>NC_143190.1:65902916-66210000 GCF_051530095.1 Phoenix dactylifera | reverse complement strand
TCAATCAAGGTCGGAACATAAGACACTTGGGTGATCTAGCTTGGGTATTCAACTTCTATCTTTATGTGAAAACCAAATCATGAACCTTATAGTATGGACAAGGATACTCGTACTTCTTTTACAGATACGGCTTAATAAAAATGCATTAAACAAATGTGAACTCCTGAGGCCTTCCTATAATCATTAGGTACATATGCGGGGATCTAATAATAGGTCTCTGATTAGTCATAGTATGCATGTGTTCCTTGCCTTAATAGTTGCACAAACTCAATATGAAAATACATGTGCATTTGCTTAGAAAAGAAAGTAATGGAATAAATCAAATGCAAAAATAAGTTTTTTTTTCAAAAAAATCAAAATATTTCCCTCCCCCCAACTTAAACATTGCATTGTCCTCAATGTAATAGATACAAGAAAACTATATATGAGAGACAGTAGAGAAAATAATATTGGAGAGAAGAGGAATACCTTGAGCTGTTGATATCTAGAAAATAAGGCCTACAAAATAAGAAGAAAACTAGAAATAAAAGAAAAATTAATATACACATTCCTTTGCCGTCATGCTTAGTCATAAGAAGGTTCCTCCAAGGAAAAGGAGTCCTCTTCATCTGCAAAATTCTCAAGAAAAGGTTTTAACCTGTGTCCATTCACCTTAAAAATCGTACCATCTCGTGGATTCTCAATTTCAACCGTCCCATGTGGAAAAACAGTTTTTACAATGAAAGGATCTGTCCATCTTGATCGTAACTTTCCAGAAAATAGATGTAAGCAAGAATCATAACAAAGAACTTTTTGTGAAGGTTCAAAAGATTTTCTTAGAATTGATTTATCTTGCCTAATTTTCATTCGTTCTTTACAAATTCTAGCATTGCCATGCGCATCTCTGCGAATCTCGTTAAGCTCATTCAATTGCAATTTTCTAGCTAGACTGGCATCTTGTAAATCAAAATTCAATTTTCTAATTGCCCAATACGATTTATGCTCTATTTCAATAGGTAGATGACATGCTTTTCCATATACTAGCCGATATGGGGACATACCAAGAATAGTTTTATATGCAGTACGATAGGCCCACAATGCATCTGATAGTTTCAAGGACCAATCTTTTCGCGATGGGTTCACCGTTTTCTCTAAAATTCATTTAATCTCCCGATTGGCTAACTCTACTTGGCCACTAGTCTGCGGATGATATGGGGTAGCAACTCTATGGGTGACACCATACTTTTTCAATAAGGTCTCGAAAGGCTTATTACAAAAGTGCTTTCCACCATCACTAATTATGATCTTAGGTATCCCAAATCGTGAAAAAATATTTTCTTTCAGAAATTTCAAAACAGGTTTGTGATCATTGGTTCTACAGGTGACAACTTCTACCCATTTAGACACGTACTCAACACCGATTAAAATGTACTCATATCCAAAAGATGGTGGAAATGGGTCCATGAAATCGATGCCCCATATGTCAAAAATTTCAATAGCAGTAATGGGCTGAAGAGGCATCATATGCCTACGAGTTAGACTCCCAACACGTTGACATGGGTCACATGTCCTACAGAACTCGTGGGTATCTTTAAATAGTGTAGGCCAATAAAAACCATATTGCAACACCTTAGCTGCCGTTTTCTTAGATGCAAAGTGTCCTTCGCAAGCACTGGCATGACAAAAAGAGAGTACACTTTGCATCTCATGATCCGGTATGCATCTTCTAAAGATTTGATCATTGCAATACTTAAACAAATAGGGGGCATCATAATAATAACTCCTTACTTCATGCAAGAAATTATTCTTATCATTCGATCCCCAATGCTCCGGCGTCCGGTTCGTGACAAGAAAGTTTACAATGTCAGCATACCATGGCATAGTTGAAAGTGCAAACAATTGCTCTTCGGAGAATGAGTCCCTGATGGAAAACTGTGGCACTGAATCATTAAAAACTAGCCATGATAAATGGTCAGCAACCACATTCTCTACTCCCTTTTTATCTTTGATTGTGATGTTAAATTCTTGGAGTAGAAGTATCCATTGTATTAAGCGTGGTTTGGCCTCTTTCTTATCCAGCAAATATTTTAGCGCTGCATGGTCTGTGAAGATAAGAATAGGAGCACCAAGGATATAAGAGCGAAATTTGTCTAATGCGAATCCTACTGCAAGCAATTCCTTCTCGGTGGTGGTGTAATTCATTTGGGCATCGATTAAGGTTTTGCTTGCATAGTAAATGATATATGGCTTATTATCCTTGCGTTGTTCTAGGACAGCTCCTATTGCATAGTCACTAGCATCGCACATGATTTCAAAAGGTAATGACCAATCAGGTGGTCGCACGATGCGTGCAATGCTAAGCATAGACTTCAACTTTTCGAATGCCTCTTGACATGTTTCAGTCCAATTGAACGGTGTATCAAGGGATAGAAGGTTATATAATGATCGAGCTATAATACTAAAGTCCTTGATGAACCTCCTATAAAATTCGGCATGATCCAAAAATGATCTAACATCTCTAACCATCTTGGGTGCAGGTAGCTTAGCGATTAAATCAATCTTAGCTCTATCAACTTTTATGCCCTTCGATGAAACAATATGTCCTAGGACAATTTCCTTTGGCATCATGAAGTGGCATTTCTTCCAATTCAGTATCAAATTCTTTTCCATACATCGAGCTATGACTGCTTGTAGATGTGACAGGCAATCACCAAAAGAATCACCAAAAACAGAGAAATCATCCATAAACACTTCTAAAAACTTCTTGTTCATGTCTTCAAAAATGCTGAGCATGCATCTTTGGAATGTTGCAGGTGCATTACACAACCCGAATGGCATTCGTCGGAAAGCGAATATACCAAAAGGACAAGTGAAAGTAGTTTTTTCTTGATCCTCAGGTGAAATTTCGATTTGGTAGTATTCGGAATAGCCATCGAGAAAATAATAGAATTTGTGTCCTGCAACTCTTTCCAAAACTTGGACTAGGAAGGGTAAGGGAAAGTGATCTTTCCTAGTGACCAAATTCAATTTTCGGTAGTCAACACACATGCGCCAACTCGTCGGAAGGCGAGTCGGGACTAACTCACGCTGCTCATTTTCGGCTACCGTTAGACCCGCTTTCTTGGGCACAACTTGAGTAGGACTCACCCACTTGCTGTCGAAAATCGGGTAAATAATACCCACATCAAGCAACTTAAGGACTTCTGTTTTAACCACGTCTCTCATTGTCGGATTCAGCCTACACTGCATTTGCCTTGTGGTTTTCGCATTATCCTCCAAAATATCCGATGCATGCAAATCAAAAGGTTAATCCCCTTTAAGTCTGCAATCGACCATTCAAGTGCTTCTTTATGACTCTTTAGGACCGTAAGTAATTTTCCTTCTTGATCATTATCGAGCTCAGTCGAGATAATTACGGGAAAAGTGTTATCGGGTCCAAGAAAGGCATACTTGAGTTCTCTTGGTAAGGGTTTCAGCTCAAGTATGGTGCTTGTTTTCAAGATTGTACAATTTTTGTTCTTTGTGAGGGCAACTGCTCGAATTTCTCTATCCTCGGTCTCCACCCATTGACCATCATGACATCCGAATTATCCAAAACAGGTGGGACCATATCATCAGCATCGGTTCCATTAGGACACCAATCAATTAAGCTATCATCGGATGGGTCGTTAATTGCTTTAGCTAACAAATATTCTTCTGCGATGGTTTCAACCCAATCAACCTCCTTACTCTCTTCGGGATCATTGGGTTATTTGCACACATTAAAAATGTTCAGTTCTAAGGTCATGTTACCAAAAGAAAGCTTTATGACGCCATTCCTACAATTAATCAATGCATTAGAAGTTGCAAGGAATGGACGTTCTAAAATGACCGGAATCTGAGACTGTAAGTTCGAAGCCGGATGTGTGTCCAATACGATAAAATTGACAGAAAAGTAGAACTTGTCTACTTGGACTAATATATCCTCGATAATCCTCCTTAGAATTTTAACTGACCTGTCAGCTAATTGCAAAGTGACGGAGGTTGGCTTCAACTCACCTTAACCAAGTTGCTTATATACAGAATATGGCAACAAATTCACACTCGCCCCTAAATCTAACAATGCTCGCTCTATCCTAAAGTCACCTATGATGCATGAGATGGTTGGGCAACCTGAATCTTTATATTTAGGAAGAATGTTGTGCTGCAAAATAGCACTCACATTTTCAGTTAAAAATGCCTTCTTCTTAACATTTAATCGGCGCTTGACAATACACAAGTCCTTCAAAAATTTGGCATATGAGGGTACTTGTTTGATTGCATCAAAAAGAGGTATGTTGATCTTTACTTGCTTAAAAAGCTCAAGAATTTCAGAATTAGGTTCGAGCTTTTGCAACGGCTTTAACCGTTGTGGAAAAGGTGGAGAAAAAGGACATTCAACTTTCTTGGTAGAAGTTGGGACCTCAACTTCTTCTTTGTTCCTTTCATCGGCTTTTGGAGCATCAGAATTAGAAGTGACCTTTGGTGCAACTTTCGGTGGTCTTCATCCTATTGAGCTCCAATGTTCTTAGGGGCCAACGTCTAGTTGATTTTAGTTAAGTTTAGGATATTTATGCACTGGGATGATTTTTGGGCTAAGAACGAGTGATGAAATTTCGATCTTATCTTTTTAATGGGTTCAGCCCTTAGAATATTTTATGCTGATGCCTTATACTATATGCAACAATCAAAGATTTTTTTTTATGTTTTACGACATGACATTAAATTATATTGAATAGTTGATCAAGTAAATTATTTATTTATTTTTTTTATTAGTTTAAATTTGAAATTTGAATTCTGAAATTTGAAATTTAAAATTTGAATTTTTTAGTTCTTCCCTCTCTCTTTTTATTTTGAATAATCACCCTTGATCTTTTCTTAAAGTTTTTTTTTTCAATTTTCAATTATCAACAAGGGTTAATAAGATATGATAACAATAAAATTCTGATTCTAAAAAAAATAAATACAAAAAATTTAAAATAGAAAGCAGCAAGATTTCGTATTAATCTAATAGTCTTCAAAGTCTCAGAATGTCAATCAGACCGTTCGGATTATCGAACAATGTGTCTTGCAAAAGCTAACCAAATTTGAATCCAATCAGACGGCTAAGTTCTATGATATCAGAGTTTGATGCAGACTATGCAGGGAATTAAAAATAGTAGTAAAGATTTATTTTTTTTTCAAAAGAAAAATACTAACTACTAAGGTACTAATTAAATCTAAAATTATACTAATAACTCAGCCGTTCTCCGGCAACGGCGCCAAAAACTTGATGCTAAAGTAGAACTGTTCTCCCAAGTGCAGAAGAATCGCACAAGTAATATAACTCGGGAGTCCGAGGTCGATTCCTCAGTGAACGATCTATAGATTATTAGCGTAATTTTTAGATGTAATTTTCAGTTGATTTTCAAAAATTAAAAGCAGAGGATAATATATCAATAAACAAAGTTTAATAAAATAGAGATGGTTAGGGATCCGGAATCCCCCTTGACAATAGTACATTCAAGATATAAACTCTACGGTTTCTGATTTAAAAGTTCAAATGTAGGATAGATCTAATCATGAAATATATTGTTTGAACACACGAACTCAATTTCTAAGCATTCGTCGTGCCGGTTATGTTTACGACAAATCAAATAATAAAGTAATCCATGCATCAATAGAGATAAACCATTAAAGAACTATCTATAACATAGGCAAGCAAGAAACCAAAACATATCAAAAGATCTAAATTGAATAGAACAATAGTTTAGAGTTTACTTCAAGAAAGTAACAAGTCAAGGGTTTTCCCATCACCCTTGACCAAAGGGATTAGCCTCCCATTACAAGCGTCAGCATCTTTCCCTTTTCTTCTTTTTTTTCTTTTCTTTTTGGAGAACAGAACATGCTCTGTTTCCTTTTCAAATGAGAGAGCTCAACCCCCCTCCCCTATTTGTGTGGGAACAAGAACCGCCTCCTATGTTTGTCGAATGAGAGCTCCTCTCCCTTTATATAGATCGCCCCCACCCCGGCAATGGATCCCTTGATTCTGCGTGGAGAGGAGGAGGAACGGGGCGGATGCTCAGGGGCGGATCTGGGAGGTGATCGCGGGCGGATCCGGTGCTGATGACGGACGCCGAGGATCGTGCGTGGGAGGCTGAGGTTTGGGAGGTGATCGCGGGATGATCACGGAAGATTGCTCGCGCTGGGGGGTCTGATGCTGGTCCGGCACGTGAGGCAGGCTCGCGGAAGAAGAGGAGGCAGACGGCTGGGAGATGATCGCGGGCGGATCACGGAAGATTGCTCGCGGACGTTGCGACGCTTCACGGGAGACGGGATTGCTGGGAATGGAAGGATGCGGAGGATCAGTTGGGCGCTGGCGATGTTGTGATGGCCGAGGGAAGCTGAAACGCACATTGGACGGGCGGAAGAGGCGGGCGGACGCGTGGGATAAGGGGTTGCACGCTGAAGAACGGAGACGGAGGAATGGATTTGAGGCTCGGAAACGGAAGATCGTGGGGATGCTGGAATCCTGGATGTGATCACAGATGGCTGATTGTTTGCTAATCCGGAAGAGATGGATGGATCGCGATCTCTTCCACGCGGGCGCTGGGAGGCTTCATGGGATGCTTCGCACGCGGAGAAGACGGACGCTGGGCTTGGGATTCAGATGACGCACTGGGACGTGGACGGTGTAGATCATGGTTGGACGCTTGGAGGAAGCTGGGACGTGGACAATGAAGATGGAAAACAACTGATGCTGGCGCTTGGGATGATGCTGATTTGGAATCACAAAGTCAATTAACTGCAGATGGTTGGGAGCTTGGGTTGCATCGCGGAATATGGAAAGTCGTTCGGGTGCGCGGAAGAAGAGTCATGGACTCTGTTCTGCAGTTGGGAAGATGCATTCTTTTTAGATAAATTTATATAAAATAATGATAAAAATTATAATAAGTACTAAGGATAAAATATTTAATCATGCAAATGTTAAGACCTATTATTTATCATTATTTTTTTAGCATTAGGCTAAGTTAATTGGTACTTAGATCGCACTTTTGTGCTCTCATCAATTCCCAAGAACAGGAATTCACCTTAAGACAACAGCTAACATATCTAAAGAAGAATTTAGCAACAATCCTAGCTGATCACCTTCGTGCCTTCAGGAAATTGTGTGACAGCCTTGCAGCCATTGGCCGTCCACTTCATAATAGAGAGAAGGTATATTCACTTCTCAACAGCCTTGGTCCTTGATATGAAACCTTCGTCACCACCATGCTCAAACCACCGATGCCAGGCTACTCTGAATTGGTGTCCCTTCTTCAAGGGTATGAGCAAAGAATCCTATGACAGGAACAACAATAAATGGCTTTCTATGGCCAACGACAACACCATCAGCATCATGGGACTTCCAAAAATAGCAAACTTGATTTCTCCTCCAAAGGACGTGGGTTTCAGCCAACCAACACAAATACTTCAACACCTCATGATGGAGGAAACCGAGCCACTGGACCAATCCTCCCAGATGGAACATGCCTCCAGCGCATGACACCTGCAGAGCGAGAACGCTGTAGAAATCAAACATGTCAGATCTGTGGGAAAGAAGGCCATATTGCAACTATATGTTGGGAACGATACAAGAAAAAATCTGTTCAATCTGAAGAAATCCCACAGGCCTTAGCTACTCTCACACTTGTTACGTCAGTGCAGGATACAGAATGGACAACTAATATAGGTGCCTCAAATCACATGATAGGTAACTCAAATCTCCTGTTCAATTTACGTTCTTATTTTGGAAATGATTCAGTTCTAGTTGGTAATGGGAATGCTCTATCCATCAAAGCAATTGGTGATACACGAATTAAACATGGGAAGATAAATTTAACATTGCGCAATGTTTTATTGGTTCCTTCATTGGCTCGTAATCTACTTTCGGTGAGCCAACTTACAGATCAATTTTCATTGAATTGTGAATTTTCTAATGTGAATTTTTGTGTTAAAGAACGAGAGACAGGCCGAATTCTGATGACAGGAGAACGCAAGGGTGATTTGTATGTGTTATCACCTCCCCATGAAGCTCAGTTTTCAAATCGATTCACAAAGACAACGGAGGAGGTGTGGCACCAGAGGCTTGGGCATTCACAAGCTGTTGCTACCCGTATTCTAAAGTCTAAGGGTTTAATTAGAAGCACTGAGTTGAATAAAATGACCACTCTCTGTGAGAGTTGTCAGTTAGGAAAATTAAGCAAATTTTCCTTCAAACATTCGGAGTCTATTAGTTCTAATTTGTTTGATAAAGTTCATTGTGATCTCTAGGGTCCTGCACCAGAGTTATCAATTGAAAATTTTAGATATTATGCATGTATTGTTGATGATTATTCTAAGTACTGTTGGTTAATCCCTTTGCATCTCAAATCTGATTTTTCCTCCGCTTACTTGGCTTTTGAGCATTATGTCTACAAGCAGTTTGACAAGAAGATAAAAATATTTCACTCAGACGGAGAAGAAGAATTTATAAATGCAACACTGACTTCACATTTCAAAAAGGAAGGGATAATACATCAAATCTTCTGTCCAAATACTCCACAACAAATAGGTTCAGTAGAACGACGACACCGAGTGATAAGAGAACTTGGCATGACCATGCTCTTTCACAGTGGAGTCCCCAAGCAATTTTGGGTGGAATCTTTTCATACAATAGTTTACTTAATAAATAGATTACCTTGTTCTGCAATTGATTTTCATACTCCTTACTTTCAGTTGCATAGGAGACATCCTGATTACTCCAGTTTAAGGGTCTTTGGCTCAAGATGCTATCCTTATACTTGGGAGACAAAAAGAAACAAATTTGACCCTAAAACAATTCCTTGTGTCTTTGTAGGGTATAGTGACAATCACAATGTTTATAGATGCTATCATCCATCTACAAAAAAAAATTTGGTTTCACGGCATGTTGCATTCGCTGAGGATATCTTCCCATATCAAGCAACAACTCAACCAATTGCACCTCATCCCTCAACAGTGACCATATCAGAATTTAAAGATTGGATAGAACAACATGACTCTTACAATAATGACTGTTTGCATTCACAGGATAAACCTCTCATATCTTTTGGTGATATCACCATCTCAAGCACTCCTCTCTCATCAGCTTGAGTTACTTCTTCTGAAAACAATACACCCACAACAGTTAGCAGCGAGATCTCCAACTTACCAGCACCTCCTAAAGGACATAGCTCTACACCTCCACGTATGGACATAGCCAACACCTCACCAAACGATCAGCAAGAGATACAGTCATGTGGAGATCAACGACTGCTTCTTGATCCACACTCAGCAACTGCAGCAACTGAAGCACTTGCGCAACCTCATCACCCCATGCCTAAGCAACAACTTTCAGACACTCCTGTATATCCAGTTTCAGATACTCCTATACACCCCATGGTCACGAGACTCAAAGCTGGTATAGTAAAACCTAATCCCAAGTATGCTCTTACTGTGGCTTGGCATGATATTCCGTAGGAACCCAAGACAGTCAAAACAGCACTCCAACACCCTGGGTGGCAAGATGCAATGGTTGAAGAGCTAGATGCTTTAAATCACAACAAAACATGGAGATTAGTCCCTCGCACACTAGACATGCATGTGATCGGTGCCAAATGGGTCTTTAAACCAAAGTTAAAAGCCGATGGTTCCCTTGATAGATTGAAAGCTCATCTTGTTGCTAAAGAATATTATCAAGTTGATGGTGTTGATTATTCTGAAACATTCTCTTCCATAATCAAACCAGGTACCATTCGACTAGTCATCAGCCTCGTGCTTGTTCGTCATTGGGAGATACGTCAGTTAGATGTTAAGAACGCCTTTCTCCATGGACAAATCACTGAGGACATATACATGATTCAACCACCTGGAATGATGAATCCCGCCTATCCCAACCATGTGTGCAAACTTGAACGTGCTCTCTATGGTCTCAAACAGGCTCCAAGAGCATGGTTTGATCGATTCAGCTCCTTTCTTTTACAATTTGGTTTCTTTTGCAGCTTGGTTGATCCATCCTTATTTATCTATCACTCATCACATGGGACATTAATTCTACTTCTCTATATTGATGATATGTTAGTTACAGGTTCCAGTTCCGATTTGCTGACCCAATTCATTGTAGTTCTTAATCAAGAATTTGCCATGAAAGATCTCGGCACACTTTACCACTTTCTTGGAATGGAGGCCACTCCTACTTCAGAAGGTCTTCACCTATCACAAACTCACTATGCCCTCACAATTCTAGACAAAGCAGGAATGCTGGATTATAAACCCATGGGAACCCCAATGGAGACCAAAACCAATGGTCTCAAGGATGGCACTCCACTTGAAGACCCAAGCTTCTTTCGTGGCTTAGTTGGATCTCTTCAATATCTCATACTCACTCGACCAGATTTAGCGTTTAGTATTAATTTTGTGTCACAATTTATGCATGCTCCTTGTTACTCTCACTTAAAAATGGTCCGACGTATTTTGCGATATGTGAAAGGAACATTAGATCTCGGTTTAAATTTTCACCCACACTCTACACTTGATCTTTTTGCCTTCTCTGATGCAGATTGGGCAGGTTGTCCTATCACTAGGTGGTCCACCACTGGGTATTGTACCTTTCTTGATCATAATCTCATCTCCTGGTGTGCCAAGAAGTAGAATACTGTGTCACGATCCAACACCGAAGCAGAATATAGATCCATGGCTCATACCACTGCAGAACTTATATGGCTCACTTTCATCCTGCGCGACTTGTGTGTGCCTCAACGTACTCCACCAATTCTTTTTTGTGACAACCTGAGTGCTCTCTACATGATAGTCAATCCAGTTTTTCATGCTAGAAGCAAACACATTGAGCTAGATTATCACTTTGTTCAGGAACAGGTTGCTCTTGGTCAACTTGTCAATCGCCATGTTGCCTCTACGGAACAATTTGCCGATATCTTCACCAAAACCGCTCTCCAAAGCAACCCTTCGCCATCTATGCAGCAAGTTGTGTCTCACACCCCGACACAACTTGAGAGAGGGTATTAGCGAAACAATATCACAAACTCAGCAACATCAGTTTGCTAGCCACGCTATACGGAGTGATAAGGAGAGATTTCTGTAAACATCAATCTATCCAAAGAGTGGCAAGGCGTGTGATGAGTTTAAATCAAGGCAACCTCGTTTCCAACAAAGCTGAAACTCTGGCTAGTGAAGAAACAATTTTAGCCAGTAAAGAGATGGCTGCAAATCACTTGAGTTCAAAAGAGAGTAAAGTTGTTGCAACCACAAAAGCAGATGGTCACCCGATAATCATGAAATAACAAACTATATCTTGTAAAGATATGAACTAACTTGTACTCATTAAATACTCACGAAAAGACATCTCTGGTGCTCACGTTTCCTGAGTACAGAAATTTATAAACATACAAGTCATTTTTTTAGTTGTTACCCTTCAACCTCTCTCCCATCATAACACCATGATGAGGGATGCCAAGGACAAGCACAAGAGTGCTTGGCTACTTCTACTGCTCAGCATGGTACACATGGGTGACTGCGGCAAGTGGAAGGCCTTTTTCGTATGGTTCGCAAGGTATATTGTCCATGCATGCTCTCTTATATATTTTCTTTGCCCATATTCTGTCCGGAACATATGTGCCTTCTACTGTTTCATTCACTTTCTCACTGCTACCTTTTTGTAATCCGCGCAGCCCAAACTCCACAACCATTGCATGGAAGATGAGTAGCAAAAGTGGTTCTTATTCCTTCTCTCTCTCTCTCTCCCCCATATTATGGGTGTGACAAATTGGTGATGTATTCCGCTACTTTTGTAGGAGAATGTAGGCGGTAGGAGAGCACGGGAAGGTAAAGTCCTTGGCAGATGGGCTCGATGGGAGTAACAGGCTCGTAGTTGGTCAATACCGACCTGCCAGGTTTAATGCGGAGAATGCAAGCAAGCCATGCAGGAGACGGCCCCCAGCGAAAAAGTAGATACATTCTTCTCTCCAGCCCACAGAATGCCTCCGAAGTAACAAGTTGCCACCTAATCCACGGCCTATTGGCCTCCCTGAACACATATTTAATCTGAAAGGCCACCATCTCCGTGCGAAAGATTTCTACCACATTTAAGTCCATTACTATCACCATTCAACTAACAAAATAGAAACACCCAAACTTTCTCCTTCCATGGTAACGCTGCTATACGCGTTATGAAGGTCGGGGAGGGAATTCCATCACAGAAGAGTCAACAACTGTCACCAACCTACCACCACGATAGAAAACCCAAACTTGCTCCTATATGTGCCAGAGCCATATGTTCATTGATATTTTATCGGTCAGAAAGAAACAAAGTGATCAATGATTTGTTTTATTTCTTTTTCGAGTCTCACAAGATAGGAAAATTAAAAATAATAATAATGCCTCTCAGCTTTCAAGAACATTGAGTAGCAAGGCAGCGACTAGTCCTCCTGTCCTTCCAATTAACTAGTTTTTTTAAAAAACAATCAAGGAAGATGATTCACCAAATTAATGAGGAGCTGCAGGAATTCCATATACTGGCAGATGCTGGAAACTGAATGTATAATGCTTCGAGCAAGTACCCCAATCTATCCAAAGTCAAATGATAGCGTTACACTGTAGCCAAGTTGCTTCCACACCCATTGGTAAATCAACTTCACTCTGGAATATTGTATCATCATGCAGCAGCAGGAGATGAAGCAGCAGTCTTCTCCCGTGGGGGGACTCGCAGCACGGTCTTCATCATGTCGTACGCCGTGAAACCAATGGCCACCGAAGGAACAACCTGCATAATTCCATGATTTTGTGAACATGATATATTGCATGCTGGTGAAAAAGGGGTACCAGAACTCATTACATTAATAATATTTCAGATACAAAATACAAAACTTATAAGCTAAATACGTATGAACTATAACACATGGTCACCGTTATTGTAACACAAAAAAATTGACATGGTTTGGAATGGGATAACAACACCAGCAAATATGTTTCGAGCGATGACAGTTCAGAGGGAATGGTGAGTGGTGCTGGTGCCATGTTCGAAGTGAAAATCCCAGCTCCACAAATTACTATCATAAGGATCCAGGTAAAATAGGAAACCTTATCATTAGTGCAAAGAATTCACTAACGTAGTATTCTAAAGACAACCACAAATATCATTATTCAGACCTAGTATAAAAACATATCAGAAAACGAAGTTCAGCATGATCAGAGATAGAATGCAACTTTAAATTCCTTGGAGTGTTTTAATGCACCAGCAAAGGTAGATTTTGCATCACAACATTCAATCATTCAAACGGCTCGCTTTTGTTATTTGTGTGCATGAATTTACCTTTGCAAGCAGGTGCATGCAGTAGATAAATTTCATTACCTTGACATAGTTGAGGCTCAGACCAGCAAACAGTTGCCTCCATCCCTGGGTGCGGACGATGGTAGAAAGCCCTTGCAGCGTCCCCGTGATGCGAGGAGCACCAAGTTGATTCACTGATTGCTGATTTTGGACCTAAAAACATGAACCAAGAAAATTAAGGACTTCATGCTGCCTGACTGGTCTCAAAGCAATCACCAAATTACCTAGTTAAAAAAAAAGCAAAAGAGGTACAGGGGTGCAGCAAGTGGTGAAATACCTGCATCTGTCTCCGGACCACATCTAGTGGGTATGTAAGAGTCTGACCAAACAGACCAGCTAAAGCTCCACAAGAGAGACGCAGTATGACAGATTTCTTATATTCATCAGGTACATGGGTTTTGAGCTCTTCATAAATGTAAAATTTCAGACCAGCATAGGGAAGGATGCCAATAAGTGTTGGCCCTGCATGAATATAACGATCTTATTTCAACAATCTTTAATTATAAAAAACCAGGCGACTGGATGAACCTCGTAAGTCATTCTTATCAGAGGCCAAATCTTCTATCAAAGCAAAATCTAGGGACACCGTAATTTAAGGAAAGATCAGAAACAAGGAATGAGTTAGACTGTGCATCTAAAGAACTTGAGATGTATGAGTAAAGAGTTCGCAGATCGCAAGCAAGAATGTAATACCCCTCCTTCCAAGATCATGACTACTGCTTACAAAAAGCAAAGTATCCCAAACTCTGATGCGATATCCAAAATTAACATGCCTTATTGGATTCGTCCAAGCAAGTTTCTTCAAATCCTTCATTTCCATCCTTCTTCCCAATATACAGCAATGTCTATAAAAGCAAGTTTCTTCAAATCATTTCTCTTTCCATAATGAATTCTTCAGTCAACACTCCAATTTTCAAACAATTTAACTCAAATTGGTGACATCTCCAAGTGCCAGCCTAGAACATCAGCTTTGCAAACTATATTTCCACAGGAAGAAAAAGAATCCACATCATCAGAATGCAAGCTTTAGTTTATATATGCATAGGCTTCATCGATGGAGGCTTACACTTAAGTCTGGATACTAGCATTCTGTAAGTGCAAGGATAAGAATTTTTATTTTAAAAATAATATCTATAATCTATGAATCTCTTTAATTATAGCAGCTTAGTTATAGTCAAAAAGAGTTTTAAATAAGTGAAATTTCTGATTTAAGAAGGTAAATCAGAAAAGTTTTATTTGGGTAGAATTCTAGAAAAGATATTTTTTTCATGGTGAGATCATGGAAGAAGAACCCAATTGGTTTGAAATTCATGATATGGCATGCTCTACTTTTCTATAAGTTTTTAGATTTTTTTCTGAATTTTGGAGAGGGTAGAGCTTTCTCTTTCCAATTCATTTAATAGGTATAGAGATACCATAGATGAATTAAGATTTAAACAAATTTCAAGTGACCACAAACAGTTTACTATGTAATAAAATGTTTGGATCATGATGGGCATGCATTTTTAGCCTGTACATGGTGTGGCATGGCCAGTATAAATCCTCACCTGACAAAATAAGCAGATGGAGCAAATCATGATGAACTGGCATTGTTTATCCCTGTGATGAACAGTTCAAATGATTCTCGAGCCTTTCGAAACTAAAGTTTATGGCATCACATCCTAATGCAGAAGCACTCAGTTGAAAGATGAGTTTTGACAAATTTAAATTGGTGTAATATGTCTAAATATGCTGATTCAAATTATTAGCTAAAATGTAAAAATATAAAAAGAACATCCTAGGGCACAAGGCTCCCACCACTATAGAATTTGGGAAGAGTCAGATGTATATGGCCTTAACCCCACATACAAAGAAGATGTTTTCATGTTTCGAACTTGTGACACCCAAGTCACAATGAAGCAACCTTACCATTACACCAAGACCCGCATAAAATGTATCAGTATAAACATCTTTAAAAATCTAAAGCTTCTCATGTACATGCAAAACTTCAAGGTGGGTTTAAAAATTAATGCTTGACAAAGGACGGGAAACCATACCTACTCCACGATATAGAGAACGTATTCCACCTTCCATATAAACATTCTTTAAAACATCCGTTATTCCACTATAAGCAGGCCGAGCATTAAAACTTCTCAAACGATTACCGAGTTGTTCCGTGCTTGTTACCTTGTAAAGAAAGTGAATTAAGAACATCAGTATGCAAGCAAATGATTGCCATAAACATGAACAAAGGAGACATGATAAGAAGTGCCAATAGTACAAGGAGCTGCAAGGTTATACTGAGCTTTAAACCCACATACCCACCCAAAACAATGGAACTTGATGAAACAGATCTAATAATTAATTTAATTGATATTGGCATTAGACACATGCAACCCACATCAGAAAATCTATTCCTACAAAAGGCCAGTAGACAGTAGCCTTTTCTGTCCACTAGAGTGTGCCACATGCAAGAATTTTATACTATCAAAGCATGTGAAAAGGTCCTTGCTTGATCTGGCTTCAGGTCAAGAGCCCGAATGGCTACGCAACACACCATATTTAAAAAAAAAAGGATGGAAAAAGGGTTGTGTATGTTAAGAGTTAAAGGCTTCAGATCTTGGACTAGCACTTTTTGAGCTTGATTCCAGCATTGGCATTGTGATATAGCATAGATTGGATAAATATAAACAACTGCATTCGTGCAAACAATAGGTGTACACTGTACACTATGCTGTATATGGCTATTCTATGTAACAAAATAGTGAGAAACAAGGTATTGACCATCACTAGGGGTTTAAAAGATTAGCATGGAATGAGACCATTGATCCTCTCCAGTGTGTAAGCGACCTTGTTCTAACAACCAAACAGAACTTCATGTCTGAAATTGGTTGATTCGCCATCAATTCTTAACAATTATATTTGAACTTCTGCGTGCCAAATTTTCAAATTTTTTGCAGTACAGAACAACTTTTCTTGAAAATTGAAGTCTATTACTATAACATACCACTAGTAACAAGCGGACATTACAAAAAGTAAGATCATCTGAAAAAAGCAGTAGGTGTTTGACAAAATAACACTGAACTACCTGGTAAGCAAGTCTAGTCCGAGCCAAGTCTAAGGGATAGGTGCACAAAACAGCAGTTCCACCAGCAGCAGAGCCAGCTAACAGATCTATAAGAGGTCCAGTACCCAAAGAGGGATAATTATTCACTATCCAACATCGATACTGCTCATATGTCATAAAGTGTAATGCTGCATATGGAACAATTCTAAGCACACTAGCACCATTGCCTCTGAAAGATGAAAAAGAAAACAAAAAATAAGTTGAAGCATAATGAGAGATTGCTTATATTTTGTGTACATAACTCCATAAGCCTGTAACTTACTTATAGAATCCTAAAATACCATCATGTTGCTTCAGCTTCCTCAGAGATTGGAAGATTCCAAGAGATTTGAATTCTTCAGTTCTCGTCTATTAAAATAAAAAAGGGAAATGGTGACCTTGTGTTAGACATAAATACGATGGCCATAAACACCATTTAACATGCAACAAATAACAAGCGAATTTTCCTGACAAGTGTTTTTGGAAAATTTAGAAAAACTTTAGAAAACATCAAAAATATTGATCGCGCATCTTTTTACACATTCAAAGAAGCAATGAGCGATAACATAAATTTTAAATGATGTATGTGAAATTAATAAACATAAATTTAGGAGAAAATGCAAATTCACTGTTCACATGCTCATACAAAAGAAACAATGCTAGCAAAGTGTACATGATGTAAGAGTCATGGGCTTTACAAAGGAAGTCCAGTACATGCTCAAATTATCTCAACATAAAAATTCAAAATATAGACCAGTAGAAGTTATCAAAAATACAGTGAAACTAAAACATACATCAATAGCACACTTAATGATCTTTCTCACATAGCATGGCCTTAGAAGCCTTATTTTTGACAAGAGTGCTGAAGAATTTGCCTGATGCAGGTAACATATATGCAGACGCATACACATACATACATATATGTGCATGTGGGTCAGGCACACCCTTACCCTTCTAGAGAAGAGAAGGATTAGGACATTGGCTTAGATATTTTGGTTGGATCAATACTAATGCATTAGGTTTTGTAGCTATAACAGTAGGCAAGTGTTCATTAGGATGCACAGTAAAAGAGAAGCAGAAAGGAGGAGGGAGGGGCATTCTTATAGCCGGCCAAACATGGGAAGGTTAATTGCATACATATCCAATCTAGAAACACCATCCAACTTCAAACCATGGGCCAACCACCAAACATCAACAACTTGAGCCAACTAAGAACTCATGAAACATTTTGCCTTTTTTTTAGTGAACCCCAACTCCAGCCTTCTACTAGGTATTGCTGGGGCCGCCAAGCCTGTCAACCAAACCTAGAACAGCAACCATTATCATACATGGCAATTTGAGCAAGTTGCATTCAGTCAAAGGCTAACCTACATCCAGCTTGTTTCTTAATTACCCAACTCTATCCTAGCCTAACCCAAACAACCCAACCTGAACCCAAAGAAACTTCATAATTACTAACCCGAGCATAAAAAGGAATAAGCAGGGTCAGATCAGGAGAAGCACAATCATAAGGATATATCTAGCTCAATTTGGTCATATTAGGATTTAGGATTGGTCATCTATGTTCCACCCGGTTAGAGATTTTTTTTTGCGTTCACCGTGGACATCTTTTGCCCCAACAAGCATTGTCTAAAAAGGCTTATTGTGTCTTGTTGGTGTCCCGTGCTTGCTTTAAAATATGGTCTACAAAGGCACTTTGAGGCTAAGGGTGGGACTTCATGACATGAGACATATCATACGAACAGGCTTACTAAAGCTGTTCACCTTGCAAGAGATGCATATACAGTAGATTGTGATTACTTTCCCTATCAATAACAGGGAGGAGATGGATCCTTTTTGGTACATATCTATGTATGGATTTGTTTTCTGACCCAAATTCTAAATTGAAGTATGATAAAATAGTCGTTAGATGCAAATCACTAGAAGTTGATAGATTTTGTTTGTAGAATGCGTGCTCCTTATCGAATTTCATAATCATGTTCCAACATAATTCATCCTCTGCCTAGCTTATCTTAACATGTCTCTATATTACTAAGCACGGATGAGAGAGAAAGACCACTCCGTAGCTTTAAACATAAAATTTCTGAAAATTAGAATTGTGGGGTTTTTCAACAGGAGAACTTCCCTACTTCAAAATCCCCAAGCCACATTGTCATAGCCACCATTCTTCATCCTCTTCAGCTTTCTTGCCCACCTATGTATTGCACAAGCCTTTTCCTTGTTGCTTCTTGGAATTTAAAGCCATAAAAGAAAATAAATGCGTACGCCGTACACTTTACTTCCCTAAGCGTTCAACTGTCTCATCATACACCTTTTCCTTTTTAAACATTTTCTAAACATTAGCATAAGTGTCTTTCATGCATCCATCTGTTTAAATAACCTGATGAATTTGAGAAGAAATTTCTGGTGTGATGGCTTATCTATCAATAAACATGGGGTCAAGAGCATGCTTTTGTTAGTCATCTTGTACTTGTTATAGTTGATTATCCATGCCCACATCGGAATAATCATAATTCTGGAATGTTTAACACAGCTAATTGATGCCATCATTTAAATTCTATGTTAATTGTATCCAGGCAATACACACATTCCATTTTTTTCACGCATCTGAAAGATTTCCTCCACAATTCCAGCTTCACATACCTTCATAATGTCCTCAACCAACACCATATTATTTTCTCATATACTAAAAAATATGTATCACTGCCTTACCTTACACAAATGATGCTTTAAGACATTTCAAAATATACAAAATTTCAACTTCTTGGTCTTGGACTAAAAAAAGAAAAAGAAAGAAAGAAATCAGGAACAATGAAATAGATTAAAATCTAAAATGGAATACATCGATAAGTAAAGTAGCTTGCAATGTTCAATATCAACAATGCTAGTTAGACCATGTCATCTCAAGAAGATATTATCCATTGATCGACCTTAATGAATTGTTCTACGACAATCGGCAATATTCTAGTTTTCCTTCAAAAAAAAAACTTTGATTAACATAAAAGTAGAATTTTGAACTCAACAAATATAACAGAGACATAGAAATTTCTAAAAGAAAAACAAATATAACTAAAAACAATTTGATAATCAAGAACAGGCAAATACAGGCGGACAAATTTCCGTTTTGACATAGGAAATAGGTAAAGCCATAAAGAAGCAGTGGACAAACCTGCAAGAGAATTTTAACGCGCTCCAATGGTGCCACGGCGGTCTTTGAGAAACCCCCCGCAGCTCCTCCGGCGATCAACTCCTTGACATACACCGGCAAAATATCCACCAGGCGGACATCCACGTCGGCCGCCGAAGTCAGCGTCGACCCCTGGGAAGAACCCATTTCTCAACCCACCAACAACCCCAATCAAACCCTAAAGAAACCCAACAAAGAGAACAACGAAGCAAATCTAGAGCTTTCCAGATAAATCCTCTCCCCACTAATTATCCCGCCTGCAATATGGCGAACTCCTTATCCCATCGATCCCTGGAGAGGCAAAAGGAGAAGCCTTTCCGCTGAAAGAAGAGGACAGGGAGCGGTCGAATGCCAAGAAACTGGTGGGGTTCCTTCGCATTCGAATCGGCCGCGGGAGGGAAAAGACACATCAACAAGAGACGAGGATCAATAGCCAGAAATGACGACAAGACACCGAAAATCCTAAAGAAGACGCATCAACCCCATGGATCAAGAACGATTTCGCCTATTCCCATCGGAGATTTTTCAAAAAAGAGAACAATCCTCGGAGAACGGGATCAACAAAAGCAAACCAAGCGACCGATGGAAACCCTAACGAGATCTCTTTCCTCTTTCTTCCTCTCTATCTCTCGCTCGATCTCCTCTCTCGCTCTGATGGCTTCTTCCCCGAGTCTTCTTGCTCTTTTCTCTCTTCTCCTCTCCGCTCCCTTTGTTTCTCTCACGAGGAAACGGAGAGGAACGCGAGGGGAAGAGGGGCCGGAATACGAAGAAACAGGCAGCCCTGTCCCTGTTTCGTGGGACCCTGCAAGTCCTATACACGCGTTCAAATAGTTCGTATAAGTAGGGCACCGTCTTTTCTTCGAGGGAAAATATTAACTTACGGAAGAACGCATGCGTAAATATATACGACTAACGGATCGCCGTCCGCATGGCCGATCTTAAATCATCTCGTCCGCTAGTTTATCGCGTTACGCCCTGGGCGGGCGTTGGACGGCGGAAGAGAACCCCGCATTACCATCATTATGCGCGCGTTGGAGTAAACATCTCTCGCTTTTTCTTTTCCATAAACAAAAAAACCCAGAACGTAATACACCCGATATCTCGGAAGCGCGTATAGAAATTTATATGCGGTACCATGCTCGGCTGTACGTGTTGGCCGTCTAGTACATCTCGTTCGTCAGGTAAAGCGTCAAGAAAGAATGTCACCGTTCCTGAGATGTGACGCGAAATAAAATCGGTCAGATGGGCTTACTTCGGTGACTCTGACGGTAGATCCAGTGCCGCATAATTGTTTCTATGGGCTCGTTCATATGCGGGGCTAAGGAAAAATCTGGGGGCCAGCCGTGGGAATAGGTCTCGGAAATCGCGTATGTTTCGGCGGAATCGAAGGGTATATTCCATCAAAGGAGATAACGCCGAGGTTTTTGAGAGGTGGATCTCCTGTTTACCATCGAACTATTTAGTTCATCACAGCCGCTCATCGGAACTAGTAACTATGATGGACGATCCTGGGGCACCGAACGGTTTCTTTTTCTGTTCGAGT
Organism: Phoenix dactylifera; assembly: GCF_051530095.1. Lineage (NCBI taxonomy): Eukaryota > Viridiplantae > Streptophyta > Magnoliopsida > Arecales > Arecaceae > Phoenix > Phoenix dactylifera. The sequence goes on along the minus strand of NC_143190.1, from coordinate 66,188,825 downwards.
AGTAACAGCAGATCCCGTAGGAGTAGAAAACTCCACACCGAATTCCACAGGCGATGGAACTTAGTATGTTTCGGAAATCACGTTTTTTAAACTTTTTTAAGACCGAGTTGTCTTTCCCAAAAAGCTTTGTTGCCCAGGGATTCAAGCCCTGCTGCTCGCTTTCATAAAAAAAAAAAAAAAAAAAGTCTACCATCCAAATTAATTTTAGATAAGCAAAAAAAAATAGAAGATTCGAATTGAATGAGAAGAGAAAAAAATATAAAATTGCTTCTCTCTATTGAATTTTTATTTTTGTTTTTAACTAAAGAAAAAAAGATCGAAAGGCATAAAAAATTGTGCAAACTACATGAGCTTTATAAATAGTATGATCGAGAGGGATAATTAATTTATAGATAGATGTAGTTGGACAAGCAATTTATTATATGATTTCAGAATTGGTAAATCAATGTTTATGATCAATAAACAGTGTTTAAAAAAAATATCGGAAATATTGATTGGTTGATCGACCTCATCTATCAATTTAGGGTTTGGAATGCAATTCTTAGATAATGGTAAGACAAGAAAACGAACAATCATATCTTCCTCTTACCTAAATTTTGCGATGAAAGGACTATATCAAGATTCAAAAGTATAAAAGAATTCTAACTGGCCATATTCATCCTATTAGTTAGTAAAATGTGCATTTTACTAGATTTTTTTCTCTTTTTATTTACGCTGGTTAATAAGATAGAACTTTTTTTTGGTTTGATGTATTTAGTTCCTAATGGAATGAAATTCATGAACAATTTCATTTATTACCCTTTAAAATGTAGGGGGTTTCATTTGTTTTCAAGGCATTAGGCACCTCTTTAAATATTGCCAAACAATATTTATATTTCTCTATCCCATATAAGTTAGTCGATCAATAAATTTATTGAGTCCCTGCTAATGTAGCAGATTTTGAAGCATCACTTCCTCTATCCAACATTTTTTATATATCTAATCAAGCTGTAAATATTCTTCACTGCCAATAATTGTGCTAAAAAATAGCTGTCCATGCATATAAATATTTCCTTTCCCCCTCTTTAATAAATATATAGAATGCCACTCAAAATGCCAAGCACTTCAAATTCCAAGGACACAGAAATCAAGGCTTGTTATATATAGGCAAGCAAGAAATTACCAGATATCATGAGCTGTCCTCCAAAACTGGAATTGTGATGCCGTTATATATAGTACGGAACAAATGCAATCTTGTTGGGCTGGTCACAGCCTTACCACTTTGTTGGCCATTTGGTGTTTGCAATTATAGTGAATTGCATGTATCCAAAGCTCAATTATTTGATTTATTAATAACATATTTGGAGAAGATTGCTCATTATAAATTGTCTTGAAAGTGGTTCTTCCAAAAATAGCAATGCCATGTAAATGATCCCACACGTGTGAACTTCCAAAATTGTACTTTCGTACAAATTGAAATTATAAATCTCGCATGTTTCTCACGTTTAGGCCTTGACATTCTCACCAAACTAAGAATACAAATATATTCAAATTTAATTACAAGTATCATAAATTCAATTGCAAACATCACATCCAAATTGACTCATATTGCAGTATTCTCGAGTCTATATAACATGTAGATCAGATTCACTCTGATATCTTTTATAATGATCAAAAATTTCATCCAAAATGACCAGCCAAAAAGTATTATTTAAGTATCAAAGATCTATCTTGAATATATATAGCCAATATAGGACTAAAAGTATAGTAACAATAACTCACACATTCATTCTTTTTGTATTTAAAAAAAAATCTGCCACACTAACAAGTGTAATGATGCAATATAGAATTGCGCAACCGGCAATTTCTCATGCATGCATTTCCAACACTATTTGGTCATTTTCTATGCTTCGCGGTTGTTGAATGCTTCATGCCATGTGCCTAAGAACTGAATGCTGGTATGAGAGAAGAGAAGTCATCTGGTTCCAATTTACCATCGACATCCGGGGATTTTCCTCCAAGATCGATGAACGGGCTCATAAGTAAAGCCAATCATGGGCTGGGCTTGAGCATAGAAAATATTCAACTTTATATAGGCTGAGCCTGAAGCTCGATTACAAATATATATGGTTTAGGCCCAAGGAACGGCCTATGATCGTCTCTACTTGTAGCAAAAGCCAAGTGTATAATAATTCTGTTTAACGGGTAAGCGAATCCATCCACTACTTATCTACAAAATTAAGACATTGAATAAAAAGGCTTCCTTCAGAAAACATGGACCACTTCTCCCTTATCTCGAACTACAGAATTTAGCAGCTCTAATTCTGACTTGCTCGCTCCAAGTAATAACCCATACTTATATATCAGTCCTTTCTATTATAATCTAGTTCACTATGCAATTTAACCAGCTTCAATCTTAAACTATAGATGATTGATTCCCTTTTTCTTTTAAGGGAGGCAAAAGGGATCGGAGCAAGCCAAGCATCTTCCCAAAATATGATTCTCTCCCCGTTACTGAGTTTAAAGGATGTGCAGTTCCAAAATGCATCAAAATCCTTGCAAATGACTCCTCTAAACTGGTGAAGCCTTGGAAGGTTTCTGCCTCTGCAACTTGCAGCTGGCTTGAAATTCTACTTCCTACATCTATGATGCTTCATCTTTCGAGCCAAGTCTTCTCTTTGTCCAGCCTAATTGCTTATGTTTGTATGTCTTTTGACCTACGCTTGATGATAGTTAACTGATCTATCTTGCAGTGCTTTTTTCTCCTCAACCGGTCCAAAATTATAGACATATTCGTGCTCATCATTCTAAAAAGGAAGGAAGTTGTGGATAAAAAATTTATATTAGAAATAAGATTTGAATTGCTTATTCTGTTCATAATAGTAGTGTGCTTTATATACAAGTTGAGTTTTAGATATAGTGGAATACAACAATAAAATCTTATAATTATAGAAAAAATACTAGAGACTTGATATAGTATAATACAATAGTAAAATCCTATGATTTGGTAGAAATACTAAATTTGAATATAACAATCAAATTCTATAATTTTTGGAGATTTATTTGAAGTGATATACCAAAATTGTGCATACAATATGTGGCAGCTGTAATATCCAATATTGTGCATACTATAATAGGTGAGATTATGTATAATTTAATAGTGTACAAAAGGTAAACAAAGAGGAATTTATAATACGTTTCAATAAGTTTTATATACTTTTTACGAAGAATCATATTCTTTTGAAAAATAATGATGCACAAAATAAGAATTACTCGACACATGAAAGGGAAGTATAAGTTGCATTTTAGATCCAATCCGAACCATTTTTTAACCAAAGGGTAAAGAAAAAAACCTCCAGTCTAGCCATCCTAGATACCTTTATTTAAAGTTGCAAATGGGTCGGGGTTGACCCGTAACCCGACCCGACCCGATCAGACCCGATCCGATCCTTTTTAGAGGACCCGTGGGCGGGTCGAGTTCTAAAATTAGATTCATTCCATTTTTCGGATTGGAATCTGGGTTTACCGAATCTCGACCTGACTCGGACCAGACCCATTATTTTTTGGGTCAATTTTGGATTGTTTACCCAACAATTCGACCCGACTGAACCCAAATTATTCATTTGGGCCCACAGGCCACAGTCGTAGGAAAAATCGCTCAATCACTTAATTCTCTCCATTGCTCTGTCAGTTCGACTCCATGAGGACTGAGGCCCAATCGCTTCACTCTTCACTACTTTAAGATTGCACCCTTCTCCTTCCACCGTCTTTTCATTGAGAAAGAATCCTCTCCCGAACCCTAACCCTAACCTTGACCCTAGCCATGGCGTCGTCCCCAATCCTTCCTCCCCCCGGCTCTTGTCCTCTCCCTCTCCCCTGCACCCCCTTCCCACCTCGCCTACTTCTTCCCTTCCCACCTCAACCCATCCTTCACCCCTTCCGACCTACTCCACCTCCTCCTCTGCCGCCTTCGACACCACCCCGGCCTCGCCCCTATGACCTCAATGTCTTCCTTTGGGCCGCCAGCGTTGACTCCTTCCGCCACGATCACTGCACCTACAAGTGGATGGTTCGCACGCTCCTCGCCACCAGTCGCCCCGACCCCCTTCTCCGCCTCCTCCCCTCCCACCCCTGCCCCTGCGCCGACGGTGTCTCCGCCCGCCCCCACCTTAAGCCCATCTTTCGCTTCACCCTCCGCGCTTTCTGCTGCACTGGCTAATTAGCTGACGCCGCTATCATCGTCAATGATGCTCGCTGCTCTCTCGACGGCCACACAACCGACACCCTCTACATCATCCTCCTCCATGGATTCACTCGGTGGGGTGAGCACCAAAAAGCTCTCAACTTGTTTGACAAAAACAATATCCAAACCTAGATCTAGATCCGGATCTGAATTTTTTAGGTTGGGTCCGGATTAGACATAGATCCGACCGGATCCGAATAACCCGTTGGGTCAAAATCTATAGCCGTGGATCCAACCCGACCTGATGTTTTATTGGGTTGGGCCTGAGTCAAAAATTAGAACTCGAATAAGAAACCAGGTTGGGCCATAATTACTTATGAGCCAATCCGACCGATTCATTTGCATCCCTACCTTTAGTAATGCAATGGCCATCATTTAGCCATTATTGCAATCAAAACAATAGCCTTTATATGGAAGAAAATATAATATTTTGAAAGAAAATTCAGAACCTCTGATCTGATTTCAGTGAATAGCAACTTGACCAAAGAAACCTGACATTATTTTATAAAAAATTTTATGATCTGCTTCTGTAACTGCTGTTATGAGTTTGTCTCTTTCGTTTCTTTTTACTTTCTCGCGAAAAGGAGAGAAAACAAAGGATGGAACACCGACCGAGGTGAGTCACTCAGGTTCAACACTTTGGAAATGCATGTCCAAAGGCTTGAAGCCGGATCTTCTCAGAGGGTAAGGAGAGAGAAATTGGGAAATGTATGACCAAACACTCAAGCTTCCTCTAAGCTAAGAACTGGTGTGATCATCAGAACGTCATCTTATTCTCAGCTGCTGATATGAACTGCTACAGTGATGACTTCTTTGTCTTTAAACAAATCCATTTAGGAATGAATTGTTAAAATAATGATATCACTATTGGTATTGTGATGTACACAAAAAGCTTTGGAGGCAAATCCCTTCATTATCTCGGGATAACGACGTCACTGGAGCCTTGCCTGTCGCCACCCTGTGAAGAAGGCAATTCATCAATACTAATTTAAAGTTGTCAGAAAACATTAAGTCATTGGCAACCACGTAGAATATTTCAGTCAAGAGAAAACGCAAGCAATGATCAAAAGGAGGTTGGCCTCTCACCTTCGTTTGCAACTTTTCAATTCCTTCAAAAAAATATTTTCCTCTCCCGAAGAAAGCGATACGGTCAGGTTCAATGTCGAGCGAAGACCGTGAGCTAATTAAAATTTTAGACTTGTCAACATCGATTGGCGCCAACGCCCCACTAACAAGATTTTCTTTTTTTTTTATTGGATCGATGAGAGATTAGAACGCAGAGAAATGGACTAAAGAAATAATTTGTCATCTTACGCAACCTTCCCCCCTCCCTTCAAAAAAAACGGAGAAGAATAAGATAGAAAGAAAGAAAGTGTTGCTGCCGATCCCCAAAACGATTGTATGAACTGTTTTTATGGATCCGTAGGGCAGCAAACAAGATTGAGAGCTTAAATTAGAGCTTATGAGATTGGCTTCGGTCAGAATCTTTGATTCTTAAATTAGAGAAAAAAATTTAGTGAGAGATGAGGCAGAAGAATATAAAGAGAATAAGTGCTTCTTTTTTTTTAATTTTACTGAAACGGGCATTTCATACATCACAAGTACGAATATATCCAATAGAATCCGAAAACAAAAGGTCCCAAAGTGCTCCGGGCATATCTCTCTTTCCAAGCCATAGAGTACCTCCTGAGTGGCTCGCTACATGAGCTGCCACCCAATTGGCCGCCCTATTGGCCTCACGATATACATGCATAGCCTGAAATGTAAGACCCTTCCTTACCCTCTCCCAAATGTTGCGAAGCAGGAGATGATCTCCTTCATAACTGCTCGGGCCCTTTCGGACCCAGCTGATCACCGTGGCCAAATTTTCCTCCAGTAAGACTGAACTCGCCTGAAGCACACGCCGTGCGTAATACATACCCATCCAGACCGCCCGCAGCTCTGCACCAGGAACCAAGGTATCCATAAGCGCCTTAGTTGTAGAAATAGCTTTAGTTATACTGACAATAAGAAACATGTCAAATTGGTTTCTCCTTCTGGCATACTTTTCGTCCAATTTATATAAATGGTGCAAAATTGCTGCCATCGTTCTCCAAATTGCTAACATGAGCTGTTTTGATCGATCTACAAGACACCAAAGAGGTCAGAAAACTTGCTAAAGCTTTGTTCCGACTAGACCCTCCGATATTTAAGCCAGAGAAAATCTTCGTATAAGTCTCGCCTGGTGCGCCGTTGTTTGTTCGAGTTGGAGAATCCGACGTTAGAGATTAGTTATTTCTAATCTGTTTGGCTTGGCTGTCTGGTCAGCAGAAATTAACACGGTCCGATCATGTCGAGGAGGTGTAAAAGCTGCTATATGGGTTACGAGCTGGTCGAATCTTATCGTATTATATTATTATGCTTAATTGATGCCACCTTAGAAACAAAACAAATACTGCAGCAACATGTGCCTTGGTCTTACAAACTCTCCAAGATTTTGACTATTAAATGGGAGTTTTATTTACGAGGTCATTTCAATGGTGGTCCTGCATGTGATTTCCAGCATGTGAGAACTGAGAAGGATGCAACTCCAAATTAAAAATTCTGAGCCACCAGCGACATGATCGAGTTGAATGCACGGTCCTCGTCTACTCTACTCTGTATTTTTTTAATTCTAAACCGTCAACGACGTTATCCGAGTTGAATGCACGGTCCCCGTATTACTTCTTGTAGAATTTTGTTTCCCGTTTTTGTCCGCCTCCTTGTTCCAACATCCAAAGAAGACCGGGATGAAGCTTCGATAGCAGGAAAATATATAGTATTGTTGGATCTCGTTTGTTCTGTGTAAGGATATACTAATCACACCCATACAATTTATCAAGAAGATTGATACATCTGATATTTTCTAATTACAAAGTCTCCCAAAGAATGATTTCAAACTTTGGCTGAAAAAAAATCTAAATCTAAAAGAAATTCATATACTGATCTGCAACAAAATAATTGGAAAATCGGTGCGAATACATGGTGAATGAATGAATGCCAAGCACTTTGTTAATCCATGAGATAAACATGTTGGAGTATCTCCTCCAATCAAACCTGAAAACATGTAAGATGAATGAGTTAAGATCCTCCAAGGTGCAAATTTTACACTGTAAAAAGCTTACAATCTCCATGATGGTCGTCGAATACGGGACAACGCATTTGTGTTGAACATAACTGGTATCTCGTGTTTGATGAAATGATGTAGCAGTTATCTAGAGCTATATAATTTTCTTGGGTGCAAAAGAGGCACTGTGTAGAATCCAAACTCAGATTAATCTCTAGGTTGATTGCTGCTTATTATAATTGTCAAGCCCAAGCAACCTTCTTTAAATCAATCTTTTGGCGGTAAGATGTGTGACGTTTCCTTGATTTCATGAACACATGCCAATACTAGAAAGAAAGGTCAAGATACGTAGTCTAATCCTATGAGCGAGCGAGCGAGTCGACGCTGGAGCGAATCACAGCTTTCCTTTCGGAACGCGTAAGCGACCGACCGGTCAACCGTCAAACCGGAGTGCGTCCATACACGTGCCCAATTTCCACTGGTCAACACTCCGGTAGCGGCACGTTGACCCCTCCCGCGCGGGGATTAGTTGTATCCCTTGCGCGGCCCGAAAAAGGAATGGACCTTCCTTCGCGCCCATCTATCGTTGGATCATCCGCTGCTCGCTTTGAGATCTGCGCAGGCAAGTGAATAATGAAATTTGGAACACTTTGAGATCTGTGCAAGTGTGAGCGAACGGTGGATGGATGACAAGGAAGATAAATCCTTCTTTCGTGCGGATACAGCCGCGTTCCCTCTCCCTACGGAGCACGGAAGTTGATTTGATTGGTTTGCAATGACTTCCGGTGGTTTCCGTGTAACCAGTTTATTACGACTTGGTCGGGAAATATTGTGGCAATGAAATAGTTGCATCTAAGAATTTTTTTTCCAAGAAAAACAATATCTTAAAATAATATTATTTGATAATTTAATTGTGCATGTCTTTTTATGTTGTGGGGATAAAATTTTTGAGCTACGAAGCATTTGCTCGGATGATATCATCCTTTGTTTTTTGGATAGGACAGTGGGTGTTCAATATTTGCCGGTGTTTAACCTTAGAAAAGTAGAGTTGGTATAAGGTAAAAGATGGAAATTAACTCTAAAAAAATATTTGATTATATAGTAGCTAAATAATTTTCTCTAAAATGCATAAAATAATTTAATTTTGGTAAAATAATTTAAAGAAATAACAGCAACAATTTAATTAAATAAGAGAAAAAAATACAACACGTCATTTGTAATTCGCAAAAATACTGCTTGATGATTCCCATTACTTAAAATATAACTCACAAATTCATCATAAATATTTGGAGAAATTTTTTTTTAAGAGCGATGTAACTTAAGCAATTATTTTTCCTTCTAGTTAAAAAAAGAACTGCCCATTAGTGGGTTATAAAATAAAGAGAGATAGAATGAAGCATTGTATAACACTTTCCGAAATACTTCAATTTTTCAAAAATCCAAGTGATTATAGTGTTACAAATATTCCATGTCAAACAATCATCAATAGATTTTTTCTAAGTAAACTAGCATCTTTTTACTTACTCTTATAAAATGTATATAAATATTCTAAAATTATCCAACATCTTTTTTTTATAGAGTGAAAGCGGAGACCAAAGTTGTTCTTTTGGATAATCATGAAAAAATTATATCTTACACGATGCATCACATAGCCATACATTATGTTAATCATCTCGTCATTTTTCTTTCGGCCTCACACAGCATTTATTTTTGTGATTGACTAAAAAAGCAGCAGAGCTGATTAGCATAGTGCACGACCATATGGTACATAGGATATAATTAATACCCAAATAGATAATTAATGACCAAATAGGATCCTCCAAATCCAGCACATCTTATGTAATTTGCTCATTATATAAAAAAGTTTGGGAAAAAAAAAGTCAATCAGCCTACATATTTTATTTGTGGCTCTTTTTTCAAAGAATTATCTTATTGACAACCACTTGATATTCTCCAATTCCTTGGATGGGACGCAACCCTAGTACGGATGGAACGGGCATGAATGCAGGTGCATGAACGATCCCAGCTAAGACTTGTTCCTCCGGCCCCACCCCCTGCCCCACACCAACCGTACCATCTTCCCTCAAAGCTAGAACCAAGAAATAATGTCTTCATTAGACTTTAAAATCCCAACAACTATCTCAACTTTTTTATGTCCCATTCTCCCTGCCTTCGAGCAAGTAGTATTCCAAATTTATTGACATGGCAGAGTTGGTCTAACCAACCGCCATTAACAAAAATCTTATCATGCCAGCCCTAGCCCAGCAAAGGTTCCAAAAATTTAGCTCATTAATGAAGACTATTCACCCACTAAACTATATATGTGAATCAAATTAAAGAGATGATATTTGTTTTCCATTTAGCCAACTCTCAGCATTGAATTATGTGGGGTTGGCAGATCATTTTGGATAGGATTTATTGGAATAAGTAGCTCATATTGAGGTATTTTTATTTGAGTGGTACACTTATATTCTAATGGAATAGAGCGAAGTGACGGAATATGTTTATCTTTGAAATAATTATGTAGTGTTTTATTCTACCAGGAATGCTGATAGAGTTGAGACTCTACGGTCAGGGTTTAACTATAAATATCTTGTAACCCTAGTTATTTTGAGAGATAGGAAAAGTTACAGCCGTTTCGCTTCCGTAGACATAGGCACATTACCGAACCACGTAAAATTTCTATATTTAATTTCTCTTTCTCTCTCAATTCTGCGCATTGTTTTGTTTGCCATTTTGGATCCTGTGTTTTGCGCAACATAATTGTATTCAACCAGGAGCAAGAAACCACATAAAATTCAACTTCGAACTTCTAGTATATCACTTGTTATGTGTTTTTATTATTGAAACAAGATGGCCAAGCATCAACCATACCTTTTTTATTTTTTAAAGATAACAAAGGTATATTTTAAAGCGGTGTATGTAGATTATGAACAAAGACATTAATATCCAACCCTAGTAACTTACCAACCGATTTAATTGGCCTCCGAACATCATCAAACACTCGAGACAATTACCAAGCTTGTAAGTGCAATTTCGCGTCTTTAATCGGATCCGATACAAATATAGATACCCAATTTGCCTGAAATCAAATCCAAATAAAAAGTGTAAACTTGCGTAATTTTTCAACATTTGACCTAGATTTAGACCTGGCTGCACTTGATCCCTCTACACCCATAAGCTATATCGGAGAAGCTAAGATTGTTCCATGGGTTAGACTGGTGTGAATCCATGCTTTCCATTTACTCTATGCATGGAAAAATCTGACCAGATGCTACCAAGACTATTGACCCATTCTCCAAACCTAACTCAAGCTATTGTGCTTCCATTCTATCAACAAATTTCGACCGTCTTCTTCCTCCTGGCGACGGACAATTCATGTAATACGGCTCCCTGTATTCCTTTTTTTTTTTTTTGTTGTTTTCAAATATAAACCATGCAAAGTTTTTTTCCACAACTCAGAGTAAATCCAGGAGGCAAAAGAAGTGTAACATGCAATATCTCTCTTTTCTCTTTTACATTTTTGTACTATTTTTGATGACCAACCCATGGCCTCTCAAACTTTAAGCAAATAGAAAATATTACTAATTCTAGGATAAGTGAATAAGGGCAGTTATCTGAAGTTAAAAAATATATATTCCAAGATTTTAAATAGCAAGATTTCAAATAGGAAGCTATTATCGAGCAAACGCAGTATTTTAAATTTCTAATATTGAAATAATAATTTCTTATAAAGACTATTATGACGATGTTATAATAAAATATAGTAAGCAATAACGAGAAAATAACGGCCTTAACTTTCCCTTCACTTTTAATTCAATAAAAATTATTAATTTTCGGAGTAAACTGCTATTTTTGAAGAAAAAATATCAAAAAAAATAAAATTTGAAAAAAAAACCCAATAATATACACGGAGAAACATATAAAGTAGAAATTACAGTCTTTATATTATAACAGACCTAAATGATGGATTATAATAACTATTTTCTTTATTTTTATTATACATCATATAATGTAATAGGAGATGGCCAGAACCATTATAAAGAATTATAACACCATCTCTTAAGATCTTGCCTAATCTATTTATCTGCGATCGAATTATATTTCTTCGATACATCATTGTCAATATAAATTTAATATTAAAAAAATAAATTTAAATAAATTAAATAAAGACTTATGGTGGATTGGCCCAACATAAACATAAATAAAAAATTTGGATAAAAAAAGCAAGATGAACCTTGTTTGTTGGTAGATTTCCAAAACTAACAAAACAAGAAAAAAATAAATTAAGCATGAATACAACAAAAAAAATAAATTATGTATAAATAATTATACAAAAATAGATACTATATTTTTTTTAAAAATATCATAAATAGTTTTCGTAGGTCGAGCAGTCTTCTTCGAAATACATTCACGTTCCAATACAGAGGAATTTTTTGACATCCATAGACATAGACAGTAGACTGGCTTCTTGAAAGTGCAATTTGAACCCTTCAAAAACAAAAAAGTATTCCAAAACGGCCGGGCAAAATCCCACACAAGCGCTGACGCCCCCTTCATTTCTTTTTTCCAAAGTCAAGGCCACGCCTCCAATATAATTTCTAGGAAGGACACGCTCTTAGGCTCTTAGCCAGCCATAAGCCTTAGTCTCAGTTTCGTCTTTGAAGGTTATATGCGAAGACTAGTTTTTTCATTGGGGGGCCCACCCTGGCTTTGGATTTCGGCTTGCATCCTCCTGTGTATATATAGAGACAAGCAGGGCTGGCCAACTCATTGGGTTGTGGTTTGGGCTTTGTGTGAAAATTTCTGAGCTTCTCTTCATCAAAGCTGTGGGATTCCTCTTCTCACCTTTGAGGTACAGAACTTGTTCTCCTTCCTGTCTCTTTTTTGCTCCTGCGTCTCTGTATTTCTGATGATTTTGGTTGTGTTTCTTTGGTCTATTTGTTTTTGGTTTTATGAGTTGAAACCTTTTTCCAGTTTCTGGTTTGAAGCTTTTATTTGAATTGGTGCTGGATAGATTTTTATCTGTTTTTTTTAAAGCTCTTCTGTGAAATCTGAGAGTGCTTTTGTATGGCTGATTGAGTTTTTGAAATTTCTAAGTGAACTTTATTGAGAAGAGGAAAACATGGAGATGTTTTTCAAATTTTGGAGATAATCTTAAAATTGAGCTGGTGTGGATTTCTGGACGAATTAAACTCTAGATTCAGAAGGTTTCTCTGTATTTCTAGCTACAATTGCTAACTAATTCTTTGAGCAAAATGGTGCCACCACCTTTTCATTGAGGATTTGAAATGATTAGAGAAACAACATGGAGCTAGAAAAAAAATTCTAGAACCCTGAAGGGCAAAGAGTCCATGCTCGAGTCCTAAAGAGTTCAATTTGGCATTTTTATGAGCTTTTGGTTCCCCCCCCAAACATTTGAGGTGAAAAAAATTAAATAACTAAATGCTTTCCAGTGTTTCTGAGATCCCTTCTTTTGTTCTGAGGTGAAAAAAAAAATTAAATAACTAAAAGTTGATATATATAGAATTGCAAGAGCTTGATAACAACTTACATATTATTTGGCATCTTGAGTTCAAAATTGTTGCAACATCATTCAGAAAAAGTGTTCTTTCAAAATCTTTTATATGTTTATGGCCTATTATAATCTTTTTATTAGTTATAAAGCATCACACTTAATAGTAAGTTTTTGGCTTTATGACTCGTGTGCAGGATAATCCTTCTGTTAAAACTTCATAACCAAGAGCTGATATTGTTCATCAAAAAATAAAAAGAGCCTTGCTTTCATTGGCTTGGTTTGAAGTCTTAAAAAACAAAATCGTTGGACTGACAGAAGGAGAAGCTGCCTCCGTGAGCTCCATTAGGTTGGGTGAGAAAGATATCATGATGACCGTGAGATCTCTAAGTTTGAAGAGAAGTCATTCAGCAACCAAAATGGAATCTAATCCGTCTGCTCATGGTGTCCTTGCGAAGTCATTTAGCTTCAAAAACTGGAAACGAGAAAACACCAAGCTTGGACCTACTGTTCCATCTAAGAATCAAGCCATGGATGATGTCAAACCAGTGCCGACATCCTTGAAGAGTCCGGTGAGGGGTGCAGTGCCTGATGTGAAGTCTCCAGGGGGTCTTCCAGGATTTTCTTCACCGAGGCCTCGGTGCGAGCTTGATGCAGCAGCCACCAAGCTGCAGAAGGTCTACAAGAGTTATCGGACTCGGAGAAATCTGGCAGATTGTGCCGTCGTGGTTGAGGAATTCTGGTTTGTCTCTAATCTACCACCTTAGTGTGACATATTGCAGGTGGTGTCTTCTTTTATCTTACAACGCATTTCTTCTGATTATAGGTGGAAAGCATTGGATTTCGCATCTCTCTGTCGTAGCTCCGTATCATTTTTCAATGTTGAGAAACCAGAAACAGCAGTTTCCCGTTGGTCAAGGGCACGAACCAGGGCAGCCAAGGTATAATTATTGCAACAATTCCTATATTATGGGAGTAAACATTCTGTTTATTTTGGATGAATTTTTCTTTAATTTTTTTTCTGGCTTCTTTTTCAGGTTGGTAAGGGCTTGTCCAAAGATGAAAAGGCTCAAAAGCTAGCACTTCAACACTGGCTTGAAGCTGTAAGCATTCATTCTCTTTATTCCTGTTCCATCATTACTATTACAACCCTTGTAATTTTGTTTCTAATTAGCAAGCTTTGTCCATTCTAGAAGCTTATTTGAGAGTTAATTGTTTCTGAGGGATGGGCTCAAATTATTAGGCAAGAGTTATCTGATGTTGATTTTTTTCTCTCTTATATATTATGCTGTACAGATTGACCCACGCCATCGTTATGGGCACAATTTGCATTTATACTACGATGTTTGGTTTGCCAGTGAGAGCACTGAACCATTCTTCTACTGGTATATATAATTTCAAACAAGCTATCATTTCCCTTCTCCTTTTTTAGTTTTTATTTTTATTTAGTGAAGCTTGTCCTTTGTGCTGATCCTTGTTTTTTTTTGTTGGGATAAACATAAAGGTTGGATGTTGGAGATGGCAGAGAAGTAAACCTTGAGAAGTGCCAGAGAAGCAAGCTTCATAGCCAGTGCATCAAATATCTTGGACCGGTGAGCACCTTATCTAATGATATTCTGTATTCTCATGTAAACTTTGAGCAGATATCACAAATTTGATTAGCCAAGTATGCAAATACAGACTGTTTGATTATAAATTTAAATTCAAGTGAGCTCATCCAGTACACGCGTTCTTTGCTCCCTTTGCAGAATGAGAGGGAGTCATATGAAGTCATTGTGGAGGATGGGAAACTTGTCTACAAACAAACTGAAATGCTTGTGAACACTACTGAAGGTTCTAAGTGGATATTTGTTCTTAGCACATCAAGGACATTATATGTGGGGCAGGTATGCATGATCTTGCATCAAAGAATAATATAACAGTTTCAGAACGATACATTTTTGTTGTTTGTTAGATCTTCTGCTTTCATTCTTATTACAGCGATATCCGGGTTATTGTATCCGTTCTTATACGTTTTTCTTTGGAATGAGCAGAAGAAAAAGGGCACATTTCAACACTCAAGTTTTCTAGCTGGGGCTGCCACAACAGCTGCTGGAAGATTGGTCGCTGAAGAGGGGGATATCAAGGTACATGAAACTCTTAAATCTTATTTAGCTTTAGTTATCATGAATGGAGGAATAACTAGCTAAGGATCCTTCATCCCACCTACCTTCTGTGGAGAAAACAGCACTCTATTGTCTCCTCTTTTTCTTGTTTAAATGCTTACAGAATTGCTTGTTTTTGCAGGCTATATGGCCATATAGTGGTCACTACCTCCCAACCGAAGAGAATTTCGAGGAGTTCATTAGCTTCCTGCAGGACAACAATGTGGACCTCACCAATGTGAAGGTAAATTTTCCCCTTTCCCTTCTGTTCATTCTGATGCATAAAGTCAGAAACATTTAGGATCAACAGACATTTTGATAGTCAGAAATAATTAAGAACTATGGGAAGTCCACACAAGAGACTTTAAAAAATCATTCTTCAAATTCAGTCTTTCAAGATGAGCTTATGCACCATTTTCATACAATCAGAATGAGAGAGATATGCTGCCATAAAGTTCCTTGTTCCACAATCACCTCCACTTTAAAAACTTTAGAAATTAACAGATCAATTGCATGAACTATGGTTTTTTGACTAACATATGTCCTCTGATCACCAGAGATGTTCTGTTGATGACGATGACTACTCCTCATCAAAGAAGCATGCCAATGAGCCAGCAGCAGAAGTACCAAAGATGCCCGAAGTCGTAGAGGCTGTGATTGAGGCTAACAAAGTTGAAGAACTTGCAAAAGAGACTGCCAGGGCAGCTCCATTCGAATTGGGCAAACGGCTATCATGCAAATGGACTTCACCTACTGGGGCTCGTATTGGTTGTGTGAGGGACTACCCAGCTGAACTCCAACATAAGGCTCTTGAACAAGTTAATCTTTCACCCAGGGTTGTCACCTCCCCCCTTGGGAGCAAGGTTCCAATCCCATCTCCACGCCCAAGCCCCAACGTGAGGCTTTCACCTAGGCTTCAATACATGGGCATCCCTACCCCCACTGTCTACCTTACTCTGCCCAAGCCCAAGAGGATATGATTTGGTGGTATTTCTCCTGCCAATTCAGCTTCCTATGCTGGTTCCAGTAGAGTTTTGCTCAAAATCTTACAGCAACAATTTTGATCTTTGGCACCCAAGCCTCGTGCCATTAACGAACTGTGCGCCGGAAGCTCGCAGAAGACGACCGCCAACCCATCTGCAATTTTTTCTTTTTTTTTTTTCTCAGGTTTCTTTCTTGACCTTTTAGTCAGAGATTTGTTTGGTTGAGCTGAACAAAAGTTCTTTATTTTCCTTTATTCCTTTAGTTTTGGACCCCACAAATGCACGCCAATCCACGGAGTGTAAAGTATGACATTCTTTTTTTTGTAGATGTGGAGATGGATGCAAAGATTATTCTTTTGTTTAAGATAATGAAATTCTTTTGTTCTTCCTTATGGTTTTGCCTAGAAAATTTCCATGTGTTCGTATATTAATACCGGCTCTGATAACTAAGTGAGTCTTTGCTAGATCTTCAAAGTCATGTTGCAAGAAGTGCAAGAATATAACAAAAATGTGTTCCCTGGACATTCTATGCTCTTGAAGTATTATGTTCGAGGTTTTTGTTAGCTAAAATTTAAGACTCAACAGCTTGCACTTGAATTATCACATACTTCGGTGCAATATGTAGTATCTGTACTAATAAAGTAATTTTTAACATTAGCACGCTTATATCTAGTGGAGCATTGATCACTTATTAAAAAAAAAATGTGCCAAGGGCCTACGGAATATTGTCCTTTCCTTCTCAATCTGATGACCATGTCTCGCTAGCCACCTTTGGGATTCGGTAGTCAACAAGTGTGAAAGAGTTGAGCATTCCAACCTAATAAAGTAAGAGGACCGTTCAGATTTGATATTCAGCTGGTCTATTTTGACCCTTCAAAATTCAGTCAAACTTCTGACCTTTAGTCTAGTTTCAAAATTTTAGATTGATTATGGAGTGCAATATTGAGAAAAACTAGGAGCATAACTCGGGTTGGGCTCAACCCGAACTTGCGTGCTCAGCGAGCTCATTAGGTAGCTCTAGGTTAAAGATTTTACAAAATTGGAGGGGGTTTGGCCTTAAAAAAAAACCCAACCCAACCTCTAGTTGGATTGGGATAGGGTTCACCTCTAACCCAACCCAAATGTGAACCTAATCCAACTCAGACCCAATCCGATCCAATCCAACCTAATATATAAATAAATAAATAGTATATATATATATATATATATATATATATATATATATATATATATATATATATATATATATATATATATATATATATATATGCACCCATTTATATCTGTATGTATGTATGCATGTCAGGATTAATCTCTTTTTTGAAAAATAAAAAATAAAAAAGCATCGTAGCAATCCCCATCAAACAAAGTTTCAACTTTTTGAAAGAAAAAAAAATATAAGCATTCGATTTCTAGCTCGAGAGCAGCAAAAATCATAAAGGAGAGGAGGTGTACTTTGTGGTATTGAGGATACAGTGGCAGAAGTAGCGGCGGCGACGACAGCAATGCTTCTCTGGATATGGGGGAGAGCTATGTTCGCGGGTCGCCATGGATTCGCCAATACTAATAGATTGAAGTTAGAGAAACTTATTGCTTAGTGCCTAGGTGGCAATATCTAAAGGTTCACGGTATACCAAATAAAAATATATGACTGAATCCTCATTTGGATAACTTATAGGATCCAAATAAGATTTTATTTTTTACTAGAACGGAAACTTTCTTATAGCTGCCTAGAGCAATCTCGCTATCATTTTCCCCATTTGCATATAACATAGTATTTTTATTCACACCCATTACATTTTTTTCACTCTTTTTAGTTTCTAGATTCGTGCAATCTGATGGAGTCTAGAATATGGGGTGCTGGATAGGGGCTCTATACAGGACAGAGGACGGCTTTGTTTTCCTCCGTTAATTGGGTTTAAAGTTCCGGGACAGCGCATGGCATTGCAAGGTAAAACGCTTCCCTTTCTGCTTTTTAATGGGTAAATGAAGCTTGAAGGATGACCACTATCTATCTATCTATACAAGAAATGTATAATATATTCATCCTACTTGAAAAAAAACACTCAAGAAGGAAAGATTAGAACTCAAATTTATGAAGTTTGGTACAAGAGGAGTCGACTTCAAGAACCGTAGGAGCCGACTTATAAATATCCACAGGCTTAAACAAAACACCTCAAAATAGTTTGAGGAGTCAGTCGAAGTCAACCCAAGGAGAACATGAGTCAACCCTGGCATAATAAAGAACGATGGCATATGTCGACTTCAGAATCATCTGAGTGTACCCCAGAATAGTCTGTGGTGAAAGATGAAAGGTGGTGAAAAAACAGCATTTTTATAAGTGGACCATGAAGCATATCAATGGCAACGACGGGTACTGCCGATTGTATGGCATCTAACCTTTCTATTCAAATTTGTAATATTTTATTTTCTAATTCTCACGAATATGCCAAGATCAAAAAAAAAAAAAAGAGATCCCAACCAGGTTGTGCATGAGAAGTACCAAAGAGAGATAAACTCATAGGAACTGGAGAGAAAAATGGCCAGATAGGGGCCCTTTTTGCCGTCCTCACATGCTAATCTTTCGCAAGTGCACCTAGCACATTGACTGGGAAAAAATACCTATGGAGGCAAGGTAAGTTTAGCCACATCATTATCAAGTTAAATAAAGGGACCCCATGTTAGAATAATTTTAAAATATGGTTTCCATTGATTGTATATTTTTTTGTTTTATAAAACGGGTTAGACGTATGGTTCATAATGGTACTATGATTAAGCCTAATATGACTTGTGATCATTTTGTTTTATAGGTTTTGGTGTACCCTGGATGTATAAGATTGAGTTCTATTTGTTGTGATAATTTTGGTATGTAGGGTAGGAAACCTAATTAGGATTTGAAGTCCTTAATGGGAAGACTCCCTTATATTGCCTATATAAAGGATATATTTCCATATGGTTCATAGCTTGTCCCATTGACGGCTATCTTTTGTGAGAAGCAAGGAAGGAAAAATTCAGCGGCTATTATTTCAGGTGATTGAAAAATCGTATTCAATATGTCTTCCATAGGTATATCTGTCAAACTTGAATATGGTGTTGTTGTGACTCTAAATCTTAGCATATTATTATTTATAATTAACAATTGGTATCAGAGTCACCATGGTAAGGCTAGAATCCTTCATATACAATTATTATTTTATCTAAATTTTTGGATTAATTTATGCATTGGTGATATATGGTAAATGGATCTTCCGCATAAATCCTTGTAAAAAAAAAGAAAGTTTTCTCTTTCATCTTCTCCCGCAATGCCTTTTCTTCCCCGTTTCAAATCCTCTAGATCCATTCATGGAGGATGATGAAACAAAAAAAAAAAAAAAAAAAAAAAGGAAGAAGAGGAAGGGGAGGCAAGGCCTCCCCGGACTCGCATCCGGCCTCCCCGGGAGGCGGACGGCATGGTCCCGCGGCCGCCGCGGACCCGCTTCCGGCCCTCCCGGGACGCGGACGCCGTGGTCCCGCGGCTGGGACGCCGCGTTTCCGCGGCTAGCCTACGGGTCCTTCTCTTATCCTTTCATCATCATCTCCAAAAGTAAAATACTTTGCCTCTATTTTCTCCTCCTTCCCTTTCATTTTGCTGGCTGTCCCAGCACCAGGTCACCTTACCAACCCCCACCCCCCTCAACCGACCCCCCTTCCCTCTTTCCATGTCGATGTGCAGACCTTTCCAGAAACCGTGTTTTCTTCTATTCCCGGGGTGGTGGCGGCCACGGGCGGCCTCCCAAAAGAAATAATTTAGGGGTTTTTTCTTTTTGATTGGACTTAGGCCTACTAAGCCAAATCTGAATAAGTAGTAAGTTGGGCCTTTTATTTAGTCAGCTCTTGTTTATTTTATTTGCATTTTATCTTAATAGATCTGGATGAATTTTGGGCCTGGGCCAAGAGTTAGTAACCTATTTAATTATTATTTAAGTATTGAATAACTTGAATTAAGGCCCTCATGCATAGCAATTATTGAGGTGTTAAATTTTGGATATATCTTGCTGCCATATATGCTTTGAATTTTATGATTAATATCTTTGTTTGATCAATCACATGTGATTTTGATTATGATTATAGCATGTTTGATGGTTATGATTTTGTCACATAACCATTATTTTTGTGATTGAAATTTGTTGGGTATAAACACTATCTTTTTTCTATTAAGAAAATATTTTGAAATTGAAGTGGGTGGTAACCGCTAAAGTGGCACACTCACTGATATTTATCTGATTTTCTCGAAAAAAAGGGGTAGCATTGCATTTTTTTCAGATCATTGCATGCAATATCTTGCCCGAAGGTGTTATTGTGTATGATGACTTGGAAAATGCCATGAAGTGATTAATAGGATTGTATTAACCTAGAATCATCCTTCTGCCCAAAGGTGATGGTGTTTCGAAAATTGATGTGATTTTGTTAATCGGCTTCATGATATTTCTTAAGAGTATCTATAGCGTATTGTATTGTCAGCCCAAAGGTGACTCTACAATAATGTACCAAGGCTCTTACCGTAATTAGACTTATATGTTTTTTAAGTTTGATTACGGACTATCTAATTAATAGCCCAAGTTGATTAGATAGTTATGTTGTCATATGTTGATTGCATGCATCACATTTGGATGATATTAATTAAAATATGTTGTTTCCGCAGTTTTGAATGCCTCTTCCCTTTCAAGCCAATTGTCTGCTATTGAAATCTTGACTGGAAATAATTATGTGAGATGAAAACGAGCTATAGAAATAGTGCCGGGTCTCTTGGGTTTAGATTTTGCTTTAGAAGAATAGCCTTCAAAACTAATATATAAGAGCACTGTCGAATACAAGGCTGAGTATGTCAAGTGGGAAAGAGCTAACAGACTGTGTTTGAAGACTATCAAGCATTCTATATTTGATTCCATTATGGGTGCTATACCGGACAATGATAGTGTTAAGAATTTTTTGGATGCGATAGGACAGAGATTCGTTGAATCCGATAAAGCTGAAACTAGGGACCTAATGAATAAATTTATGAGTATGAAATATGATGGTACTTATGGAGTTAGGGAGTACATTATGAAAATGCTGCACATAAGTTCTAAATTGGAAGCCCTTAAAGTTCCTATTGCAAAGCTTTTTCCTGTCTATCATGCTCTTAATAGCCTTTCCAGCCAGTTCAATTAGTTTAAGATTGCTTATAATGCTTTGCATGACAAATGAGATTTGAATGATTTGATTGTTGTGTGTGCCCAAGAGAAGTATAGAATGAATCGTGAGACTATTGAAACTGCGCAACTGACCTATCAACCTTCTCAGAACAAGGGTCTTCTCGTAATCATAAGGCTAAATTTCATAAGGGCAACAAGCCTCACTACAATGAGCAGAACAAAAGGTCTCATGGATAGACTTCTGGCGGTCCTAAATGAATTATAAAGAAGAATGACAAATGTAAGTTTTACAAAAAAAAAGGGTCTGAGGGATTAACTTAAGTTTAAGGCTTGGTTAAAAAAAAAAGAAGACTTCGGTAGGGTTTCGTAAGGAGATGGAGGCCAAGTGAGAATGAAGTGAACCTGTGCGTTGGAAATGGAGTTCAAGTTAAAGTTGAGTTTATAGGAGCAGTAGAGTTATCCTTCGAGTTTAATTTTTCTCTTATTTTGGAGAATATATTTTTCGTACCGACAATGAGACGAAATTTAATTTCCGTGTCAAAACTTGATCAGTCTGGATTTTCTTTTAAATTTAGTAATGGAATGATTGAATTATTTTATGATTCTTGTATGGTTAAAAATGACATTTTATGTGATGATTTGCACAGACTGAATTTGGCTCCAGTTGGTAAAGTTTCTTGTGTCACTAAAGTTGGAAAGTAAAGGGCCTTAATTTATGAATCATCCTCTATGTTGTGGCATAAGCGTTTAGGGCACATTTCAAGGGAGCGAATGGAGAGATTAATGAAAGATGAGATTCTGCCCTCTCTGAATTTTTCAGATTTTGACACTAGCATAGATTGCATAAGGGAAAAGTTGACTAAAACTACAAGAAAAGGATCTACTAGGAGTGATGGTCTTTTGGATTTATTCACACCGATATCAGTGGACTGTTACCTTCTACTATATGTGGGAATAAATACTTCATAACCTTCATTGATGATTTCTCACGTTATGGTTATGTTTACTTGATTAATGATAAATCCCTCACTCTTGAGAAATTCAAGATATTTAAAATAGAAGTAGAAAAGTGTGGAGTGATTGATTATAACCCTATTTGATTTTGATGAGCTCAAAGCATTTGAGTATATCTTATGTTTACTAATGAATTCAATCTAGTGTTTCAGTGAAATTCTTGTAAATTTATGGTTAAGTGTCTCTAGATTTGGTTCAAGACATTTTGGATAAGTTAAGAAGTCAATATGAACCAAAGTCTGAGACTCGAGTCGACTCCGGGAGATTACGAGTCGACTCCAAGCGTATCAGAAGCACTGGCACAGGCTCGAGTCGACTCCTATACATTACGAGTCGACTCCGACTGAGAACAGACAGACGAACAGAAAGATCCAACTCAAAACCTGTCAACGAGTCGACTCCTGAAGAACGCGAGTCGACTCCGATACTGCCGAGTCGACTCCAGGGTAGCACGAGTCGACTCCAGGGAGTTACAGACAGAAAGACAGAGAAGTTATTTTGGACCCTGAGAGCCGAGTCGACTCCTGAGGAACGCGAGTCGACTCCGATGGTTGGCAGGTCGACTCCAAAGAAAGCGAGAGTCGACTCCCAGTGTAATACAAGGCAAAAGTCAGAGAGCAACTTTCGAACACTGAGAGCCGAGTCGACTCCCGCAAAGCCCGAGTCGACTCCGAGACAGCGCGACCCCAAAAAGACAGAAGACAGTATTCTCGTCTCTGAGAGGCGAGTCGACTCCAAGATAGTTCGAGTCGACTCCAAGGCAGCGCTACCCCAAAAAGACAGAAGACTGTTTTTCGGATACTGAGAGCCGAGTCGACTCCGAAACAGTCCGAGTCGACTCCAAGACGGCACGAGCCAAAAGACAGAAGATCGGGAGTTCGGACTCTGAGCGCCGAGTCGACTCGAGTGAGCAAAGTTGAAGAATACATCTATAGATTCCTTGGAATGAGTCGATTCCAAAAGTGCCAGGTCAGCTCCAGACTTTGGGGAGTCGACTCCGGGTTAAGTCGAGTCGACTCCCAGTCGAGAAGAGCACTTTAATTCAAATACGGAACAGTTGCCGAGCCGACTCCAGAAAAGCATGAGTCGACTCCT
The DNA here is from genome assembly GCF_051530095.1 of Phoenix dactylifera. Taxonomy (NCBI): domain Eukaryota; kingdom Viridiplantae; phylum Streptophyta; class Magnoliopsida; order Arecales; family Arecaceae; genus Phoenix; species Phoenix dactylifera. Next base: position 66,165,593 of record NC_143190.1, on the reverse strand, counting down.
GCTGCAGCCGAGTCGACTCCAGATCGCGCGAGTCGACTCCGATCCCAACGGAAACATTGTCAGGATGTGCAGAATGTGCAGAACGGCTAGAAGATTGTGTCTAACGGCTAGTTTCCGTGGGGAATAGCTTAAATAGCCACAGAGAACTGTAGCAAGGTAGAGAAGTGACATTCCTTTCAAAGAAAACACAAAAACTTCATCTGCCAAAGGGATCTGAACCGAAAAGAAGGAAGAGGGCCATTAACTCCATTCAACCAACTCTTCCCAGCATTAAAGAAGTCTCCTTCAGTCTTCAAGTCTTCAAGACATTCAAGAGGAGATCCAGAGTTCGAGAAGCCCTCCTCTACATCGTCATAAACTTGTTTGAGGGCTCTTAACTTCTCTATTATTTAAATTGCTGAATATCTGCTTTCTTAGAAGCTGTATTTTTTTCTCTTTGTTCTTTCTATCCATTTGGTCCTTACTTGATTCAATCAGGAGATTGAATCAAGGGTATAAAGGTTTGTTGGTGAGCCTAGGTTGAAACCAACGTGTAAGGGTTCGATTGTGATCCCGAAAAAATAATCGGGTGGTTCTAGTCGGTGAGCCTGGAAAAACCGACCGAGTTCGTTGTGATCTCGTAAAACAACAAGTTAGGTTGTGAGCTTGTAAAACAACCGGCTGTAATCCGAGGGGTTATAGTGAATTCCCAAGTGAGGCTTGGGGAGTTGACGTAGGAGCAAGGGTTAGCTCCGAACCACTATAAAATTATTGTGTTTGTGATTGCCTTTGTGTCTCTTACTTTCATTTCATTCACTGCACATAGCATCTAATTAATCAACTTGCAAAAAGTATTAATTAGTATTTCACAAACCATTTAATTGTAATAATTATTTTAAAACCCAATTTACCCCCCCTCTTGGGTTGTCTATCTGGGCAACAAAAAGCAATGTGGGAAGAGCATTAAAGTTGTGAGATCTGACTGTGGCAGTGAATACTATGACAAGTATGACGAGTCCGGTGAGAACATAGATAATTTTGCAAGATTTTTATAGAAATGTGGGATAGTTCCTCAATATATAATGCCAGGAACACCTGAGCAAAATGGTGTTTCTGAAAGGCGTAATCAGACTCTGAAGGATATAGTTTGGAGTATGATGAGTAGAACAAATTTACTAAAATTGTTGAATCCATTACAGCGAAGTTTCTGAGAATGATATTGGTAATAATAGGAGTTCTGTGTTAAAGAAAATTGTTGCTGAACCAGATCAAGTTGTGGTTCTAATTTTCGATATACAAGAAAAAGTTATTTCTCAGCTGATTGCAATAGTTAATGAAGAACCTAGGCATCAAAAAGAGTCTTACGTTCCTCCTCCAACAACAGTTGAGTCAGTTTCTAAACCATAGGTTAGGAGATCACAAAGAAAAAGAAGTTCCCCCTTGCCTAATGACTATATTGTCTATTTACTAGAGATTGATTTTAATATTGGGCGTAATATTGATTCCGTCTCTTTTAATGAAGCATTAATAAGACCTGACTCAGATAAATGGCAGAATGCCAGGGAAGATGAAATGCTTTCTATGAAGAGAAATACAGTTTGGGAACTTGTTGAACTTCCACCACAAGTTAAGGTCATAGGTTGCAAATGGATTTACAAATCCATGTTAGACTCAAAAAGGGATGTTGAACGACAAAAGGCTAGACTGATTGCTAAAGGTTTCACTCAACGAGAGGGCATCTACTATAATGAGACCTTTTCACTAGTTTCATTCAAGGATTCTTTTAGAATTATCATGGCACTTGTAGCACACTATGATTTGGAGCTTCATTAAATGGATGTTAAAACATCATTTTTAAATGGAAATCTCTGTGAAGAAGTTTACATCAGGCAACCTGAAAGTTTTATCGTAGAGAAAAAGAAAAATTTGGTGTGTAAGTTGAACAAATCCATATATGGGCTCAAGCAAGCATCCTGACAATGGTATTCGAAATTTGATGCGATTGTAACTTCTCTTAGTTTTGTTGAAAATACAGTGGACCAATGCATTTATCTCAAGATCAGTGGGAGAAAATATATTTTTTTTGTTTTGTATAGTTATGATATTTTACTAGCCAGCAGTGACTTGGGGTTACTTCATGAGACAAAAAAATGTTATTTGCTAATTTTGAAATGAAAGATCTTGGCAAAGCTTCTTTTGTACTTGGTATTGAGATACAACATGATAGAGGTTGTGGCTTATTGGGACTTTCTCAGAAGACATATATACGACGCATCCTAGAGAGGTTCAGTATGCAAAACTGTGCACCTGGTGATGTACCTATTGTAAAAGGGGATAAGTTTAGCAAAGCTTAGTGTCCAAGAAATGAACTTGAAAGGTAATCTTTGAAGAACATACCGTATGCAAGTGCAGTAGGGAGCCTGATATATGCTCAAGTTTGCACTAGACCAGACATAACCTATGCAATCAGTGTCCTTAGTAGATTTCAGTCGAATCTAGGACAAGAGTATTGGAAAGCTGCTAAGAAAGTTATGAGATATTTGAAGAAGACTGAAGATTATATGCTTACCTTTCAACGTACAAATCATCTTGAGGTCGTAGGTTATTCAGATTCTAATTTTGCAGGATGTCAAAATGATCTGAAGTCAACTTAGGTTATGTTTTTATGATGGCTGGTGGTGCTATTTCTTGGAAAAGCATTAAGCAAACTCTAGTGGCTTCTTCTACTATGCAGGCTAAATTTGTGGCAGGTTATGGAGTTACGGTTCAAGCCATTTGGTTGAAGAATTTTATTTCGGAACTGAAAGTTGTTGATTCTATCTCGAGACCAATTACTATCTACTGTGCCAATAGTGCAGCGGTGTTTTTTTCAAAGAATAACAAGAGTTCTGGTGGCTCTAAGCATATAGATATCAAGTACTTGGTGGTTAGAGATAAAGTTAAAGAAGGGCAGACAAATATAGAGCATATAAATACAGAGGCAATGATTGCAGACCCATTGACTAAGGGACTCGTACTGAAAGTCTTTAAGATACACATTGCCAATATGCGCATTGTGAAACCTTTGATGTTTTTAGTTAGTATGAGTAATTCATGTAAAAGAACTACATTTTGGCTTGATGCCTTTTTTCGGAGTATATAGACAACCTATATGCTTCGGGTACAGCTTCTTCCAATAATAATAACATTTATATTTCTATTTATAATTCTGTATTTTGTGCACAGAAATTATAATTATATTTGAGCATGCATTTCACATATGTCTTTTATTATGATATCATTTTGATCTCGAGATATAATGCATAAAGACATGATGTGAGTCTTTTCAGACATGTGGCTTCATTTTTGAAGCATTTATGAGGACTGATGTGAATTAGCACACTTTTTGATCACATTTTGGTGCTAAGTTCATACTACATACTACCACATTGGTTGGAGGATGGGGATCTATGTCGATAAGAATGTTAGCATTTGTAGCTGTGAACTGGTCTTACATCGATTAAATGGTGTAACGACTTCCATGTTCGATGTTAAAATTATCGTTGGACTGGATCATATATCCAAAGTGATTATCATTTGAGCTATATATATGGCCATTTATGTAGTCTAACCCGATAGTCGTTTTCAAAACAATTTTTTTAGATTAATATGGCAATCCGTGTTTGCCCAATTGGAAGAATGTTAGAATAATTTCAAAATATGAGCTGATAGCGTATTTTTTGTTTTATAAAATGGGTTAGACATATGGCTCATAATGGCACTATGGTTAAGCCCAATATGATGTGTGATCACTTTGTTTTATGGATTTTGGTGCACCTTGGATGTATAGGATTGAGTCTTATTTGTTGTGGTAGGCCAGGAAAGTGGAAACCCAATTAGGGTTTGGAGCCCTTAATGGGAAGGCTCCCTTATATTTCCTATATAAAAGCCAGGTCCCCCATTTCCTCTCCATATGGTTCATAGCTTGCCTCATTGATAGCTATCTTTTGTGAGGAGCAAGGAAGGAAAGTTCCAGCCGCTATTATTCCAGGTGATTAAAGAATTATATTCAATATGTCTTCCGCAGATATATCTCTCAAACTTGAATACGGTGTTATTGTGATTCTAAATCTTAGTATGTTATTATTTATAATTAACACCCCAACCATCCCAGAGAGAATAGAGGCAGCAGAAATTAGCCAATTAATACCTCAGATGCCAAGATGTTCCTCCCCGATTTCAACTATGCAAAGACCATGAAAGAAGAGCAACAACCTGTGCATCAGTATTTTGGCTGACATTACAATAAAATATGGAACATATATTGGTCATAAAACAATCATCTAAACATAGTGTGCACCTGAGCTGTTTATGTGTATCATAACTAGTTATAACTTATGTCGTAATTAGTATCTGAAACCCTTGGAGGACAGATTACGAAAAGGTTCTAGATATGTCCTTTATTTCTCCTGACAGAGCAGATGCTTCCTCTTGTTGAAGAATGTGTTTGCACCCAAAAGAAAGAAAGAAAGAAAGAAAGGGCATAATTTACTATCTAGAGTTTATGTGAATAGAATACCCAGAGAACCCAGATGAGAATCTCAGACTCAAATGTGACCTGCTGAAGGACCAGATTAGTCTTGCAACTTATACCACATAGACTAGCCTTCTTTGATCCAGATACACAAGGTTCATTTTGACAGAGAGGCATCTGCCAATGGAAATTCCATGCAAGTATAGGAAGTGCACACCGAAGAATAAGACAAGCGCAGGACCATCCACTTTCGATCAGATTTACCATCAGACAAGCAACACGTTTGATAAGAATGCTCTCAACAAACAATACCTCTTTCTCCCTATGACAAATTCATCAAGTTTCTTCAGCACAGACCGAAGGTTGGTGTAGATTATGATAGAGCCACTTGTTTATGAAGCTACAAGTGTTGAACACAGGCATGACTCCACAAGTTGTATGCAAGAAAGTTCATAGGACAAATAGTTGGCTGCAGCCACCGAAATTACAAAACTGGAATACTCATGGTCTGCAGAACTATGGTCTAGTATATGAATGAATTAATTAGTACGCAGAAGTACAAAGTCAACAACCATGGACATGTATAAAGGTTAAGGGTTGAGACAAACAGAATTAAAACCATACGGTATGAATTCTTGAGCTACAATTGCAAAAATAAAGGATAGAAAGTGAGCAAAATATTAAATTCTGCAAGTGCAATTTAATTATGAACGTCAAATGCACACTCCCACTGATTAGTACAACAAAAACACTAATAAATAAGGCTTCTTAAAACAGAGAGCCAGTTCATATAACAGAGTGAAAAGATAAGGAGAAACATCTTACTAGGGATCATCAGTTTATTGCATAACAGAAGATGCTGCCTGCAAGTTCTGATGCTCCTCTGAAGCATGAAAGTAGTCCTGCAAAGCTAACATCTGCACAGAGCTATGCTTCAAACACCTGATAGCTTCCACACTAGCTAGTGCTCCAGCAACCGTTGTTATAATTGGGATCTTATAAGCCAGTGCCATCCTTCTCAGCTGTCGTCCATCAATTGAATCCAGAGCATCTCCAGAACTTGTTATCACCATAACCTGTATTTGACCATTGGCCAGCATGTCACCTGCATGAGGCCGCCCCTCGTGCATTTTCAGGACACGCTCCACCGGTATGCCCTCCAACTCAAGCACTCGAGCCGTCCCTGAAGTTGCAGCTATTCTAAAACCTAGTTCTTGGAATCCAAGAGCAATTGAAGCAAGGTGTGGCTTAGTCAAGTCATTTAGACTAAGAAACACTTGACCGCTAACTGGAAGCTTCTGCCCAGCAGCTATTTGTGCCTTAGCAAAAGCAACAGAAAACTCATAGTCAATTCCCATAACCTCTCCAGTGCTGCGCATCTCTGGTCCAAGAAGAACATCGCAACCTTGGAATTTCTCAAATGGGAGCACAGCCTCCTTGACTGAAACATGCTTTGGGACCACCTCATTTGTAAATCCAATCTCATCCAAACTCTTCCCTGACATGACAAGAGCAGCGTATTTTGCTAATGGATGACCAATAGCTTTTGAGACAAAAGGCACAGTGCGGGAAGCACGAGGATTTGCCTCAAGAAGGTAAACATCACCAGAAGCTGTGATTGCATATTGGCAATTCATTAGGCCACATACATTTAGTCGTTTGGCTAGTTTTGCTGTCCACAGTCTGATTGTGTTCAAGCAATTAGCTGACACAGTTTTTGTGGGAAGGGAGCAGGCTGAGTCGCCAGAGTGGACCCCAGCTTGCTCAATGTGCTCCATGATTCCACCAATTACTACAGTCCCATTTGAGTCAGCCAATGCATCCACATCAATCTCAATTGCGTCTGACAGATACTTATCTATCAGGACTGGGCGCTCAGGATCTACTTCAACAGCATTCTCAAGATAGGTGGCAAGTTTATCATCACTGTAAACAATCTCCATTGCACGTCCACCCAAGACATAAGAAGGCCGGACCACAACAGGATAGCCTATTTCTGTAGCAATTGTTATGGCATCAGATGCACTCTTTGCTATCCCACCTTTAGGTTGCTCGATCTGAAGCTCCTTAAGAATTGCATTAAATCTCTCTCTGTCCTCAGCAGCATCAATAGAATCAGGTGATGTTCCCCATACCTGTACATGTCCATTTCCACTAGCAGACACCAACTTTTGCTCTTCTAGATACCTTTGTATTGGGAGAGCAAGCTTTAGAGGGGTTTGTCCTCCAAACTGCATGATTATACCATTGGGCCGCTCCAAGTCAATCACATTCAACACATCCTCAACCGTCAAAGGCTCAAAGTACAAACGGTCGCTGGTGTCGTAATCTGTAGACACAGTCTCTGGATTTGAGTTCAACATAATTGTTTCATACCCATCCTGAAGCCAAACGTAATCATCAAAAGATGCTCAATATTAATTACTATTAGCAGTATAACAGTCAAGTCATTACAGAGATTTAACACAGGGAATGATAGGCGGTCAAGATTTGAGAAACTTTAAATTTTTTTTTAGGTATCTTAAAGAAAACAAAATGAAAGTTTAAATGCTGGCAGTTAGAGATGAAGATGAATGAAGATAAATAAACATATGAAACAAATTGAAGAAAAATTATGGATATGCTAAAATATATGAAGACGAAACCAGAGTTCTCAAATCTGAAACCACACTCAAATGATAAATGATCAAAAGATCCGCTAAGCATTCATGGAATAAACAAACTACAGAAAACATAAGCCAGAGCAACACAAACCTGCTGAAGAGCAAATGAAGCATGACAGCAGCAGTAGTCAAACTCTATACCCTGACCAATTCGGTTAGGTCCACCACCCAATATCAGAACCTTTTTCTTTTGAGTGGGGGCTGATTCACATTCAAAATCATATGATGAGTACATGTAAGGAGTGTTTGCCTCAAACTCTGCAGCACAGGTATCAACCCTTTTATATGCAGGGGTCACACCTAGTGATAAGCGCTTTGATCGCGCTTCCCTCTCGGAGGAAGAAGTTGCATAAGCAATCTGCTTATCACTAAAACCCCTCCTCTTCACCTCATAAAAGTCATCTTTTGTCAACTGATCCAGATTCCTGGCCATGAGGAACTGTTCCGCATCTACGAGCTCTTTGAGTTGAGAAAGAAACCACTTATCAATATAGCTCAGCTCATGTATTTCTTCTACCTTCATTCCTTTCTTCATAGTTGCATATATTGCATGAATACGATCTGGATTTGGAACGCGCAGGCTGTACTTCAACTGGTCCCAATCCAAGTCAAGTTCCTTAATGGGTGCACAACCCCATCCTGCATAACCACATTCCAAAGATCGAACAGCCTTTTGGAAGGATTCTTGGAAAGTCCGTCCCAATGCCATTGCTTCACCAACAGATTTCATCTGGGTAGTCAGTACCGGCTGGGAACCAGGGAATTTCTCAAAAGCAAATCGTGGAATCTGCATTAGGACTAGAATAAGTAAGAAAAAGGAAGAGGGGGGAAAATATGGACACTGCTTCATAACCTACAGAAAGAGCAACTTGCTATTAGTAAAAGATAATTAAGACCATAATTAACACTATATCTAGATTGCATTAATGATGTTGTCATTTCAAAATTAGCCTTATCTCCCATTCTCATTCGACTTGGACCAGGCAGTTATCAGCCACAGTTGGACCAGCCGCATGGAAGGAAGTGGGGGTTGATTGTATAGTGCAGCAAGCTGCATGCCAAATTTAAAGTGCTAAACTAGAGGAAAAAGGCAAAGTGAAACCGAAATTAGTTAAAGAGATAAAAAGAACTAAAATCACCCCAGCTGCATAATTAAATTGTGTTACTATAACTCTGTAGTGCACGATCAATTTAATCAACAAAGCATGCTGCAGAGAGATTCACGAACATATCATCCTTGTCATATGCAAAAAGAAGCTTGCAACATGAGGTTCAAGGCCTCTTTCAGACAAGGATGAGCAGGCAAACAGCCGCAAACTTCAATTTTGGATTGGTGTTCCAAAGAATACAAATCCATAGTTCCTTAACTGACACAGCAATCGGATAAGATGACTTGGTGCTCAATGGACTATGGTTCCCCTGTACATCTGAAAGAGTGATTCAGTTCAATTAGCAGAACCAGCACAGTTTTGAAGCATATTTAGTTAATTACATGAAAGATAACCATAGCAATCGAATTACATGATCTGAAATTTGAAATGAGGACCTTGACTGAAAAGACCTATGCAGCACTATGACACCATACCATGAAGAGATAAGTTAACAAGGAACAATTAACTCAAACAAACAAAAAATGAAGCAAATATTTTACAGAAGGCTCGAAACTATGGAAAAGAAAAAGGTCTTGCCTTTGTCACTACATAATCTATGGAAGGCTCGAAACTAGCCGGGGTCTTCTTCGTGATATCATTCGGGATCTGGTCGAGCGTGTAGCCCACCGACAGCTTCGCAGCCATCTTTGCAATGGGGAACCCCGTCGCCTTCGAGGCAAGAGCCGACGACCTCGACACCCTGGGATTCATCTCGATGACCATCACCTCCCCGTCCTCCGGGTTCACGGCGAACTGCACATTGGACCCCCCGCACTCCACCCCGATTTCCCGGATGATCGCGACCGCATAGTCCCTCAGCCGCTGGTACTCCTTGTCCGTGAGCGTCTGCGCGGGCGCAACGGTGATCGAGTCCCCGGTGTGGACGCCCATCGGGTCGATGTTCTCGATGGAGCAGATGATAACGACGTTGTCGGCGAGGTCCCGCATGACTTCGAGCTCGTACTCCTTCCAGCCAAGGAGGGACTTTTCGACGAGCACCTGGGAGGTGAGGCTGGCGGCAAGGCCGGCGCGGCAGATGGCCTCGAACTCGTCGAGGTTGTAGGCAATGCCGCCGCCGGTGCCGCCGAGGGTGAAGGCCGGGCGGATAATGAAAGGGAAAGAGCCGATGCTATCGGCGATGGCGAAGCATTCCTCGATGGTAGTGGCGATGCCGGAGGGAGGGGTCTTGAGGCCGATGCGGTCCATGGCGCGCTTGAAAAGGTCGCGGTCCTCGGCGGCGCGGATTGCGTCGAGCTTGGCGCCGATGAGCTCGACACCGCGGGAGGCGAGGGCGCCGGAGTCGGCAAGGGAGACGGCGAGGTTGAGGGCGGTCTGTCCGCCCATGGTGGGGAGGAGGGCATCGGGGCGCTCGGCGTCGAGGACCTGCTCGACGAGCTCCGGGGTCATGGGGCCCACGTAGGTGCGGTGGGCGAGGCCCGGGTCGGTCATGATGGTGGCCGGGTTGGAGTTTACGAGCACCACATCGTAGCCCTCGTCGCGGAGGGCCTTGCACGCCTGGGTCCCCGAGTAGTCGAACTCGCACGCCTGCCCGATCACGATGGGCCCCGCGCCCAGGATCAGGATCTTCTTGATGTCCGTGCGCTTCCCCCCGGCCGTCCGATGCGCCGCCTCCGTCGGGCGGCGTTGGGCGGCGCAGCGGGGGCAGAGGAGGGGGCGGGAGCGGCGCCGGAGGACGCCGGTGCAAGGGTGCTTCGCGGTGGTCGAGAGGTGGCGGGCGTGAAAGAGAAAGGACGAGGAGCAGATGGAGCGCGGGGGCAGGAGGGGTGAGCGGATCCGGGGGTGGACGCGGTTGCAGAGAGCCATGGAGGCGAGAGAGGGGGAGGTCGTCTTGACTCTTTTCTTTCTCTCCCGCTCGCCCGCCCGCTCCCCGCCCGTTCGGGGTTTCTTATAGGAGTAGGGATTTTTTTTTTTTTTTTTTTTTTTTTTTTTTTTTTTTTTTTTTTTTTTTTGATGAAAACGGCAATTCATGTAACTCTATGTTGAGTACATCCAGCCAAATCAAAATAAAGTAAAGAGTGCAACGTAGAGAGAGTATCTCCTAACGAAGTCCAAATGACCTCTCCGAAGTACCGAGCGGCATAAGAGGCGACCAGTCTGTTGCACTGTTCGCCTCCCGAAAAACATGTGAAGCCTGGAAGACGCTCGACTCCTGAGCCAATCTCCGAATCTCACGGATGAGAGGATGATCATCCCCATGTCTGTCCACTCCCCGAATCCACTCTATCACCACAGAGAAGTCTCCCTCAAGGCAAATATGCTCAGCACGTAGTACCCGCCTCGCATAGGATATCCCCTCCCAGGCTGCCCGCAACTCCGCACCAACTACGGTAAATCCCGGTGCACGGAGTAGGGATTTTTCGGGGAGAGAAAATTATTGATGCAATTGTAGTTCTTAAAGGCACCCAGATCTTCGGTTTTTTTTAGGTGACTAGTAGGATTGAGGGACCTGAGTAATGGAGGGGGGACCCGCGGGTTAATGGTGGGTGCGTTTCGGTGCTATCGTGAGTTGGTGCGTGTTTGAACTACGGTTGTAGGACTGAGGACGGATGGATGGGGACGTGGCAAGTGGATGCTGAGTCGGCTGACTTGCGAGTCGTTTCCAGTTACGGGGCGAGGTTGGTTACAGGATAACGTTGCCATCGTGGCGTTAAAAAACCCTCCATTCTTACTACTTTTATAGCTGCCGTTGCCGTAATTTTGGAGGCCTTTTGCTGCAATTGGCAAGCAGATCTTTGGTTGTGATTGATGCATAGATCTCCGTATCTTATAACTTGCTTCAAGAAAAAAATTGGGCTTTTGTCTCATATTTTCTTTTTTTTTCTTTTTTGAAAATTTGTCTCATTTTCAGCTATATTTTACGTTGGCAGCTAGTGGCTGACATGTTGCAAGTTTTCAACAGGATGAACAAAAAGAGCTCCGTACAGGCCAAGCATGTATTTAGATAGGCCAATGGGGCGGCAGACTGGATGGCTGCCTATGCGGCCTACCAATTAGGATATACCCTTTGGTCCGGAGAGGGAGAGTTGCCATTGGCACTCCACGAGCTGTTGTATTTTGACTTTATTGGATGTATTCATACATATACTGTATGAAGCACCCGTCTTAAGCACACAAAAAAAAAGAGCTCCGTAAAACACTTTAATAAGGTAGTATTTATATGCTACATTATGGAGATCCCCTTTAATGAGCTAATATTTATATGCTACATCAGCAATTTTCTTCTTTTAGGTAAAAAATATTTAATAGTTATTTATTTTTATTTTTTTTGCATAAATATCCTTCTAAATATCGAATTTTGCATGAATATCTTCTTAAAATTGATATTTGCATGTATATCCTCTTAAAATACTTATTTTGCTGTTCTACTTTTTTTTATCCTTATCTTTGTATATGTACCTACGTCGTTTAACGCCGTTAAAAAATTAACGATTTCAAATTAAAATGACTAAAATACCTTTAATGGGTAGATGTGAAAAAAAATATATTTTTAAGGCACTTGCGATGAAAGACCAAAAAGTAATTTCAAAATTCTATTTTATTTTTAATTAAAAAAATATGATTTTTATTAATGGTGTCAGAAAAACTATTATATTAGGGGCATTTGTGCAAAAATAGTATTTTATGAGGGTACATAAATAAATATAAATTTTAAGAGGATATTTACAGAAATTTAAATTTTTAAAAGAGTATTCATGCAAATAAAAAATAAAAAAAAAGCCAGAATTGATTGTAATGGTTCAAAGCAGTTACTGGTTATTCCATCCCTCAATGGATGTGGAGAGGTGGGGAAATAGGGTGCGAGTTGGAAGCAATTAGGGAATTAAAAAAAAGGGGGAGGATGGAATAGGAACATACTTCTTCTTTTTTTTTTTTTGGTACAATGATTGCTTACACCCGACGAGTATGAATACGACCAATAAGTACAAAAAACAAAAGGCTACAAAAAGGCTCCGGCAAAAACTCGTGATCCACCCAGATGAAACCTCCTGAGTGATGAGCGGCAAAGGAGGCAATCCAGTCCGCAACATCGTTTGCCTCTACATAAGAGCTATACTCCCCCAGTAGGCGGCAGATGTCATGGAGTAGTAGCCGCTTCCCACACTATTAGTCAGGAAAGATAGCATTGAGATCATTAGATTAGGCCGCTTGGGTTAGCGGACCTTTGTATTTGATTGCTGCAATAGTGTGGTGGAAGATGGTTTATATGGTGCTTTGAGTATAATAGATACATGGTAAGGTAATGATAATGATATGAACAATAATTCATGAGTTATGATGAACAGAATGAATATTTAACTTTTAAGATTCCAACCACATGGATGGCCAAAGGATAGGGTTCTTATGGGCACAAAGCATGGCATCATTATCCGCCACCTTGATGGATAAATCCTTGAGTGCATGCAAGCCCAAGCATAGATACTACAATTACCCAATTTGAGTAGGTTTTATGCCATTGTGGAACACAACCTACAGAGTGGAGAGAGTTGGGATCCTCTCCTTCTGTGTTTAGACTGGAGAGGACAACTTTATCAATCAATGCCACCCCTATAAAGCATAAGAGTTGTGATTGAGCACAATCCATACAATTTCATGTCCTATGATGAGTCTTGCTTGATCATAACTGTCACACCATATATGGATGGAGAAAATACGAGCCTTGATTTTTGCACTTCAATTGAGAGCTTGGGAGTCATGAGTCATGACTTGACTATGACACTAATTTTTTGACATGTGGATTAGCATATAATTTATTCAGGAGAAAGATGATTATAATGTCATCATAAAAATTATTTGCAAAATATGTTTGATAAATGTAGTTTCATATCATGAAAAGATCATTTTCTGGATGAACAACTTGATGGTTGAGTATATGGTGGGCAAGATCTATGGCTTCAGTGTTGGCTTCGATTAAGAACAAAGTAGATGATTTCACAGGGGTTGACAGTTGAAGCAATGCAAAGGGTATAATTGTAGTGTGGAGGGATAAGTTGACACAAGCATGGCATAGTGAGACGTCATAGTGGAGGTAAGCAGGTAGAAGGTGATGGTGTTGAAAGGGAAGAAGGCAAACCAAGAGAGGCATGGATGAGATAGGGAATCAATAAAGATATCATTGCATAAAGATAACGAAACAAGGAATAGGGTTCTCTGTCGTCTTTCTCTTTTACAAAGGGCATTTGCAAGTGTACATGTCCGTATATTCTTATAAACTTTGGGACATTCAAGGGGTAATGGCATGTCAAACCATCAAATGATCCAATAAACATTTAGCTTGTCCAACCGCTCCTCCCCCCACCCCATTTCCCTCCTAACTCGAAAAAAAAAAAGAAGATTTTTTTGTATGAATATCCCTCTAAAAGGTCAAATTAGCATAAATATCCTCTTCAAAGTTATATTTATTTATGTACTCTCATAAAATACTATTTTTGCATAAATTTTTCTAATATAACAGTTCTTTAACACCGTTCATAAAAACCATATTTATTTTAATTTTAAATAAAATAAAAAATTTTGAATTATTTTTTTTTCCTCCATCGTGATCGCCTTGTTTCTTTTTGCATATCTATCGATTAAGGATATTTAGCTATTTTAATTTGAAACTGTTAATTTTTTACGGCATTAGATGACATAGGTACGTATGCAAAAATAAGGGTACAAAAGGATAAAATAGAAAAATAAGTATTTTACGAGAATATACATGCAAATATCAATTTTGAAAGGGTATTCATATAAAATTCGATATTTAGGAGGGTATTTATGCAAAAAAAACTATCCAAAAAAGTTGTCGAGGGAGAGGGAGAGGGGTAGGGGAAACTAAAAAAAAAGTATGAAAAAAATGCCAAGAGAGAGGCATGTGTGGGGGAGGAGGGGGGCAAAGGTAATCTTTAGTTTTTTTGCTCGATTTATATATTTGCCTATACCTAATTCTTAAGATGTATTTCTCAATGCTGGCTTATATTGCTCTTTTTTATTGAGCGTACAAAAATAAACATTAAAAAAATATAGAAAAAGATGAAAATATGTAGTAAATTTTTATTGTTATGGATAGATTAATCTAAGCTTTCTTCTATAATCTTCAGCCTCTGTTTATGCTAAAATATTGCTGCTTGCTTGTCTTCTCTATGTGCACCCTTTTCTAAGAATCAAGAGATTATGGTTGATAAGGAGAAAAATGGATCGTCCAGCCCACAACTAAAAGACCGCCTAGTTGCGGCCCAGTAAACGTCGACGCCAATTGGCCGAATTTTCACTTCGGCCCAGAGTCCACTCAACTTCGAGATTCCGCCAAAAGCTCCACCAACTTCAAATATTCGTCGACTTCCCCGACCAAGTTTAGGGTATCTTCAGATTTCGCCGACTCCCTCGACCAAGCTCGGGATATCTTCAGATATTCACCGACTCCCCCGACTAAGCTCGGGGTGCCTTCGGACATTCACCAACCCGTTCTGACCAAGCTCGGGGCCCCCATCTTAGCAGTACGCCCCGACCTCCGAGTTCGGGGTGCTCCACCATGCACAACTCGGAACCCGGAAAGCCGAGCTACTTTCAACATCCGTCAAGCTGACCACGCCAAACGCATGATGAGATCTCTCAAAGAGTTTGCCCCCACCAACGACCACACCAATGTGCGGGCCTACGCCCACTTACGTGGCCGTACATTACAACAATTACCATGCTACGTCTCCGTAGTCGGCCTTTAATAGTCAGACGGCACCTTGACTACTCCGGCCATGCCCTGCTGTGACTGCCAACACCCTACCATTCTCAAGAATGGGCGGTACTAGACGCCACCAGCCAGTCTAGGCTGCGCGCCATCCGATTCAGAGCCACGCCCCCTCATAATGAGGGCTGACAGTGCCTCTGCCACCTGGACCACTCCATCGAGACTATAAATAGCTCGGTCAGATAACTTCTAAGGGACCACTCTTTGGCCGGACCAAATTGATCCCACTTTAACTTAATCATCGGAGGGCCCTCACCGAAAACCCTGGTGAGGCTTTGTGCAGGTCTACGGTCACCGCGCAGGAGGTGGCTCCCGTCTTCTCCTTCCATCCACCGGCGGCTCCCTCGACTCTACCGGCATGCTCACCCTCGGGCCAAATTTGAACCATAACATTTCTGGCGTTAGAGGAAGGGTGGGCCTGAGCCGTGACCACAAAGATAATGAGCCAGGGGGCCCCAAACGCGTCGAGCGGCCGGGAATCAGTGCCCAACTGCTCTCTCCAAAGTCCACCTCCTACATTGCACGTGCCGGCAGACCAAACTCCTCAAATCCAGCCAGAGCAGTTTTATCTGCTCGCCCAGCAAGTTCAAACCCTGGCTGTGGTTATTCAAACCCTTCATCCGGCTGGAGTTTCATCAACCGCTGAACTCGACAGAAAGGTTGAGGAAGCAGGGCGACAAATCCAGATGCTTTAAGATCAAGTCGCGGAACTCCGTAAGGAGTGTTATCGATCGAGGAGCAGGTCCCCTCGGAAGTCTGGAAAATATCTCTCCCACCGAAGTTTTGAGGAGTATACTCCTCTTACGTCCTCCCGGGCCAAAATCCTCATGGAAATTGAGGGTTGCGGCTACCTCCAATCTCCCCCGAAGATGCGACTATCTAAGTCACGGAAGCGTTTAGGCAAATGCTGCCGCTTCCATAGGGATCACGGCCACGATACGGAGGATTGCTATCAGCTCCGTGATAAGATTGAAGTGATCGTCCGCCAAGGCCTTCTGAGCCGGTTCGTTGGCGAGTCAACCGACAGAGTAGAGCTCGATGGGCAAACTTTGGGACCATCTGAAGGATTCGACGACGGACGCCCCAGTGCGGATATTATCAATACCTCGTCTATGAGTCTCACACGTTGATGCCTCTCTGGCCCCAAGGGACCGAGAAGAGGCCATGTCCACCGACCCGAGGCTGGTAACTCCAGATATAAATTACTCCCCCAAAAAAAGACCTTAGCCTCCTCAGGTCAGGGCTTTCTCCCTCAGACCGTAGTCTAATGAAGTTATCTTCCAAAATTTTCCCAAGGCATATCTGAAGTGTCCTAGGAAGCTCAACACACATTTGATGCCCTGGCAGTGCGAGTTACATGCCAATAACTTTATAAAGTCATCCTTTGAGCTCGGCTCAGGATGCCCTGCGGCATCAACGGGGAGCCAAGGAAGAGCACCCCCGTCCGTAGGATTCTACAAGTATGCCCTTGATCTGAGTGGGAGGCATCTACAAAATTATCCCTTGAGCTTGGCTCAGGATGCCCCGCGGCGTCAACGGGGAGCTGAAGAAGAGCACCCCCATCCATAGGATTCTACAAGTACGCCCCAGATCTAAGTAGGGGGCATCTACAAAGTCATCCCTTGAGCTTGGCTCGGGATGCCCTGCAGCGCCAACGGGAAGCCGAAGAAGAGCACCCCCATTCGCAGAATTCTACAAGTACGCCTCTGATATGAGTGGGAGGTATCTACAAAGTCATCCTTTGAGCTCGGCTCGAGATGCCCTGCGGTGTCAATGGGGATCCGAGTAAGAGCACCCCCGTCCGCAGGATTCTACAAGTATGCCCCTGATCTGAGTGGGAGGCATCTACAAAGTTATCCTTTGAGCTCGGCTCGGCATGACCTGCGGCGTCAACGGGAAGCCGACGAAGAACACCCCCGTCTGCAAGATTCCACGGATGCGCCTCTTATTTTAGCTGGAGGGCAATAGCGGAGTTTGTTTAAACCACCTCGAGCTTATTATTATTCCCGAGTTGGCTTCGACCCTCGGATGAATTTCTAAGTCTCGAGTTGGCCTCGGCCCTCGAGCAAATTTCTGCTCTCGGGTAGATGTTTATCTCCGAGCTTATTATTATTTCCGAGTTGGCTTAGTCCCTCGAGTGGATTTCTAAGTCTCGAGTTGGCCTCGGCCCTCGGATGGATTTCTGCTTTTAGGTAGATGTTTATCCCTGAGCTTATTATTATTTCCGAGTTGGCTTCGACCATCGGGTGGATTTCTATGCCTCGAGTTGGCCTTGGCCCTCGAGTGAATTTCTGCTTTCGGATAGATGTTTATCCCCGAGTTTATTATTATTCCCGAATTATTTTTGCCCTCGGGTAGATTTCTTTCTTCGGGTCGGCTTCGGCCCTCGAGCCGATTTCTATTCTTGGGTGGATATTCATCCCCGAGCTTGCTTGTGCTCCCGAGCTAACTAGAGCCCTCGAGCGGGCTTCTATCCTTAAGTTAATCTACGGTTATTTGTTCTCCCTTTTCCGATTTCGCTCCCCTGGGCAAGGCTTAAAGCTGCTTGCACTATTGAATGAGGAGCTATGAGCTCGCCTTATATAAGGCTTATTTGTAAATCAGGGGTGTACCAAGCCCGAAGGCTTCTACAAATGCTAAAGGCAACCCCTGCTATATGAGATAGGCCCGGATCTGGGCCACACAATTCGGATCCTGATGTTCGAACATGGAGCAAAACAAACTCAAATACTTATTGAAAGAAAAGAAATTTTATTGATAGTAGAGGCCGAGGGCCCGACCTTGTGGTTGGAAGAATTACAAAGGGCCCGAATGACCAATCTTACAAAAACAAAAATAACAAAATCAATCGGCGTGGACGACCTCCGTATTGGTATCAGCTACGGCCTCTGACTCGGTTGTGACCTTGGGAGCGCCGTCTCCGCCAGCTTCAGCACCTTCAACTCCAACGCCGGCATCAGAAATGACTGTAGATTCCATCCCGTCGACGTCTTCGGGAGCAATCTCCTGCCTGGCCTCGGCAGTGGCTTCCGCAGCGTCCTCATCCGCCTCGACAGCCCCATCTAAGTCTGGTTCAAGGCCGTTGAGGTCGACTCCAGGGCAGAACTGCTGTACTTGGAGACGACAATTGTCGAAACCTTGGACCATAGCAGCAGCAGCCCCTTCCGCCAGTTCGGCGAGGTACTCCTCTGACTAACGAAACTTCTCGACGGCCTCATGGGTGGACGATTCCACCAGGCCTTCGAGCCGCCCGACCTTTGGCTCCCGCTCTTCCACCTTGCCCTGAAGGCAGACTAGAGCGGCTTCAAGCTCGGAAATACAGCTTGCAGAGGAGAAGCGAGCCCGGGAATGCTCGACCTCCATGGCTTGGATCTGAGCCAGTCTATCCTTTGTTACGGCCTCGGAAGCACGTACGTTCTTCTTGGTTTTCTGAAGCCGCTGTGCATCCGCGATAGCTTTCTCTTCGGCCTCACGCCACTACTGCTCAACGGCGGCCGCCCGATCTTCGGCCTCCTGCTAATGCTGCACAGCAAACGCCGCTCGAGCTTCGGCCTCTTGTCCTTGGAGCTCGGCATGCTCCATCCTCAGCCTGAGCACCTTCAGCTCCTCCCGGTCGGTGAGTATGCTGGACATCAACACGTCGACCACGTGAAGGGACTGACATGGAAAGAGAAGAGTGTTAGCAAAAACTGAGTATCCACAAAAGAAACAAACAAGGGACATAAGGGCGGCATTACTTACCCACACGCTCGCCGAGTAAACGTGATGGATGAGGTCGCCAAGGTCCTCCACCATCAGTGTACGGTCGTGCGGAAGCATGATACTGCGCACGAGCTCGCAAGCAACCTCCTCGGATCCGAGGGCCGAATCGCCCTCAGGTGTGCACCGTGGTTGTTTCCCGCCGGACTTGGAAAATATTGGCGCGATTCTCGCCAAGATCGGAACTTTAGAGAAGGTTGCAACCTCGGCGCGTAATGAAGTCGTGGGGGGGACCGAAGTCCCGGGCCCACACCCCAGCTCGAAATCCAGTCCGGATGGCTGGGCTATTGCGGCGATCTTTGGAACTTGGTCAACAGATGCGACCGCCGCTCGGATGGAAAGATTCCCCCCAGTCGTTGACTAGGGCACCACGGTTTTTGCAGGCCCCCGGTTAGGCCCGGCCAGAGCAGGGGCGGCAACCTCGGGCTCTTCCTGCTCGATCTCAAGCCCGAAGGCGACTCTCACCTTCTTTGGCCTCCCCTCAAGCCGGACCCCTTCGGGGGCGGCCCTCTTCTTCTTGTATGCGGCCATCAGCGTCTTGGTGTTGAAAATCATCCCTACAATATCTGAGACAAAAAGTCTTATCAGCATCCCTAACATAAGAAGGAAAGAAGAAAAAGCCAAATTGCTCTTACCCTTGGGACAAGCCGGGCTCAAGCCAAGATTTACTAGGGCCTCCTCGCTGAGCAGGTCAGGAAGCTGAGGAGTTTCTTTCAGTCCGAGCAAACTATATAGGGTTTTCTGCTCGGGCTGCGACAATTGCGGAAGCTTATTGTTCGCTGAGGCCAGCGGAAAACTCCAGATCGGATTAAATCCCCAGGCCACTCGGAGGAGATAAAGAAAAAATTATCCTTCCACCCGTGAATGGAAGTAGGCAGGCCCCAAAATAGCTTGCAGCTTCCTCGGAGGGAGAAGTAACACCACCCTTTATCCACAGGGTTGCTTTTTAATATAAAGGCACTCCTAAAGACATTTACTATGGAGGATAGGCCGTGTGCCAGGCAGAGGGCGAGGAAGCTGATGATTAGCCTCCACGAGTTCGGAGCGAGCTGCGCAGGCACTAGGGCCATATGCCGTCAGGAGCTCCCCCACAAATTCGTGCAGAGGAAATCTCATCTCCGCTTGGAGTGTATTTACGTACACTCCAGCCCAACCGTTAGGCGGGTTGGTGACTTGGCCTCCAAGGTCCAGAAGGTCGAGGACGAACTCCAGAAAAATAAAGAATTGGGCCTGAACCGAACCCAGATCCTCATCGCTCATGAGCGAGCTAGTTCCGTACGGGCTCGGGCCCACCTCAAGTTCAACCTCCTCCACCTCAGAAGAGGCCTGAGCTCGCGATGGACCTACATCGAACATCGATGCCCTCGTTGGCAAGTCTATTGCCCTGGTCTTAAGATTACGAAAAAAGGAAAAGACGAAAGACTCTCCGAACGACCGAAAGGAGGGATAAAATGCTTACCCAAAAGCTCATCGGAAAAGGTGGACGGGCGGAGAAGAAGAATGTCCGCTAGTAGAAGAAAACAATAGCTGGTGCGAAAGCTGACAGAAAGCTCCCAAGATCACCCGGAAGAAAGCCTCCACACCATGGCGATTGCAGCTGAAGAAAGAAAATCAGGAGCGGCGGAGGGTCAAGTAATGATCCTAGGACCCCCTTTCCAGGCCTTATATATAGGCCACTGCAGCGGCCCCGATCAGGCAACCTAAATGATCAGACAATCTGGAATTCGCCACATGAAAGGCCATAAGACGACCTCAACAAATCTCTCCGAATCGCCTCACTAAATGCTGATCATTATGGAGGCCGCTCCGGAGCTCGAAATATTGATGGCTGACCTCCTGCATTCCGCCAGATGAGACGCTTTGGAGAAGGAAGCATTAATGGCCGACTCCTCATGTTCCACCAAACGGAGTGCTTCGAGGGACGAGGAATTAATGGTCGAAATCCTCCTCGTCCTACTCCAGCAATCCCCTAGAAAGGAACGCCCACGTGGAACCCTGAAAAATTTCCACAGCGGATTCTACTCCAAAAAATCTGGCAGCTCGGACGTCCCAAGTCCGACGTCGAGCTCTCAGCCAAGAAGTGTGCTGAGGCACACCTAGTTCAGTACACACCTCTTCTTGGCTATGTGATTGATGCACTGGACGATCAGGAGTCTACCTACTTCCATCATCCGAGCAGCGAGGCAGCTCGACCTCGAAAGTAGGGGGCAAATTATAAGGAGAAAAATGGATCGTCCAGCCCACAACTAAAAGACCGCCCAGTTGCGGCCCAGTAAACGTCGACGCCAATTGGCCGAATCTTCACTTCGGCCCAGAGTCAGCTCGACTTCGGAATTTCGCCAAAAGCTCCACCAACTTCAGATATTCGCCAACTCCCCCAGCCAAGTTCGGAGTATCTTCAGATATTTGCTGACTCCCCCGACCAAGCTCGGGGTATCTTCAGATATTCGCCGACTCCCCCGACTAAGCTTGAGGTGCCTTCGGACATTCGCCGACCCGTCCCAACCAAGCTTGGGCCCCCCACCTCAGCAGTACGCCCCGACCTTCGAGCTCGGGGCGCTCCACCGAGCACACCTCGGAACCCGAAAAGCCGAACTACTTTCAACACTCGTCAAGCCGACCTCGCCAAACGCATGATGCGACCTCTCAACGAGTTCAGCCTCACCAACGACCGCACCCATGTGCTGGTCTCCGAGGATGAGGATCAAGAAGATCAAGTGTGTTCAAATCGAGCTTTCGGTCTCCTCTTTTTTCGGGGAATCTAACGCCTACTTACGTTGCCGTACATTACAATAATTACCATGCTACGTCTCCGTAGCCGGTCTTCAACAGTCAGACGACACCCTGACTACTCCGGCCATGCCCTGCTGTGACTGTCAACACCCTACCGTTCTTAAGAACGGGCTGTACTAGATGCCACCAGCCAGTTTAAGCTGCGCGCCATCCGACTCAGAGCCACACCCTCTTATAATGAGGGCTGACAGTGCCTCTGCCATCTGGACCACTCCACCGAGACTATAAATAGCTCAATCAGGTAACTTCTAAGGGACCTCTCTTTGGTCGGAGCAAATTGATCCCACTCTAATTTGATCGTTGGAGGGTTCTCACCGGAAACTCTGGTGAGGCTTTATGCAGGCCTACGGCCGCCACGTAGGAGGTGGCTCCCGTCTTCTCCTTCCATCCACCGGCGGCTCCCTCGACTCCACCGGCGTGGTCACCCTCAGGCCAAATTTGAACCACAACAATGGTCATTGATACTTCCTGTCGCATGGTCAATGTACCCAATATAGATGTTTCTCCACTCTCCTCTGTCTCTCTCTATCTCAAAAACAATCTCTTCCTTTCCTCTCTCGCTCAATGTATTTGGTATGCCTAAGAAATATTTAACTTCTTAATCATATTTTGTTATTAATCTTGTAAAGAGAGGAACTAAGGGCCATTTGGCACATAAAATTTAAAATAATATATTTTTCTCCCATTTAATAATATAATATATATATAATCATTACAATTTTATTTATATATTGTGCAGGGACGGGCATAATTTTTTGATAAGTAAAAAAATGTACTAGAAAAATATATATGTATATATATTTATATGCACATATTCAGAGAGGAGATAATATTCGATATTGTAATAACTCAGGATCTTATTCAAAAAAATTAGCCAAAAAATATTATTTAGATTGCTTGATTCTGTATAAATATTCAAAACCTATTCAATGAATAAACAATAGGAGACTAAATACATACCCATATAAATTCTCATAGATATGATTCCCAATGTCACCATACTAGTGCTTGGAGTAGGAGGATGTGCATCATGCCTTTACCACCAAAATTATATATGGAAAAAACCAAAATCCCATTAGTTGCTGGAAGCTGGAAGGGAATGGGAGACGGAACTCCTTTTTTTGTTTCCTTTTGGCCTGCAGGCCCTCGGGAAAGGAGACGCATGGCATGGAACCAAGAAAAAGGTACCCACGTAAACTTCTCTTTCGTCTTTTTCAAGCGAGGAACCGAGATTCAGGGTCAGTTTCGTATTTAAGTCGTAAACGAGAGGCTTATAGCCACCGATGACCGAGAAAAGAGCAGGGCCTGAAGAGCGGGATTTGCGTCAGTTTCCGTTATTTGAATTTCAAATCTCGAACGGCTAAAAAGGTCGTGCTCTTCCCCCATCCCCGACCCTCAACGTCTCTCCCTCTCCTTAGCCTCTCTTCTTACATGCTCTTAGATCCCATACGCCTCAAAGCTGGGATTTTTCTACAGAGAGGCGGTTGTGGAGACATGGGTGGCTCCGGGAAGTGGATAAAATCCATCATAGGCCTCAAGAAATCGGAAAAGGACGACCAAGTAATTACTCGCATCCATTCCTCTCCCCAATTTCGAATCTTGATTGGCTTTTTGTGATTTGTGTTTGGTTTTCTGAACTGGATTGCGTTTCAAGGTGGGTGGTGGTAGTGGGAGTGGGAAGAGTAGGAAGTGGAAGCTATGGAGGAGCTCCTCGGGGTCGAGGAGTGGAAGCCACAGGTCGGCGTCGGAGGCTTCCGATACCTCCTCATTGGCCGATGCCTTCAGTGCCGCAGTGGCGACACTGGTCCGGGCGCCGCCGAGGGATTTCAAGGTGGCGAGGCAGGAGTGGGCCGCTATCCGGATACAGACTGCCTTCCGTGGATTCTTGGTATGATGGCTGTCTACAACTATTCCTCTTACTTGTATTTGTGTTTGATCGAGTCCTTGTTCATCCCTCTTTTAAGTGTTTTTAACTCCAAAAAAGGTTTCTTTTTTCCCCTGATCTAAATTGTGACCGTTTTATTTTATCTATTTCCTTATCTTTTTCCCCTTGTGACATTTTACCCCAAACTCATCTTCTTCTCCTTCTTCTTTCTGGAGAATAACTCTCAACTCTATTTAGACAATACAATTTCTATATATATATTGATGTAATCGAAACATCTCTGTTTGTTATAAAAGTTGAAGTATATCCAAGTGTTATCTTTTTCCCTTTCTTATTTATCTTCAGCATCATTTGCTTTTCTTTTGAAACCTTTTCTCTGAACTTGATAAAAAAATGAATTTTTTTCTTATTTTTAATATCCGCCTAGTGTTTTCTGCCAGGGTATGAAGATCTCTCTGTTCTTTCCCTACAAAATTTATCCTCTAGATTTCTAGCTCATGGTTAAATTGCAGCATTTCTATGCTTTCCACTCCTTTTTATCCTTCTCTTCTTTGAACGCCTTTAGTTGTTTGAACCTGTAGGCCAGAAGAGCTCGAAGGGCTCTGAGAGGGATTGTAAGGCTTCAAGCACTGGTGAGAGGTCGCCAGGTGAGGAAGCAGGCGGCATTGACGCTAAAGTGCATGCAGGCTCTTGTCCGCGTCCAGGCCCGCATGCGGGCACGGCGGGTGCGCTTGACCACTGAGGGCCAGGCTGTGCAGAAGATGCTTGAGAGCCGTCGCAGCCAAATGGATCTCTTGAAGAAAGCAGAGGTATACCTTCTGTCATTTACCATTACCCATTCCTTATGATTCACCTTTTAATTGCAGCATTCTCTTCGTGTCATTTTGTAATCACATTTTATCTTGGTGATTGCTTTTTCTGATTTCATTTTTGCATGATTGCAATCATTTGTGATTCATTCTCCATATTGCTTCCATCAAATCTTGATCTTAGTGGGATAGAATTATTAAAAGCTGGGGAGGATATCCATGTTAACTCTTTTCTCTATTTCCCCCGAGAAAAAAGATATTACTGGGATAGAAAACTGAAAATTTGAACGTCTTAGAAGTTACACCCTCTATTTTGTTGTCAGAACTTAGCTTGATGTTAATTCATCTTCCATTCTAGATTTCTGCATCTCCTAGTCTGCTGGTGCTGAATTTGTTATATTTGCATTGGATTTGAGCTCGGAATCCCGAACCAGAATTTTGATATGCACAGCACCAGATCTATGATGACCCCCATTGAATATATGGTGCATTGGGTGTTGAGAACTTTCTTTCCCATGTCATAAATTTGAACTTGATTTGGATGGATACTGAGAATTCTAACTTGGTATCTGTTTCAAAGAACAGTATTAGGATGACACAAATTTTATGCTTTGCATCGCCAAGAGCTGATGTGGCTTTGCAGAAGTCTAGGTTGGTACATTAAAAATTGATCTTTATGGAAATAGTTTCAAAGTAATGCACTCATTGGCTTGAATATTGTTGCACTCCATCACTGCAAGAGTGGATGATACCCAGTCTCTGTTGAGTTTTGCACATGGTTTTCTCGATGCTACTCCCATTGGATCTTGTTAGATGCATTACGAAATCTCGTCAGATGCATCACAAAATCATTGAGCTCAATATCTTTGGTTATTCAGGAAGGATGGTGTGATAGTCAAGGCACGCTAGATGAAGTTAGGACCCATTTACAGTTGAGGCAAGAGGGAGCTCTGAAAAGAGAGCGGTTGATTGCTTACTCTCTTTCTCAACAGGTAAGTCATCAAAGATTTGAGCCACAGATAAAAGCATTATTGGCTTAACCATTGCATTAAGTCTGAATGGAACCATTCTTCGACTATTTCTTTCAGCAATGGAGGTCAACCTCGAACACAAGGTGTAAGTCATCTGTGGCCTCTCTCAAGCATCATGAGCACGATAAGAGCAACCAGGGCAGGAGCTGGTTAGAACGGTGGATGTCTGCAAAGCCTTGGGAGAATAGGTTAATGGAACAAGCTCACACTGATCCTTCTGATGCGCATTATTCTAAAAGCTGTGAAGAGTTCCATGGAACATGTTCAAAGTACTCAGATTCTGGGTCGGTAAAAATCAGAAAGAACAATGTCACTACCAGGGTTTCAGCAAAACCTCCATCAGTGCTTAGCAAGCATTGTGAAGCTCAATCTGCCTCCTCTTCTGAATTCCAGTATGATGAGAATTCTCCATCATCATCTTCTATATACACATCTACCCCAATATCTGGTACCACCATCTTAGCATCAGAAAGAACCGAGGAGAGCAGTAAAAGTCAGCCAAACTATATGAACTTGACAGAATCAATCAAGGCGAAACAGAAAGTCAGACAATCATCAGTGGATCTTCATTATTA
This sequence comes from Phoenix dactylifera, assembly GCF_051530095.1. NCBI lineage: Eukaryota > Viridiplantae > Streptophyta > Magnoliopsida > Arecales > Arecaceae > Phoenix > Phoenix dactylifera. The sequence continues at coordinate 66,139,690 of NC_143190.1, read as the reverse complement.
TAAGAGGGTGGCTTTCTCTACCATAGACTCAAAGAGTAGTGCTGGTTCAGATTCAGTGTCATCTTTTAAAACATTAAATGCTAGATCTTGGAAGGGGAAAACCATGGCAAGAAGCATGGACAAGGAGAACTACTGCTATGATAAGAGATCAGCTTCTTTATTTTGAGTGTTTCTGCATTTTGGTGCCCAACATCTTGTTGTCATGTGTGCTTGTTTATGTAATTTGTTATTAACATTCTAGGAATTGGTGTTGGCTTTGCAAGATCAAGGATTTTTCTCTTTTTTTTCCCTTTTCCTTTTATTTTTTTCCTTTTCCTTTTATTTATTCTGCTTACAGATCGGTAAATGTTGTTTTTCTTGTTTTTTTCTACTTAAATTGCAAACATATCATTTTTTAGAAATTATTATGAATCTCTCCGGTGCAAATCTTCAATTGCTTGATTTATTGGGTGTCCATGTATATGATTTGCATTTGAAATTTCTGGTTCTGATTTTTTGTTGAACTATCTGTATGCATCCAGGTTGTAACAACTTATTGTACCTAGTACCTAATAAGTATCACACCCCGAACCTATCACCCAAGTTCGGCACGTGACATAGCCGCACAACACTCCTTCGAACATAGCCCTAAAGAATATGCAAGGCCTAAAAATATAATACAACCTCAATATTCGTAATCAACAATAATCTCAACTCATATCAAATAACGAAGTTGATCCAATTACAAAATTTGATCATCTAACAACAAAATTTGATTATCCAACTAAAATCTATGATGTTCTATCTAAAAAAGAGAAAAAAGTAAGCTATCATCCTCTCCATATGTAATCTCAACCATAGCCATGTACTATGCAATCTATAACTCTAAAAAAGGGAAAAAAGAAGGGATAGTAAGCTTTACGGCCTAGTAAGGATTTCTACACATCCACATCAACACAATAATAATATAGATTTGAAAACTGTAAGAAAATGTTGTATGTATCATGAAATCACAAACTAACTATCGATAATGCTCGAATAATCAATAAAAATATGTAAATCAAGTATCAATAGAAATTCAGCCACTTAAGAGTGATATATCATATGATATCTCATAAAATCTTCATTAGTGTTCTTAATGCTTTTCATTCCATTTTTTTTAACTTGATCCAGATCAATTATCTTTGTCGACTTTGGGCCAAATCCCGATCATGTTTCTAGCCCATGATGGGATAACCAACGGTATCACATTTCCAACCTATGACAGGGCAACCAATAGTATTACATTTCTAGCCTGTGATGGGGCAAATAGTAGTATCACATTTCTATCCTGTGATGGAGTAAACAGTCGTTTCACATTTCTAGCCCGTGACGGAGCAAACCAATAATATCACATTTCTAGCCTATGACGAGGCAAACAATAATTTCACATTTTTAACCTATGACGGGGCAAACCAATAATATCATATTTTCAGCCTATGACGGGACAAACCAATTATAACGAGACGAGCCCAAAGTTCTCATTCATTTAATCAGGTTCTTATCCACACAACAATTTCTTTTTATTTATTTCTAGCTTTAGACTTACCACACTCACTTTTCTAGCCCGTGATGAGGCAACTAATACAATATGGTTAGTCTAGAGCACCACATCCATTCGTCCGATTTTGCAAGTGTCAGTTATGCTCATATATGTACCCATTATACTATGAACCAAAAGCAAAATGATCAAAATACGATTTAATACAAAGCCATCATAAAACTATTCTTCCTTCTTACTTATCTGGATCACAGTGTATCATACATATATAGATACAAAATATTCATATCATTGAAGGATTTTAGCATGTTATAATGCGCAGCGGAAGCTAGGGATTTTAAAAATTTCTTAATAAAGTCCCTATGCATGAAACCCTTTTAAGCCTAGATCACCTTAATGATTACAATCAAATGATATAAAATAAATGCAGAATTAGTAGAATACCTCAAACGCTAATCCAAAGTGTACAATCTCCACGAGGCGTCCAAGTGTCCGCCCTCCAATGGTGATCCACACGAAAACTTGATCAAGATTTTAGCTCCAAAGACTTTTGATCCTTAATGCAGAATTCTTCTAAAGAACTCTAATGGCTTGCTTTCCTTTCTTTCTATTTTTCTTTAGCCTTCTAAAATCACTTCTAATCCTTTTGTCCTAAAGAAGACCACCTTGTCTTGGCTTAGGACACACTAGAAGCAATGCTAGAAAGAAAAAAACTAATGTAAGAAAGAAAGAAGAGAGGAGTGGGATGGAATTGGAATGATGAAACCCATGGAGTGCTAACCTATTTATAATAGGTGTAGGGATGCATCTCCAAAGGATGCATCCCATCCACACATCCTCTCATGAAAGGGCATCGTCTAAAGGGCCATATCAAATAAGAGGAGGTGCAGATCAAGTGAGGAGGTATATCAAATGATATGTCCTTTCATATGGTGCCATATCTTGACCAAGTCAACATCACATGCTAATCACATGTCCATCACGCCTCACCTCTTGATCTTTCATGATGATGATCCAAGGGCTCCAATGCAAGGCGCCATTCACTTGACCCATTATGTCTTCATCCAATGGTGGAATTAAGATCCAATGGTCAATTATGGTAGCCATCCTCTAACCCAATCCAATTGGGTTAAACCAACTCTCCATTATGTCTTCATCCAATGGTAGATCAAGATCTAACGGTCTAGATTGAATGATTTATTAAATCTAATCCAATTAGACTCAAACCAAGCCAATTAGATGCCAACTCTTGGCTAACCCATATTAGAATATGATCTAATCAAATTAGATCAATTAAGAATCAGATTCGAATCCAATTCGAATTAGGAGCTAAGGTTTGCAACACCTGCTAGGATGTTTATCTTGCAAACATGATCTAATCCAATTAGATCCTTAATAAGTTTCCTTGTGTGTGACCCATTGGGTTCCATACTTAGCCAGCAATAGATGTGAGTGCGAGTTGACCCAACTTGATTAGAACTCTTCTAATCGATTTAAGTCCAAACTGCGCGAACCCGAACTTAACAATTAGAATCCTTTCTAATTGGTGATCGAATTAAACTCTTTAATTTGATCAAACCTATAAAACAAGATTGACGTCTAGCAATGTGTCATGTCTACCCGAAAAATATGGAATTTGGTAGAAATACTAAAAATACCCTTCAGTGGCAAGTTACCATGCAATTCAATCCTTTAATCAAACTGCATCCCAAATATGTATATGAGTATGAATATATGTCAAACTCAATTTCATATTCATATTTTTCTCAATCTTTTAATGATAATTCAAATAATGAAACATTAGAAACTCTTTCTAATTTTCATTCTACTTTGATCAAAGGCTTCCTGAATTATCATATGATTAGAATAAATAGGATGCTATCTTCTCTTACTAGAAGCGATTAATTCCTTGTTGACCTACTCATAATCTTCGTACATAATTCATCATATCCAGAAGACCTCGTACATAACTTATTGTCATGAATGAGTGTAAACCAAAATATGGGTTCATGTGCACAAGATACCATGGTGATCTCAGGTCATAGGATCAGTTGCACAACTCCCACTAAGAGAATCATCTTTTGACATGTAAGTAAGACTTCATAAGATTTCTCTTTATAGGTTAATTCAGTGAACTCATTCCTCTAATGAGCACCCACATCTTTGTATTAGTATCTCCACACAAATGATTGTGAGATCAATCATCCTCTGCATCGAGCATACATAAGACATGCCAGTCTTTCCGGTAATCATTGATCCCCAACTCAATGTACCAATGACTGGAAATATTTAAGATTAGGATTTTAGGATTTTAAGTCTCACTAGTATGATCTCATCATAGTCTTAAAACCATTGCCCTAATCTAAGGAGTTTATCATAAATATAATCAACAGCATATGATAAAACATAACGCCTTTATTCATATTTAAATGTCATGTACATGATTTGGACAAATCAAAAGAAAAAACCTTTCGCAATACATATTGCGATTGGCTTGTAGGGCATCTACTCTTTCAATCTCCCACTTGCACTAAAGCCAATCGTTCTTATATTTTATCCCCATACAATCGAGGTGGCGATCGAACTGCTGTTGTGGTAAAGCTTTAGTGAACGGGTCTGCTAAATTATTCTTTGTGTCTACTCGTTCGATGACTATGTCTTGTCTCTCGACGATCTCTCGAACGAGGTGGAAGCGTCTTAGAATGTGCTCGGATTTGTGATGAGATCTTGGTTCCTTTGCTTGAGCAACAGCTCCAGTGTTGTCACAATAAACTGAAACTGGTCCAGCAATCTCAGGAACTACTCCCAACTCAGCGATGAACTTCTTCATCCAGACAGCTTCCTTAGCGGCTTCACTTGCAGCGATGTATTCTGCCTCAGTAGTTGAGTCAGCTACAGTTTGCTGCTTGGAACTCTTCCAGCTCACTGCACCACCATTTAGGGTAAAGACATATCCTGAAGTGGACTTGCTATTATCTGGATCTGATTAAAAACTAGAATCAGAAAATCCATCTAGTTTCAACTCAGATCCTCCATAAACTAGAAAAATATCTTTAGTCCTTCTTAAGTACTTAAGAATATTTTTCACAGCTATCCAATGATTTTCTCCTGGATCAGCCTGGAATCTGCTTGTTATGCCTAAGGCATAAGCAACATCAGGCCTAGTACATAGCATAGCATACATAATTGATCCTACTGCCGAAGCATAGGGAATAGAATTCATTCTATTCCTCTCTTCAGATGTCTTAGGAGACATCTTCTTAGAGAGACGTATGCCATGACTCATAGGTAAGTAACCTCTTTTACTTCCTTCCATGCTGAATCTTTTCAGCACACGATCTATGTACTTAGACTGGGACAAGCCTAGCATCCTTTTAGATCTATCCCTATAGATCTTTATACCCAGTATATAGGATGCTTCTCCCAAGTCTTTCATGGAAAAGCTTTTTGATAGCCAAATCTTGACCGATTGTAACATTGGAATATCATTTCCAATGATTAGTATGTCATCTACATACAATATTAAGAAGACAACGGCACTCCCACTAGTCTTCTTGTACACACATGGTTCATCCACATTTTTGATAAAACCAAACTCTTTGACTGTTGTATCAAAACGGATGTTCCAACTCCTCGATGCTTGCTTTAATCCATAAATGGATCTCTTAAGCTTGCATACTTGATTTGCTCTCCCACTTGAGACAAATCCTTCTGGCTGTGTCATGTAAACCTCTTCCTCAAGATAACCATTAAGGAAGGCGGTTTTGACATCCATCTGCCAAATTTCATAATCATAGTATGCAGCTATTGCAAGCAAAATCCGAATAGATTTAAGCATGGCAACTGGTGAAAAAGTTTCATCATAGTCAATTCCTTGCTTTTGCCTGAAACCTTTTGCCACCAATCTAGCCTTGTAGGTTTCTACTTGGCCATCCGCTCCAATCTTCTTCTTATAGACCCATTTGCAACCTATAGGGTTTACACCTTCTGGTGCATCAACCAAAGTCCATACTTGGTTGGTATACATAGAGTCTATTTCGGATTTCATAGCTTCTAACCATTTGTTAGAGTCATTACTCATGATAGCTTCCGAATAGGTCAGAGGATCATCATTTTCGACGATGCGGGCTTCATCATTCTCAATGATAAACCCATACCTCTTAGGTGCATTTCGCACTCTATCTGACCTTTGGAGAGGAGATGTGTGTTGTGGTTGTACTTCATCAATGGGTACATCTGGTTGAAGAATTTCTTGTGTTTCTATTTGTAGGTCTTGAACTTCATTAAGTTCAATTCTTCTTTCACTGCCCTTTTCTAAGATAAACTCTTTTTCTAAGAAAGTGGCATGCCTACTAACAAATACCTTTTGTTCAGTAGGGTGATAGAAGAGATATCCAATACTTTCTTTGGAATAACCTATAAATGTACATTTATCTGATCTAGCACTTAGCTTATGTCCAAAATTTCTTTTGACATATGCTTGGCAGCCCCATATTTTAAAATATTTAAGATTGGGCTTTCTACCTCTTCATATCTCATATGGAGTACTAGATACAGATTTTGAAGGTATCCTGTTTAGCACATATGTAGCAGTTTCTAAGGCATAACCCCATAAGAAAATAGAAAGATCTGTAAAGCACATCATGGACCTTACCATATCTAATAGAGTACGATTCCTCCGTTCAGCTACACCATTTAGTTGTGGCGTATACGGAGGTGTCCATTCAGAGAGAATGCCCTTTTCTTTAAGATGATTTAAAAATTCACTAGAAAGGTATTCACCTCCTCGATCAGATCGAAGGATTTTAATACACTTTCCGGTTTGTTTTTCAACCATACTTTGATACTCTTTAAACTTATCAAAGGCTTCGGATTTATGTTTCATAAGATACACAAATCCGAACCTTGATAAATCATTAGTGAATGTGATGAAGTAAGAGTATCCACCTCTAGCTGGAGTTGTCATAGGACCACATACATCTGTATGTATAAGTCCTAATAACTCACTTGCCCTTTTTCCATGTCCAGTGAATGGAGACTTGGTCATTTTTTCCATAAGACAAGATTTACAAGTTTCTAATGATTCATAATCATAAGGATCAAAGAACTCTTCTTTGTATAACTTGTTGATTCTTGATTCACTTATGTGACCAAGTCGGCAATGCCAAAGGAGGGTATTATTCACTTCCTCTCTCTTTTTTTTATTGCTTTTATTAATATGAAAGACATTGTCATTAAGTAATAAAACTAGAAGACCATTTTCCATAATGCCATTGCAAAGATGCTTATTAGAAAAATAAATAGAGCAACCATTGCCCTTTCCATTAATTTCAAAACCTTTCTTTAACAACAAAGGAATGGAAATTACATTTCTAGTAATTTTGGGCATATAATAACAATCTTCTAATTGTAGGAGCTTTTCCGAAGGCAATTCCAAGTTGTAGGTTCCAACAGCTTCAGCCTGGATGGACTCTCCTCCAGCGCCATTGTCACGACCCCCGCCCCATTTCCGGCGGGCCGCCGCGACGGTCCTAGGGTGCGGGTAGGCATAAGGCCACCAGCCACCACGTAGAACCCTACTACCTATCAATCATCAATAAATTCTGAAAATTTTGGCATGATGCATGCACAAAATAATCATGGCTCGAGGTGAAATCTCAAGATCAATAACAAGATGAATATGATCTCAACATAGAGAATATGGAGTAAGTCATCAATATCACCACAATCAATATCAACTCATCTGAAGCATATATGGAATAATCAAGTCAACATATATGCTACTCATGAATATGCTCAACAGGTCATAGTACTGAATCATATAAATCAGGTGTCAATAGGCTGAATCATCAACAAGACAGCTATCGGGAGGTGGGTTTTACGCCCCAGGCGAACCAGCAACAACTTCCTACTGCCATATGCATACATCGAATATGACACCACACCAATATGTAAATCACCACTAGACAGCTGTCGGGAGGTAGGTTTTACGCCCCAGGCGAACCAGCAACAACTCCCTACTGTCACATGCATATGCAGGATAAGACACCATACTAATAATGTAAATGCTAGACAGCTGTCGGGAGGTGGGTTTTATGCCCCAGGCGAACCAGCAACAACTCCCCACTATCACATGCATACATAGAATATGACACCACACCAATATGTAAATCAGGGTGTCAATATGCGAAATCATCACTAGACAGCTGACGGGAGGTGGATTTTACGCCCCAGGCGAACCAGCAACAACTCCCTACTGTCACATGCATATGCAGGATAAGATACCATATCGATAATGTAAATGCTAGACAGCTGTCGGGAGGTGGGTTTTATGCCCCAGACGAACCAGCAACAACTCCCTACTATCACATGCATTTGCAGGATAGGACACCATACCGATAATGTAAATGCTAGACAGCTATCGGGAGGTGAGTTTTACGCCCCAGGCGAACCAGCAACAACTCCCCACTATCACATGCATATGCAGGATAAGACATCACACTGATCATGTAAATGCTGGCCAGTATCCAGAACAGAAATCCATCTCACATCTATATACTAAATGGTACCTCGCGGGAATTCTACATCCGCGGAAAGCCATACTGCACCTCGCGGGGTCTTACTATGCCCGGCGGCAAGCAGAATATAAGTCGTAGGACCGGCCGATCCTACGCCTAGGGCCGTGTCCCCCCTAGGAAGGGACTGGGCTCCGCCCACCCAGAAGGCTACTATGTGCACAAAGGCCGATGTTCAACCCCATCGACTATAGGTGTCCTGCAGATACTGCCAAGCCATGCATGAATGCCATAATGCACCCTCCCAATACTCTACTAAAAAGGAGTATGATCAAGACTACCACTCACTCGACTCCAACCCAATCATAAACTAATATTAGGGTTGGGAGTGAGGGTCAAGGAAGTGCAATACAACTCAATATACCACTAAAAAGGCTCTACAAATCTTTGAAATAGAGGAAATGAAATCAATTTACAAAAAAAATCATTTCACAATTCGGAATCAATTTGATTACTCATCAACCCCTCGTAATTTCTCTCAATGTTTCCTCAAATGCATGTACAGAATAACCAAGCATAGAGAATCAAGATTTATAGAGGAATCTGCTACAACAATTAATCAATAAGCTCAGGTGGAATCAAGTCACACTTGGCAACATTCATGAAAATGAATAAGGAATGTGCTCATGGTGCAAAGTACAAACTCCCACTCACCTGCCGATCCGGCACGGCCTCGATACGCCTCCAAAACTTTATAGTAGGCAGTAGGGGGCTTCTTTTTCTTGTTTCCTAACTTCTTGCCTAACTGTGACATACATTTACAATACATTTAGTCTTGTATCAAGGGCCATAATCTACGTGCCAATTATAATATAGGGAACTTTAATTGATTCAACTCCCCCGTGTTATATTTTCAAATATGAAAATGCATCAAGAAGATCGTGGATTATCATGTTAATCACAATCAATGCGGAATATAAAACTATATAGACATACCTGTATCCATTGCTAAAATCTATCCTTGCTTTTAGAGAGAAGGATCACCCTAACAATGTTCCTCAAGAGTGTCTCACGATGGTTAGAGGCACAAATTATATTGTAGGTATGAACCCTAGAGTCTCTCATTTTTTTTATAAGTCTCTCACCATCAAGAAGACCAAAGGACTCTTTTAATAGGTTTTCTACCAGCAAGAAAACCAAAAGGCTCTTACGAGCAAGAAGACCAAAAGATTCTTTTAATAGGTTTTCTACCCATAAATACAATTGGACTAGTAATGACCCATAATCCTTTAATTGGGTATTATAGGGTGTGTGGGACACTTTAATAGAATATTAATTTATAATATTCTTACATTCTCCCACTTGACCCATACACCCATAAAACAAAATAAAACATTCTTCGTAATTTGAAAATACTTCAATTTTTTTTTTTTTAATAAACGACTATTATGGGTTATGACATTAAAATCATGCACGTGCACGCTTTTCATTAGAAAACCTTCCTAGTCCAATATACTTCATATGAGTTCCATTATATCAATGTCAAATTGGTTACCAATGCGAGTCATGGCGGTCATTTGTTATTCAATCAACAAAATTCCTTCCATGTACCACAACACTAGCAACTTCATTCAACATGATCTTTTATAGGGGTTTAAGGCTACTATCATTATGCCTTGGGTTCATATTCATGTCTATTTCAGACATTTTTCTTGTCATCTTTCATCCACACAATTCAATGTACATATAAGTGGAAAACAAGAAAACAGAAACAATTATACTTGGATATCCATGTATGTCTTGAAGAAAACATTTAATACATTAATGAGCTCACTAACATGTTCAAAACATGGATAAATACATAAGACCCATACTGTCAACATGTTCTTTAAATTTCTTTCCTGTTAATCCTTTCGTCAAAGGATCAGCAATCATAAGTGAAGTCTCGATGTGTTCTATGGACACTGTTTGTTTCTGTACTTCCTCCTTGACACTAAGGTATTTGAGCTCCATATGCTTCGCACCATTAGAATACTTGTCATTCTTGGAGAAAAAGACTGCAGAGGAATTATCACAATAAATTCTCAGCGGCTTGGCTATAGAGTCGACAACTCCAAGTCCTGAGATAAAGTTCCTCAGCCATAAACCATGCACTGTGGCTTCAAAGCACGCCACAAACTATCATTGAGACAATCCCAACAATCCTCGTTTTCGGTCTCGAAAGATTTCGATTCCAATCACGAAAGATGCCTCACCCATGTCTTTCATTTCAAAATTCTTTGAGAGAAAACTCTTAGTTTCATACAGTAAACCCATATCACTACTGCCCAACAATATGTCATCAACATACAGGACTAGAAAAATAAACTTGCTCCCACTGACCTTTAGATATATACATCGATCAACGACGTTTTTCTTAAATCCAAAGGTAATAATGGTATTATGAAACTTTAGATACCATTGTCGAGAAGCTTGTTTAAGTCCATAGATTGACTTATTGAGCTTACAAACCAAGTGACCTTTACCCTCTTCAGAGAAGCCTTCCGGCTGCTCCATGTAGACCTCTTCATCCAAACTTCCATTCAAAAAGGCCGTTTTCACATCCATTTGGTGCAACTCCAAATCGAAATGAGCCACCAATGCCATAATGATTCTGAAAGAGTCCTTTTTAGATACTGGAGAAAAAGTCTCTTTATAATCAATGCCCTGTTTCTGAGTAAAACCTTTCGCCACAAGTCTGGCTTTATATTGTTGCACATTGCCTTTAGAGTCATGTTTTCTTTTGAAAACCCATTTACATCCGACTCTTTTGCATCCTTCAGGCAATTCAACAAGATCCCAGACTTTGTTTTGGGCCATGGATTTTAACTCTTCCTTTATGGCATCAATCCATTTATCAGAATCACTTCTTCCTTTAATTTGTGAAAACGTAACTGGATCATTACTTGTTCCAATGTCAAATTCATGTTCCTGGACATATATTACATAATCAGATGAAATAGCAGGTCTCCGTTCCCTCTGAGATCTGCGTAACATCATCTGTTCTGGTATCTCCATAGCTTGTTCATCAGTGGCATTCTCATTATGAGATGGATCATTATTTACTTGTTCCACAGTATCATTAGAATGATCATTAAGCGGAACAGTAATGCTTTCTGAAAAAGTGGGTATTGGAACATCAACCCGTACTTCCTCAATGATTACATCTCTCAATTCTTTACTCCTACTGACTTCACTAAGCTCAAGGAATTTGGCATTTCCAGTTTCTACTATTCTTGGACTATGGTTTGGACAATAAAACCTATACCCTTTGGATCTCTCTGGGTAACCAATAAAGTACCCGCTTACAGTTCTAGGATCCAATTTCTTTTCATGTGGACTGTAAAGCCTTGCTTCAGCTGGACAACCCCAGACATGCATATGTCTCAAACTTGGTACCCTTCCAGTCCATAACTCAAAAGGAGTTTTTGGAACTGACTTACTAGGGACACGGTTTAAGATATACACAGCAGTCTTAAGAGCTTCACTCCACAATGACTTAGGTAAGGTAGAATTGCTTATCATACTTCTAACCATATCTAGTAATGTCCGATTACGCCTCTCAGCAACACCATTCTGCTGAGGCGTACCAGGCATAGTGTATTGTGCCACAATGCCACGTTGTTCAAGAAGTTTGGCGAATGGGCCAGGGTTACGACCCGATTCATCATATCTACCATAGTACTCACCACCTCGATCCGATCTAATGATTTTCACCTTTCTATCTAATTGCCTTTCAACCTCAGTGAGAAATATCTCAAGGACCGTAGCGGCTTGAGATTTCTCACGTAGCAAATAAATATATCCATACCGTGAAAAATCATCTATGAAGGTGATAAAATACTTTTCTCCCCCGAAACATTCTGTGGAGAAAGGTCCACATATATCTGTATGAATTATTTCAAGAAGCTCCTTACTCCTTGTGGCACTTTTCTTTGTATGTTTGGTTTGCTTTCCTTTAATGCAATCCACACACATACCGAGATCAGTAAAATCCAAAACCGGAAGAATCCCTTCCTTTACTAATCTTTGTAACCTTTCTTTGGAGATATGCCCCAACCTTTTATGCCACAAGTCATAAGACTTTTCATTAATCATGTTCCTTTTCATTCCAATACAAACTTCATGGTGTTGGGTGTAAACATTTTTAACAAAGGTATTATCAAGGCAAAGCTGATAAAGGCCATTAGAAAGGAAACCAGAACCAATAGGAATAACATTCTTAAACAAACTAAAACAACCATTCTGAAAGGAAAAAGAGTAGCCATCAATGTCAAGTCTTGACAAGGAAATCAAATTACGCCTTACAGAAGGCACAAAAACAGTATCATGAAGGTCTAAACAATGACCGGTACTTAAAATTAAACGAAAGGTTCCAATGGCCAAAACTTCGGCCTTATTCTCATTTCCCATGAAGATGAAACGTTCAATTGGATTTGGTGTACGGCTTGTAAGGAATCCCTGCATTGTTACGGAAACATGAACATTAGCACCCGAATCTAACCACCAAGTATTAGTAGGAACGCTTACAAGATTTGATTCGAAACATACACAAGCATAAAGCTTACCCTTCTTTTCGAACCAAGCCTTACGTTTTGGATACTCAGCTTTCATGTGTCCAGGCTTCCTACAGAAATGACATTTTGTATCCTTTCCTTGAACCTGATTGCCTTTAGCAGGTCCCTTTCCCTTTGGTGGTGCTTGTTTCTTTCCTTTCCCATAATGATGCTTTTTCTTTCCAGCTTCTTGAGTCACAAAATTAGCAGAAAAAGTCCCTTGTTGTTTTAATCTTATCTCCTCCTGAACCACCATACTAGCCAACTCATTCCCATTCCATTTATCCTTGATAGAATTGTAGTGCATCTGGAATGGACCATACTGAGGTGGCAATGAGTTCAGGATGAATTGAACAATAAAGGACTCCTCTACTTTCATTCCTAGAGTTTCAAGTTTGGCAGCTATATTTGTCATCTCAAGGATATGCTCTTGCATTCCCTTAGCCCCATTATATTTCATGGTGGTAAGTCTAGCCATTAAGGTCCCCGCTAAAGACTTATCTGCTGAGCGAAATCTCTCCTCAACACTTGTCAAAAAGGTTTTGGCATCCTCTGTACTAGGGAGTGAGTGTTTGATGTTTCCAGCTATGGTCATTCTTAAAAACATGAGGCTCAACCTATTTGATCTCTCCCAGGCTTTGAAATTGTCTTTCTCATCTTTGCTACTGTTTTCAGTAAGAGCAGCTGGTTTTGGGGTCAAAAGGGATAAATCTAGATCAAGAACTCCTAAGGTGAATCTGACCCTCTCCATCCATTCTGAAAAGTTACTCCCATTCAGCATAGGGACAGATGATGCTTGTGAATGTAAAGAGACCGGTACACTTACTGCAAAGAATTTCAATTTAATCACATTAATGCTTTGAATTAGACACTCATAAATATAATAATCAGAATTTAAATCATAATGGATGAACTAGAGTATCATTAAAATCCAACCTTTGGGAGAATCCTAACATACAAGTGTTCCTTCCGGCATTTAAATTCTGTGGATGAACTAGTAGTATCATCAAAATTTCTCCTTTGGGTAGGAAATTTTCACATACAAATTGTTCCTTCCAACATTAAAAATTAGTGGATGAACTAATCGTATCATTAAGATCCAACCTTTGGGAGGATCCTAACATACAAGTGTTCCCTCCAATATTATCCATTCATAATTATGATGTCAAATATTTGCCATCTAAAATCAGGTAAGATTTTGTACCTTTGGGCAAACAAATTCTCACTTGATTTTAGTACAAATAGATTACCTCAAACAATTCATGTCCAATCAATAAATAAAATTCATCAAGTAATAATGGAATTTTACATATAATGGACTAAGATTTCTACATACAAATACATGCCCAACCATAATAAAATTCAATTAATAGTTAAGAATTTAACACATAATGGGCACAAGGTAATCTAGAGGTAATAAGAATAATTTTCACCTCTTTTTTTTTTGAAAATAAAATAATATTAAAAATAATAATATAATAATCATTCTCGGCAGGTTCAAGTCAACCCCCACCTACTGTTCATGGGCGCAAGGCCAGCCCAAACCTTGGTTAAACATAAGGCCAGTACTCATATTGTTGGACTAAGATTATCCAGCAACTTGTGCAAAGATTGGACATGCACTTTCTCTGTACCCATTGATCATCTTAGATGATTACAATGACAATATGGGCAATCTCTTCTAAAGTTCATGTCAAGTGCTAATAAAATGGAATGGATTCAGATGGATGAAATGGTGTTCCATACTTGAGCAAGCAAGATGCATCAGAATATGCCATGGACCAAAATAGACAGGAACTGTATAAATGATTGAAAAGGTTTACTTGAACTTTCATTCATTTAAACTGTGAATGAGGACGTTTCAGAAGAGAACATCATGAGGAATTTTAAAAAAAAATTGTTATGAATTTCTGTCAACATAACACTATAAGCAGTGGATTTGTCATTTATGCATAAAATACAATGTTCCAACTTCCAAGCCTGTTGGGTCAAAGACCATACCCTGCTTTTATGAGCCCAAGATCAATTCAGACCAAGCCAAACTATATCAATAATAACAGGCACAACAACCATAGCAACTTCAAAAAAAGAGGAATATTCCTTGACATGATCAGAAGGACAGAAAATATTTTAAGAACTAAACAGAGGTATGGACAAACAAAATGCAGAGAAGTTTATTTTGCCACTAATAACTTCTATAGGAATGCTTAGTATGAATATACAACTATGAAAAACTTGTCCACAATTTTTAGAACTGATATGCAATACAGCAACTGTATCCACAAAGGAAATGTTGATGAGTCAATTTGACAAACACGTGGAAGGCATGCATATCTATATAGCTCTAGGACAAATTTTTGATAATAGGTTATAAAACTAAGTAGACAGAAATGAAGTACATAAATCCATCATAATCTCCAAACCTTATTTGATGGCAGATTCTTAATATCAATGGAAAAACATAATAATCCACAACAATGGCTCTGATACCAAATGTTATATTTTCAAATATGAAAATACATCAAGAAGATCTTGGATTATCATGTTAATCACAATCAATGCGGAATATAAAACTATATAGACATACCTGTATCCATTGCTAAAATCTGTCCTTGCTTTTAGAGAGAAGGATCACCCTAACAATGTTCCTCAATAGTGTCTCACGATGGTTAGAGGCACAAATTATATTGTAGGTATGAACCCTAGAGTCTCTCATTTCTTTTATAAGTCTCTCACCATCTAGAAGACCAAAGGACTCTTTTAATAGGTTTTCTACCAGCAAGAAAACCAAAAGGCTCTTACGAGCAAGAAGACCAAAAGATTCTTTTAATAGGTTTTCTACCCATAAATACAATTGGACTAGTAATGACCCATAATCCTTTAATTGGGTATTATAGGGTGTGTGGGACACTTTAATAGAATATTAATTTATAATATTCTTACACCCCGTTCCCTAAATCTTTTTTTTTCTTTCTCTTTTTCTTTTTCTATTAATTAACTCATCATTTATGTATATTAGGGACTCCCTTGCACGAGTACAAGGTTTTTCTTAGCCTAATCTAGGCTTAATACCCTATTTTGGCATAAAATTTCTTATTTTTCCACCCGGATGAACAGTAACCCGGACCGACAGCCGGTTACTTCATCCCGGGTTTGATCCACTTTCCAAACTCTAGATTTGATAAAATTTTTACCTAACATTCTACACTCATAGGAGATTCCAAAGAGGTAACATGCATTGCTATCGAAGGTCGTTTGACCCCCTAAATAATTCGCCGAAGTTGGAACTTCGACACAATTTTTTCGTAGTGCTGGAAAAATTTGTCAAAATCCGATTCTTCCTCTTTTAACTGCCTCTACAACCCTTACCCGACCCCTCTAGACTATATCCACCCTTTGTATAGCCTAATGTCATCAAAAGACTAGATAGGGACGGATATTTACCTTTTTCTTTTTGGAAATCGAGGTCCTTGCGTAGAGGGGAAGGAGACTACACTTTTTCCTTCAGCTGGCAGCGCAACCGGAATTTCCTTCCCTTCTTTTTTCTTCTTCTTCTTCCTCTTCTTTTCTTCCTTTCTTTTTCTCTTCTTCTTTTTCTTCTCTCTGTCCGTCTGAGACTTCCCCCTCTGTGACTCTCTCTCGGTTTCCATCCAAAAGCCACAGCAAACCCCCCTAATTAAATCACATCAAAACACTATTCACCCTTTGTTTAATATTATTAAATTCTCATTTTGCCCCTAACACTTCAACATATCTACTGTTATGCCATTAACTTTTGATTCCTTTCCAATTTTACCCATACCACTTCAACGCATCTACAACTATGCCATTATCTTTTGATTCCTTCCAATTTTACCCTTTATATCAATTTTAAAGGACTATTCTATCCCTTAAAAAAAAATAAAAATTTTGGGGTTATTACAGCCATACAGCTCGAAGTCACCTTTATTCAAAATTTTAATTTTCTGTAGTCCATGCAAAGATTTGCAAATGTGAAAACCACAGCCGGTATCCAATACCCATGAATTTGAATTTGAAGAACTTAATGACAAGTTGGCATGTAACATAAACATACCTTTTGATGCAACTCTTGCATCGGTCTTCATACTTGCAAGAAAACTCTTGCAATTCCTTTTCCAGTGGCCAGCTTTGCCGCAATGAAAATAGGTACTTGATCCGGAGTTTTTCTTTCCTTTTTTCTTTTTGATGCTACTCTTGGGGTTCAATCGTTTCTTAGAACCCTTATTTTTCGATTTCCTCATAGAGGTGCTATTTATAAGAAGGAGTGGACCTTTATCCTTCTTAATATGCCCTTCAGCTATTTTGAGCATATTTAACAGCTCGGGCAGGGAGGTGTTCAGCTTGTTCATGTGAAAGTTCACAACAAACTGAGAGAATGAATCAGGCAGTGATTGCAGGATCAAATCCTGACCGAGCTTACTATCCATAGCAAAACCTAATTGACTTAATCTGGTGATCAAGTCTATAACCATAAGAACATGGTTTTGCACTGGAGTTCCTTCATTCATTCTAGCACGGAACAACTGCTTAGATATCTCATACCTAGCAGTCCTGCTTTGTTCTCCATACAACTCTTTTAAATTGAGAAGTATGGATTGAGTGTCCATGCCTTCATGTTGCCTCTGTAATTCATTGCTCATAGAGGCAAGTATGATACATTTGACAGTCACACTGTCATTTTTCCACATCTTATGTGTGGCAACCTCCTCTTCTGTAGCATCATCCCCTAGATCTCCAAGATCAGGGGTTTCAAGTATATAGAAAATTTTCTCCTGAGTGAGTACTATCTTTAAATTCCTCAACCAGTCCACATAGTTTGGTCCGGCCAACTTGTTGGCATCTAAGATGCCTCTTAGTGAAAGTGAAGCAGCCATTTAATAATTCTACATATGCAAGAACAAAACTAATATAAGCAGACCAATCATGATGACATGTTTGCAACTAGATAAGGACTTTAATCTAATTTGTCTCCTACTATTTTTATCGAATATCATAGCCCTCTCCTATGATAAACGTGAAAATATAATTTTTCTTAGTAGGGTTGAGATCCTAATTCATCATAAAAAGCCTTGTGTTTATACAACAAACTCTTATGAGTTCAAAGGTAGGAAACTCTTTCCAATTGCATCTCATGCAATTCTCAACTTTATCTTGTCCTCTTAAAATACTTATTACCTTGTGTTAGCACAACAAACAATAATATTTTAGTTAAGTCAAACCCTTCATTTCCATATAGTCATATTCAAATAATATTGCCCTTGTGGTTGCACAACAAGGCAATATATTAAAATATGCCATAAGCATCTTAATGCACCAAGACAGTATAACATCAGTCCCCATTGCAAGTCTTGTGTTAGCACAACAAACTAGCATGGATCTTGACATAATAATATCGAGGCATGAAGGAAGGCTATCAATAGTGTTATATCAATATTAAGCTTATTCATAATAGGCAATCAAACAATTGGCCAGGTAAGCAGGTGGGAGGCTCCCCTTACTCAGAGAGTAAGGTCCTAATTAGAGAACCACCTTTAGTGCTTTCCTTAGACACCAATTAGATCAATTGTTCTAATATGGGTTAGCCCAAAGTTTTTCAACACTATGACTTAATATAATTTTTATTGAGGGCTTACTAGTCTCTAGCACATTCTTTAATTGTAACATATATTTAACATGTCTAAAATAAACTATTATGCATCATGGCTATCTCATAGCATGAATAAATCATAAGCAATTAATTAACATGCTTCAACATATTTTCATATGAAAAATTTCATATCATGATATTTTATTACATAACATATCATATATGAATCATACATTTCAGCATTTCTCTAAGCATATGACATTACTATCTCATAGTAAATTAATAATCATACATCATACATAATTATTTGATTGAACCAATTAAGGATGGCTCTGATACCACTGAAGGATTTTAGCATGTTATAATGCGCAGCGGAAGCTAGGGATTTTAAAAATTTCTTAATAAAGTTCCTATGCATGAAATCCTTTTAAGCCTAGATCACCTTAATGATTACAATCAAATGATATAAAATAAATGCAGAATTAGTAGAATACCTCAAACGCTAATCCAAAGTGTACAATCTCCACGAGGCGTCCAAGTGTCCGCCCTCCAATGGTGATCCACACGAAAACTTGATCAAGACTTTAGCTCCAAAGACTTTTGATCCTTAATGCAGAATTCTTCTAAAGAACTCTAATGGCTTGCTTTCCTTCCTTTCTATTTTCCTTTAGCCTTCTAAAATCACTTCTAATCCTTTTGTCCTAAAGAAGACCACCTTGTCTTGGCTTAGGACACACTAGAAGCAATGCTAGAAAAAAAGAAACTAATGTAAGAAAGAAAGAAGAGAGGAGTGGGATGGAATTGGAATGATGAAACCCATGGAGTGCTAACCTATTTATAATAGGTGTAGGGATGCATCTCCAAGGGATGCATCCCATCCACACATCCTCTCATGAAAGGGCATCATCTAAAGGGCCATATCAAATAAGAGGAGGTGCAGATCAAGTGAGGAGGTGTATCAAATGATATGTCCTTTCATGTGGTGCCATATTTTGACCAAGTCAACATCACATGCTAATCACATGTCCATCACGCCTCACCTCTTGATCTTTCATGATGATGATCCAAGGGCTCCAATGCAAGGCGCCATTCACTTGACCCATTATGAATTCATCCAATGGTGGGATTAAGATCCAATGGTCAATTATGGTAGCCATCCTCTAACCCAATCCAATTGGGTTAAACCAACTCTCCATTATGTCTTCATCCAACGGTAGATCAAGATCCAACGGTCTAGATTGAATGATTTATTAAATCTAATCCAATTAGACTCAAACCAAGCCAATTAGGTGCCAACTCTTGACTAAACCATATTAGAATATTATCTAATCAAATTAGATCAATTAAGAATCAGATTCGAATCCAATTCGAATTAGGAGCTAAGGTTTGCAACACCTGCTAGGATGTTTATCTTGCAAACATGATCAATCCAATTAGACCCTTGATAAGTTTTCTTGTGTGTGACCCATTGGGTTCCATACTTAGCCAGCAATAGATGTGAGTGCGAGTTGACCCAACTTGATTAGAACTCTTCTAATCGATTTAAGTCCAAACTGCGCGAACCCGAACTTAACAATTAGAATCCTTTCTAATTGGTGATCGAATTAAACTCTTTAATTTGATCAAACCTATGATTGACGTCTAGCAACGTGTCATGTCTACCCGGAAAATATGGAATTTGGTCGAAATACCAAAAATACCCTTCAGTGGCAAGTTACCATGCAATTCAATCCTTTAATCAAACTGCATCCCAAATATATATATGAGTATGAATATATGTCAAACTCAATTTCATATTCATATTTTTCTCAATCTTTTAATGATAATTCAAATAATGAAACATTAGAAACTCTTTCTAATTTTCATTCTGCTTTGATCAAAGGCTTCCTGAATTATCATATGATTAGAATAAATAGGATGCTATCTTCTCTTACTAGAAGTGATTAATTTCTTGTTGACCTACTCATAATCTTCGTACACAATTCACCATATCCAGAAGACCTCGTACATAACTTATTGTTATGAATGAGTGTAAACCAAAATATGGGTTCATGTGCACAAGATACCATGGTGATCTCAGGTCATAGGATCAGTTGCACAACTCCCACTAAGAGAATCATCTTTTGACATGTAAGTAAGACTTCATAAGATTTCTCTTTATAGGTCAATTCAGTGAACTCATTCCTCTAATGAGCACCCACATCTTTGTATTAGTATCTCCACACAAATGATTGTGAGATCAATCATCCTCTGCATCGAGCATACATAAGACATGCCAGTCTTTCCGGTAATCATTGATCCCCGACTCAATATACCAATGACTGGGAATATTTAAGATTAGGATTTTAGGATTTTAAGTCTCACTAGTATGATCTCATCATAGTCTTAAAACCATTGCCCTAATCTAAGGAGTTTATCATAAATATAATCAACAGCATATGATAAAACATAACGCCTTTATTCATATTTAAATGTCATGTACATGATTTGGACAAATCAAAAGAAAAAAACCTTTCGCAATACATATTGCGATTGGCTTGTAGGGCATCTACTCTTTCAATCATGCAGGTCGGTGTACAAAAATTCTTACCTCTTTGCTGATAACCCAGACAAACTACCACGATCTACGAATCGGGGTACGTAGAATCTTGCCCAATGTCCTCTTGCCCAAAAAATTGTTTCCTTACATAACCAAGTCAATATTAAAAATTACACGAGGTATCTCACAACCCAAAACTCTCTATTGATCCTCTAAAGGTCTATCAGCACCTAGCATCCCAGGACTATCCAACAGTCCTCCCAAGCAAAGGTCTCTCCGGATCAAGCTGGAGAGAGAAAACCCCAAGAGGAAGAGAGAGAACTAGAGAGAGGAGAGAGAAGGATGAGGAAAGAGGAGAGAACCAAGTGGCTCTCCTTCTCTCTCTTTCTTAGAAGTGTTCGGCAGCGGGTAGCCGCCCATGGCCGGCGATGCCCCATGATTGACCACCCACGGCGGTGCCGGCGGCACGCCACGTCCGGTGATGACCAGCTGAACCAAAGAAAAAGTGCACCAAAATAGGGGAGCCATATTCAACCTCAATCTGGTGGCTCACCGGCCGAATTCAAGGAGAATAATGGCCCAATGACTGGAGAAAAGAAGGAGAAGGAGGCGAAGGGCTCTCACCTTGGTCCGGCAAGGTTCCGATGGCCCTTTCCGGCTGCGAACCGAGGAGGAGGCTCGAAGAAGGGGTGAAGACCTAGCCAGGGTCTTCTTCCCCGATCGCCCACATGCCAAGCACGAGTCGGCTTTGGGCCTAGCCCATTCAGGCCGGGGGGGGGGGGGGGGGGGAGGAGGCGAACCTATTCTGTGCATTTATTTACGATAAGCACGGTTTTATGCTGAACCATGGTTGTTTTTTTTCAAATATGTCTTTTAAATGGTGAACATTTTGTTACAGAATCGTCTAGATAAAGATGAGCGCAAACATCTTATTCTTCTAGAATAAGCATGGTTTTATTGTAAGACTACCCCACAGCAGCAATAAAGATTGTTCCCCCCTTCTGCCAACCAAGAAATGTCCACCTTTTCTGTCAGGATTTGTGTTGCCATCAGAGGAGAATAGATCAAATGAATTAGGATGACCTGAACTTAAGAGTAGTCTCCTTGTAGAATATTTCTATGGAGGGAAAATATGCTAGTCTTTTAAAACATGGAACTAAGTAGTACCATCAATTGTATTCAATAATTTAGTGATTAGTTAGGATGAGTTCAAGAATTCTTCCAACACATTTTGTAGAAGCAGACAGCTTATTCTGACGTTCTAGAATCCTTGCAAGCCTGCAGCTTGTCATATAAGTTATATACCATATTGCGGGTGGACATCGAGCCCTCTTGAGCAAAAAAATGGAGCATTTTTTCTGAAATGCAGGCCTCAGTGGGTATTAGAAATACTGGAAGCCATTTTAAGGTTGTTGATGTTATTTCAGATTGACTGAATCAATATTTATTGTTTCTTCAGCAAAATCGGATCTTGAGAGATCAGAGCTTCACAGAAACTCATGCTCCTAAGGAGGCATGGCCTTTTGAGTAATAAAGAAACTCATTTTAAAGGTCAATTATCTGCCTAAAATCAAGTTGATCTTTTCACTACTGAAAGAAGAAATCGAAAATTGTGTAACTTGGATCGTAACAAGAAAGGAAAAAATGATAAGCAATTTGTGAGAAAAGATGAGGATTAAAATTAGTTAACTTTGGCAACTTTGCCAAAGAAGTAGATTGATCATTGTGGTATTTAAAATATTGAGAGCATGTTATGACTCAAATCCAACGAAATGGAAAATTGTTCAATTGATTCTTTGGATGTGGAAGATGAGTATAAATATTGATTTTCATCTGAAGAATAAATGAGGTAGAGAAGCAAAGAACTGAAAATTTAATAAAAGAATTTATGATACCAAAAAACGTTGTCTATGAAAGAAACTAATGTGGTTTCAACTCAACTTAAAGTTTATCTTGAAAAATAGCATTATGATGATATATCTAGGTGTAGCTGGCAGAACTTAACAACTCATACAAGTTGCATTTGTGTTTTGAAGATTGTTGGTTGTCCACTTATAGGTAGTGTTAAAATGCAAGCAGTCAAGGCAGTTTTTTTCCCACTGCCTGAATGTCAGAAACTGGACAAAGTTAAGAATCTTCTGGGATCTTGGTTTCTGAAAATCAAATACCTATTGCCATAGATGAGGTGTATGCTGTGATGGATGCTTTTAGGCCAGCAAAAGCAGGTCAATTTTTGACCTATAGTAGTACTTTCATTGATCAAATGACAGCTAATTAACGCATTCTTAGTAAATACAGAAAACCCTTTTTGTTTTCTAATCAATGACTATTGTTGCATCAAAAAATTAGAATTACCATTGTTTGTGCAATTTGAAGTTTGGTAGAGGCAATTCGGTCTCCCACTAGAGCACTGATTCCACTCTGCCTGCAATTTCACATCTTACCTGAAACTTCAACCTCATCAGAAACAGCACTTGCGAATGATTAGAACAACCATTGTTAATACAAGTAACATCATTATATGTATATAGATGCATACATATATATATATATATATATATATATATATATATATATATATATATATATATATAATATTGCAACCTAATTTCCACAAATGATTTCATCCATATTTATGCTACCACAGGATTGTTGGTGCAATTAATTATTGTTTTGATGGTCAAAATAACACCAGCAACACAATTTTGAGCATCACTATATCGCATCGAAATGGCTTTTTCTATCCTGGGGACATGTCTGTTTTGGAGTCTTTTGCATCTTGGAACTGCTCGCTGTCACTGAAGTTGTCAAAATTGTCCAACATTTACCAAAATTTAATCACATATCAATAACTAAATGCTAACAAATTTAATTACAAAATCATTTAAGCTCTTTCTCAGAAATAAAGATCCCTGAAAGATGCAAATGAATGACATACTATAGAGTGATATCATTATTGTAGAACCTCTTACTACTCATGAGGAATCACTAGCAGAGCCTTTAAATTTGGACCTTCATGCAATTTCCAGATTAACTAAATTTCTTGTATCACACATAATTGAAGTGTGCACATGAAAGTTCTACAATAATTCCTCGAGGATTTATTGCTGTTTCTGAAATTTGAGAAAGAGGCAGAGTGCCATTAGCGGCATTCAATAAATGTTCAATTTAGTCAACTAAGAAGTTCAATGAGAGCCTTGATACATTGGAATTTCAAACTACTGGAATTCTTACTCCATAATCTTCTCTTTTCCTATTTTGATGGTATTAATTAAAATCTGAGAATGTCTGTTCCACTGGTAATGTAGCACCACAGAGAAACCGGTCTCATCCATATTAATGCCTGAATCCTTTCATAAGATTATCTGTTCCACTTATCACAATGTACCTTTTCTGATGTAAATTGGACCACAATGTATTCAAGAAAAAAATGATTCTTGGAGATAGATAGTACTACCTTGAACTTTCTAGGAGTGCCTTAAGTCATTATCTATTTAATCACAAGTCCTTGCATGCAAGAGCTGTGAACAAACACCAATAGCCCAAGAACGCCGACCAGTAGAAGAACAACCAAGGTGTATAGTGGAGATAAGATAACTAAACTTGTATTTTATCTGGTTATCTTTTAAGGATTACATGACAACTACATATATATAGCAATGGATGGAACACAATCCAACCCATGCATTAATTACAACATAGAAAACTAAGAGACATATTAAATGCAACATAGAAAATTAAGAGACATAAATTGTTGGCCTTCCTCATGAATGCATGGAACACGAAGAGATAGCTATTAAGAGATGCTTCCATAAATACACTTTACACAAATTCCAACACTCCCCCTTAAAGTGCATTTCTGGAAAAGAGACCAAGTTTAGCTCGGAGATACTCAAACTGGCCTTTGGAGAGAGATTTTGTGAAAATGTCAGCAGCATTGTCCTTGCTTCTCACCTCCATGACATTAATGGAACCATCAAGCACCTTTTCACGAATGAAATGATGCTCGATCTCTATATGCTTAGTCCTGGCATGACAAATCGGATTTGTAGCTAACTTGAGGGCACTCTAGTTGTCACCATGAATAATAGATGGACCTTGAACAGGAGAATGAACATCTCCAATTAGCCGCCTCAACCAAACACATTCCTGAGCGGCAAGTGAAAAAGCCTTGTATTCTGCCTCAGTAGTAGAAAGGGAAACAAAATCTTGTTTCTTACTACACCAAGAAATACAAGATGATCCAAAAGAAAACACATAACCAGAAGTAGACCTTCGATCATCCAAGTCGCCACCCAAGTCAGCATCCGAATAACCATGCAAGCAAATATCAATACCCTTTTTATAAAACAAACCCATATCAAGAGTAGAATTACATATTTGAGGATTCGCTTTGCTGCATCCAAATGTGGCTTCCTTGGATCTTGCATATATCGATTAATAAGACCGATAGAAAAAGCAATATCAGGTCTTGTAATAGTCAGGTAGATAAGACTTTCAACAAGAGTTCTAAAGGAATAGGAATCAAGAAGAGTTTTGCCATAAGTTCGCCTTAATTTGACATTCTGATCCAAAGGAGTAGAACACCACTTGCCTTGATGCACACCAAATTTTTTGACAAGCTTTAATGCATAAGCCTCCTGGGAAACAAAGATCCCATCCTTTACCTTCTTTACCTCTAAACTAAGAAAATGGCTTAATTCTCCCAAGTCCTTCATTTCAAAACGAACAGAGAGATCCGCACGAAGCTTTGCAGCCTCCTTTTCATCATTTCCTGTGATGATCATATCATCCACATACAAAAGCACAACAACATGCAAGTTGTCTTGTTTTTTTGACAAATAGACTAACATCTAAATCAGAAGAAAAATAACCACAAAACTACAAGTATTGGGCAATTTTTCTATACCATGCTCTGGGAGCTTGTTTCAACCCATAAAGGGCCTTCTTAAGCTTGCACACATAATTAGGATGAGTGGCAGAAACGTACCCTGGTGGTTGCTCCATGTAGATTTCTTTGTCGATTTTCCCATATAGGAAAGCATTTTTTACATCTAATTGCCAAAGCTTCCATCCAAAACTTGTAGCTAAGGCTAAACCATATGAACTGAAGTCATATTTGCTACAGGGCTGAAAGTTTCTTCATAATCTTTACCATACTTCTGAGAGAACCCCCGAGCAACAAGCCTTACCTTATAACGGTCTATACTCCCATCTATTTTGCGCTTGATTTTGTAGATCCACTTGCAAGTGACAGGATCAACTTCCTTGGGCTTTGGTACAAGATCCCATGTCTCATTCTTCACAAGAGCCTTTATCTCCTCATCCATAGCATCTTCCCATACTTTGACACCTTTAGCTTCTTTAAACAAAACAGGCTCATGATCATCAAGAGGTTCTGAAAAGAAACAAGAAGTAATATTTACAAAGTCCCCATCTCGATAACGAGCAGGTTTCACAATTTTTCTTATGGACCTCCTTAAAGTTGGTACACCATCAACTTGTTGCACTTCTTCAGCACTGGATTGCTCAGAACAGCTCCCCCTGTCACTTTGCTCCACCACTTGTGAAGATGTAGAATCAGTAGAGGAAGAAGCCATAGGAGCACTAGGTGATAATGGAACTTCAGTGATAGGATTTGAAGCTTTTGTGCATCCAGTATCAACATCTTCGAAGACAACATCTTCTGGAGAGAAGTAAGAAGAAATTTCATCAAATACAACATCTCTAAAAACCACATACCTCTGTTTTTCTGGATTCATACACTTCCACCCCTTCTTCCTCTCATCATAGCCAATGAAGATACATTTCTTGGCCTTAGCATCAAGCTTGCTCCTCTGAGAAGATGAAACATGAACATAACAGGGACATCCAAAAACCTTGAGATGTTGAACAGTAGGCTTCTCTCCAAACAAAAGTTCATAAGGAGACTTCATGTTATTCGGACTCAAAGGAATCCGATTAATGACATAGGCTGCACACGCCATTCCTTCTGCCCATAATGCCTTTGGCAAGTCTTTTGCATAAAGCCAACTCTTGCATGTTTCCATAAGATGGCGAATCTTCCGTTCTGCGACACCATTTTGCTGTGGTGTATCCGCACAAGAGAGCTCCCCTTTTTATGCCATGCTTGCGGCAAAATGAAAAGAAATTATTTGAAGTAAACTCTCCTCCATTGTCTGTCCGCAGCTTCTTTATCTTCTTTTGTAGTACTCCTTCTACTGTCTGTTTGAACTCCTGAAATTTAAAAAATACTTCCGACTTCTCCTTGACAAAATATACCCAAGTGAATCTTGTAAAATCATCAACAAAGAGTAATATATAACGAGAACCAGAGTAAGAAGGAGTTTGGGTAGGACCCATCAAATCACTATGAATAAGCTCCAAAGGAGCCGTGCATCTTGAAAGAGATCTATCAAAGGGACGACGATGTGCCTTGCCATACTGACAACCCTCACATACTTCAACATCAGAAAATGTAGTAAAATTAGGAAGCCCATTTACCAGATTTCTTTTTACCATAATTTTTTAATTTGTCCATATCAATATGGCCAAGTCTAGCATGCCAAATTGAGGCACCATCATTTGCATTCATTTTAGCAACATATGAGTTAGAAGCTGATAAAACATGTAAGTCTTTTACCATTTTACCAGTGTGGATGACTTCCACCTTTAACTCCTTAATATTGCGGAGAAACTGGACATTCTTTGGGCCAAATAGAACATAGTGACCCGCATCCACGGCATTAGCCATCGAGAAGAGATTCTTCTTCATCCCAGGCACATGATAGACACTTCGAAGAGTAATAGAACTGCTACTATTGCATGGAAGAGTGACAGAGCCTTCTTGCTCTACTTCGTGGATTGTATTATCCGCCATTATGATAGCCTCATTTCCCTTATACTGATGGAGATTTGTCAACTTTGATTTATCACCAGTGAGATGGTGGCCGCATCCAGAGTCGACAGTCCAATCATCTAGGGACGTGATGGAAGCCATAGCTCCTATTGATGAGATATCTGCTACAAAACACTTGCTCCAATCTTCTTCAGCTTTATTAGAGTCACATTCTTTAATGGCAGCATTACCTCCTTTGAGCTTGACACGACAATTCTTTTTAATGTGACCAAACTTGCCACATCTATAGCATTGAATCTTCTTCTTGCCATCACCATTGAAAGATTCCTCCTTTTTGTCTGGGCTCTTCCTACTCTGGCTCTTCTTGCTGCCAGAGAAAAAAGCCTTTCCTTCACTTCTTGAAATAGAGGTTTCTGCCATTTGTCGAGCAAGAGATTCTTGGGAAGCAAGAAGGTTTTCAAACTCAATCAAGGATGGTTGTGTATGCCACCCTTGAATAGATGTGATAAAAAGAATATACTCCTTTCGAAGACCACGGATGATAAAGCGCTTCATACATGTCTCCAAAATCACCTCATCAGAATCTAGCATAGAAAAATCTGAACACAAGTTTTTAATTTTCAAGAAATATTGAGAAATGGAGAGATCGCCTTGAATTGAGTTAGCCAACTCATTTTCCAAAAACTGAAGCCGAGCCATATTCTTCTTATTGAGCAAAGCATCAAGAGTGGACCAGATCTTTGAAGCCGACTTGCACCCAATGATATGTTCAAAGAGATCATGAGAGATAGATCTCTTTAACACAAACTCAGCCTTCGCATTTGCTTGCTTCCAGGTTCTTAGAGCATCGACATTCTCCAAATCTACCTCTTGATTGCCATCAACAACTTCCCATAGATCTTCTCCAACAAGATAGGACTCCATGCAGGTCCTTCAAATCTTGTAGTTAGAATGAGTAAGAAGCTCTACACCAAGCCCACCAACACGACCAATGGACTCCATTGCCAGATAATAGAACCGATTGTCTTCTACACCAAGAGCGTCTTGAAGAGCACCGTCACCACCTTAGTGAGGCTCTGATACCATGTGAATAAACACCAATAGCCCAAAAACGCTAACCAGTAGAAGAACAACCAAGGTATATAGTGGAGATAAGATAACTAAACTTGTATTTTATCTGATTATCTTTTAAGGATTACATGACAACTATATATATATAGCCATGGATGGAACACAATCCAACCCATGCATTGATTACAACATAGAAAACTAAGAGACATATTAAATGCAACATAGAAAACTAAGAGACATAAACTGTTGGCCTTCCCTATGAATGCATGGAACACAAAGAGATAGCTATTAAGAGATGCTTCCATAAATACACTTTACACGCAAGAGCCTGTTGAATGCAAGCATTTAGAACCCAGCAAATGAAACACATAAGCTCTGAAAGTTTACAAAGGGGACATGCGACCTTACCTTCTGTAAGGATTCCATTATGCTTTCTAAGAATTGGAAGGACCAATGCAGTGGCTAGACAGAGTATTAAGTGGGTTTTTATGGCGGTTTGTCCAATCCCTTCTGATCCTGGTGAAGTGCTCCAGAAGTCTTTACATCTCAAATAACTTTTATAGATGGTGACAAACTATTTGAATTCACTAAACACATATCACATGTCTTTGCGAATTCTTCTTACATATTTACTGCATTCCACCAAAATGACCTACACACCAGTATCACAGTAAGTGACTCTTCTATGTCCCATACTAATGTTGGCACTTTTGAGTTTATCTACTTGAAGAAAGAGCAGTCTCAATGAACAGTCTGTCTTAGCTTTAAGTTTGGCCAGATTGCAGTAAAACATATTCTGCAAATTATCATTAGACCAGGATAATTTTGGCACCCTCGTCTGACTCGAACACTTTTCATTTGTTTGCTGCTGCTGTTTTTTTTTATTATTTGCCTTTTTTTCCTTTTGATTCTCTCTCTCTCTCTCTCTCTCTATCTATCTATCTATCTGAGAGGAGAATCTTCACTTGGTTTCTGAAACACTCT
The DNA here is from genome assembly GCF_051530095.1 of Phoenix dactylifera. Lineage (NCBI taxonomy): Eukaryota > Viridiplantae > Streptophyta > Magnoliopsida > Arecales > Arecaceae > Phoenix > Phoenix dactylifera. The sequence continues at coordinate 66,110,000 of NC_143190.1, read as the reverse complement.
CATTAATTATATAAGCATCCTTATGAACCTGTTTCTTGCTGCATATCTCCTTGCCCATTTACGCCCCACTGATTTAGTTTTCTCATATTTGAATCACTTTTGGACACTTTTCAGTTATCTTCGACTATTGCATGATATGTATTTGCTAATTCCTGCATGCTGCTTGTATTGTAATATTTCTACACTAACTGAGCATTAGTTTGATGCTATGGATTTTTAAGCTATGAGATAACACACTCAAAATCTGGAATAAATGATCTATAAGTTTCCTAATTCTGCATAATTTGAAAGCAATCAAGAGAAAGATGAAGTACATACCTGAGAAAAATCAAGTTAATTGGCACGAGAAAAATCAATTTAGAAATAAGAAAACTATAAAAAAAATTAATCTATTGAGCCACAGCTTTCACTCGGGATGAATACGGCTAATGTTAGCCTCCATGTAAAATGTTATAAGGGTTGCTTATTATGTCTCAAAATTTATATGGTTATGTGGAAGAAAACTCATTATGACCATGACTTGGACAAGGTTAGCATCCCCTAAGCTCCTGCCTCTTTCTTTTTTTTTTTTTTTTTGCTAAAATGGGTATTCAATATATTACGAGTATGGATATACCCAATAAAATCAGAAAATAACAGGTCACGGAGTGCCCTAGGCAACTCCCCTTCCTCGGCCCACAGGGTGTGCCTAAAGTGGTAGGCCACGTAAGTAGCCACTCAATCCGCGGCTCCGTTGATCTCTCTGAATATATGCTTAGCCTGAAAGGCCACCCATTCCTCGTCATCGTCTAAATGTCTCAAAGCAGGAGATGACCCAAGCTCCTACCTTTCGGGAGCCAGAGGCTTGGGCAAATGTTGCCGTTTTCCTTTCTTTTCTACTGCCTTCTCAACATTGCGAGAGAGAGAGAGAGAGAGAGAGAGAGAGAGAGAGGGGGGGGGGGGGGGGGGGGGGGGGGGGGTGGGGGAGGGTACAGCCCTATAATTGTTGTTTTGATGAATATGCCCGTCATTGCGGCATGTAATTACTCATTTTGATGTGGAGTTCCGGCATAATAATTTTTCCAGTTAGTTTATAAACCTGTCATTTGAATCTTTTGGCAATGGAGTCAACAACTTTATGGCCATGTTGTATATTAGGTTCATGCAAGGTGGAGTCCCATTGAGCAATGATTCAAAGGACATATGGCAGTCTAAAAGCTAATATTCAAATAAATCTTGATGCACATCAGTAGCCCAAAAAATGTTAACCACGTCACCGAAGGATTAAATATGATGTCCATAGTCAACTATAGTCTTAATCATATGAGTAAAACCTACAAAGTAGAGCACATATTAGTAACTCTTGACTGTAAAAGAAATGATAAAACACATGTTTAGGGGAGATATAATAGCTAACCTAAACTCCTATCAACAAATGATTTCCCATGGATGAAATTACTACCCTTGCCCTCAGGCCACCCATTATCAGTTTATACACCCCCCCCCCCCACATCATCATCCTAATGTGGATCACTTAGGGCTTAACCTAGTTTCTCGATCAACTTAGGCTTAAGTTTGAGCAAAACTATTATCTTAGAAGAATTTACAAAAATCTCTTATGTGGGCTCCTTGGTTATCAAAAATTCAATGGAAACAATGACCTTAAAATGTCATCGATTTTGAGGAGCAAACAAAATCTCTCCAAGATAAGCCTCCTATAAAGATGTTATGTAACAATGTACTAGATCCTATTCGTAGTTAAGCAACCTCAATCAAAAAAAGCTAGATGAAAGGTATTATTTGAGTTTCTTGTATCCAGTGCATAATCTATGTAGGACTAATATATGTCTACATGTATCCTCACATACTCTTTCTATGTAAGCTCTAGCATCCTTGCCAAGTTATAGGTATAAATCAATTAAATCTAATCATAAGCATTATGATCGGTCTGTGGTCAATCTCAATGGACTCATGCTGCAATATCCTCTAGTTCACATGAGCTATGAGTTGGATCTGCTTTAATACTTTTTATCACAACTAAAGTCTTCATTTAAAAAGACTAGCTGAAAGGTATTATTAATTTTTTTGGACATCCAATGTATAGCTAATATGGGACTAAATATGCATCCGTACGTATCCTTACAGTTTTAGACTAGAATTGTGTGGGCTAGAATTGTGTGGTCTAGTCCTTTCTAACATGCAAGTTCACAGCCCAAGGGCCCACCAATCTAAAAGACACTATCCAATGGTAAATAACATCACACCGTTGCGGCCCACAGGGCAAATAACATCAATTAACGCCAACACCGGATCAATAAGTACGGGCGGCGGTCGTGGCTTTGAGAGAGAGAGAGAGAGTAGAGACGCAGCGCGAGAGCTTTCCTACTTTCGGTTTTTTTTTCCCGTGAAGTTTGCCCAGCCCCCAGGGGAAGGAAGGAGAAAAGACGGAGAATAATAAATAAAAAAAAGCCATAGAGAGAAAAAAAAGGAGACGTTGGTCTTCTTTTCTACTTTTGTTTGGATTACAGGGAGGGGAGACGTCAGGATTCCAGATACTGCTCAGATTCAAAGAAGGCGGTCGTATCGATTTGGATTCGCTCTTTCTCCATCTTAAATTCCTTCTCCACGTGAAAGTTTTTACCGAGGACCTGAGGGGGAAAAATCTCTCCTTTATCTCAATCATTTTGGAGAAGAGAGAGAGGCCGAGGGGATTAAGGGGAGGGGGGGACGGTAGGATTCCAGATACTGCTCGGATTCAAAGAAGGCGAGCGTATCGATTTGGTTTCGCTCTTTCTCCATCTTTAATCTCTTCTCTACGTGAAAGTTTTTACCGAGGACCTGAGGGGGAAAAATCTCTCCTTCATCTCAATCTTGTTGGAGAAGAGAGAGAGGCGCCGAGGGGATTAAGGGGAGGGGGGGCGTTAGGATTCCAGACTACTGCTCGGATTCAAAGAAGGCGAGCGCATCGATTTGGATTCGCTCTTTCCCGTCTTAATCCCTTCTCTACGTGAAAGTTTTTACCGAGGACCTGTGGGGGAAAAATCTCTCCTTTATGTCAATCTTTTTGGAGAAGAGAGAGAGAGAGGCCGAGGGAAAGATATCTCCTAGTTCATTTCATTCGTTTGGAGAAGAGAAAGGAAACGAGGAGAAAAATCTCTCCTTTATCTCAATCTTTTGGAGAAGAGAGAGGGACTCAGGATAAAAAATCTCTCCTTTATATATTCTCTTGGAGAAGAGAGAGGAACAGAGGGGAAAATCCTTTCCTTTATCTTAATCTTTTGAAGAAGAGAGAAGGATAAGGGAGAGGTTGAGTAGAACAACGATGGAAGAGGTGGCTACGAGCAAGTTCAAGAGGATTTGCGTCTTCTGTGGCAGCAACTCTGGCAACCGAACCATCTTCAGCGATGCAGCTCTTGATTTGGGTCACGAACTGGTATGTTTAGTTGCTGCTCCTTTTTCTTTTTCCCATCTGGGTGATCGAAAGATTGGGTTGTGGGAGCTGGGAAACCATAAAGTTTTAATCTTGAAGTGACTTAAATCAGAGATGAGGACTTGAGTATTGGTTTTTTCTTTTTTTATTGCTGTGAATGGGGTTTCCTCCTCCTCCTCTTCCTCTTTTAAGCTGGATTGTAATGTTTAGATTGGATGATGGATTAATGGTATTTGATTTTGCTTGTCTTTATATTTGTTTTGTTGTATTTCTTGGATGTTTGCAGGTGAAGAGAAGAATTGATCTGGTTTATGGTGGTGGGAGTGTGGGACTGATGGGTTTGGTCTCTCAGACAGTATATGATGGAGGTTGCCATGTCCTTGGGTAGTTACCACACAGAAACTTTGCCCCTTTGACTGCCTTCTATATTTTGCTATCTTATGCCTTCTCCTTTCTTGCAACCACTTATTAGTGTTTTTAAAAAAAATAAAGACAACTGCTTGTGTTTTAAATTTACTCGAATGAATTCATGCAGGGTTATTCCTAAGGCTCTCATGCCCCTTGAGGTATGTAATTGTTTTGTGTAGCCATTTCTTCTTTTCCTTTTTGTTCGTTCTGCCATGTCCTATATTTCCATGTTTTCTATGTTGTAAATCTTGTTTTTGAAAGAATAGGCATAGCAAATTGTTATATCTTTCCCTGGTCTTACATACTCGCGCTTCGAAATGGATCTGTTCGATGCAAACTTAATCTTATGCCTTAGATCTTATCCTTTGGTCTCTTAGATCAGAGACTTTTAAGCCCATGTGAGGCATATGAAGGCGGCACAGTGGTTAATTTGTAACTGGTAAGGGAATCATAGGTGGATTCCATCTGATTTTGGTACTTATTCAATAACATTGCATCTACCTTCTGAATTATCAATGTCCATATCATATCGGTGGTATCTTGGACCTAATTAGATGCAATCCGAAAACTGTATTAATCTTTAATTATGTACAATGTCATTCCTCGTTTCATGATTTTTTGGAATTTTATACTCCTTTTACACATGTTTTCCAGAGTATCCTCCTCCTATTGCTCATTATTAATAAGAAAAAAGGCCAGGGACTGTTAATATATAAGGATCCTCTTGAAATTAAACTGTCAGCCCTTCATTGGATTTTCAGCTTTCTATATGAGAGCAACAATCTAATAAAAGGGCTTTTGAATTATTGAGAGATATATAACATGGAAGGGATGATGACCTTATGCCCTTCCCAGATTTGACACGATACATGTTTTTGAGTTGATATGTGCCGTATGGAAAGCACAATCAGATGTGGACTGAAGAAAGAATGGGAAAGGGAATTTTCTTATCCATCATTCCTCTCCTCTTTCTTGTTATTCATTTCAAAAATGCACCGAATGGTGGAAATTTATCTTCGCAGATATCTGGCCAAACCGTCGGTGAAGTAAAAACTGTTTCTGACATGCATGAGCGTAAGGCAGAAATGGCTCGAAAAGCAGATGCATTCATTGCCCTTCCTGGTAAATCCTCACCAGATCAAGTTTAACTTGAAAGCAATTATAAGCAATAGTTTCATCTCAATAATTTACTGCATTTACTTTGGAATTCCTAAGGTGGATATGGAACAATGGAAGAATTGCTGGAGATGATAACATGGTCACAACTCGGAATCCATAGTAAAACGGTGAACGTCAATTGCTTGCATGTACATATTTAAATTTTTTAATGAATTACAGGTGATAATACATTTCCAATTTGTGCAGGTTGGGCTGTTAAATGTTGATGGTTACTACAATTCCTTGCTTGCACTATTTGACAATGGGGTGGAGGAAGGTTTCATAAAACCAGCTGCTAGACACATAGTTGTTTCTGCTCCAACCGCAAAAGAACTGCTAACAAAAATGGAGGTTAGCTATCCTCATTCTTAAATTCGTTGCATGAATTTATATTAGTTTCCCCTGCTTCATCTTTTTGTTAATTTGATTCTATGCAGCATTTTTTATGATAGTTTTAGCAAAGAGCAACAATTACCACCCTAACAATTGTTTCAGGCCTTATTCTTTTTATTTTGTTCTTCCATTTGAGTTGCAGGAATATACTCCATTGCACCAAGAAGTTGCTCCTCGTAAGAGCTGGGAGATCGGACACCTAGGTTACTCAAAGGCACCAAGTCCATGACATCTTGATCCTTCTCAATATCATTTCTTTCCAACCTAATGTGATTCTTTCTTTAACAATTGTATCTGAGAAGCCTCATGCATGGGCATAACTGTTTATGGGATGTGTTTCTTATATCATCCAATGATATCCTAATAAAATTATCGTTGCCTTCTTTATTTTTTCATATGAAGAATAAATATTTACCTACTTTTACCAGCAATCTTGTAGTCGAGATCCGAGCACAGTTGTACCTGATGTAAGACGTAATACCCGTACCAATCTGCATCCTTAGAGAGGAATCCCATCTTTTAACAGTCGTGTGCTGTCATGTATCAGAATGCAAGGACGTGCTTCATTCTTGCCTTTAATGCAATCATGTGTTCGTGACTCTGTGTGGAAGGCCATATAACCCTTCTGCATTAGTTTTGCATTAGAACCATGTTTGACAAATTTAATAACAATATCAAAGTTGCATACCATATAATTGCTTCATCGTTTAGCGGAATTGGTTCCATAAAATCTATGGTTTCCAGATTCAACAGACTTCTCTGTAATATTCTCCAATATTGGTGGAAAAAAGCGCATGGTGAGATGCTTCCCCTAGAAATACAACCTTTCTCTAGAGCTGGTCCTTGGTTCTCTTGAGCTTGTAGATACTCTTTTTACTTTTTATCCTCTCTGACCTTCAGAAGCTCTCTGGAATATTGATGCATTATCCATACCTAACAAGAAATCATTACTGTGCTTTTTACTGGTCCAAAATTGCTGATTTTGAGACTTCTAAGATGCCTTGGGTGGAAGGGATGGTCCAGAAGTTTTTCTCTTCTTTTTTTCTGGTAGGTGCCTTGGGACCTATCTAAAGCTTAAAGTTGGTGTTGGCTCTAAACTCTTATCAGGGGTTTGGTAGGCCTTGGGATGCCCCCTGGTTCTGCACCTCTGAAAACAAAATGTGGGATTGCTGTATGTGAGTTCGCTTTCATCTCCTCAGCCATGAGGTGTGTCTGTGAGCTCTGCAGACATTAAGACGCTGGGGATGACTGCTTCCATCACGGGATATGAATCAGTAGGAGTTCTTGGTCTTGTTTAATGGGACCACGTCCCCTTTCAGCCAAAACAAGTTATAATGTAACGTGCGACGATGTTCCTTGTAATCATTTGCTCTAGTTGCTATCATCATAATCAGCACTTATAATTAGTATGCCATCAACTTCTTATCAGCAACATCTTGCATTCATCAACAGGTCATGAGGACTTCGGAATGCACTGTCAGTTCTCCTCCTCCTCCTCCTCCTCCTGAAAGACCATCCTCCATGAAGAAAAAGAAAATAAAATTATCATGAAATAGTGATTTTTTCATGATCTTGTAATGTTAAGAGGGCCATAGACCGGTGGTGGCCGGGTATACTGCAGAGATCTAATGAATCTTTTAGCTTCTGCTGGTGTATGAGTGTCTTTGTATGCTATTGCCAGTGCCACCGTACGATTGCCAGTTATACTGCATGCAGGTGGTGAGTTGGACATTTTAAGAGTCCAGTTGCATAATTTATTAGAAGAGAACAGGTCATGCCAGATCGAACTTGCTCGAGTTTGTTTTGTTTCTGACACTTGCTTATGGGCTTCATGTATACGTACAGTCCTCGAATCCATTAATTTAATCAGACCTGGTTTTCTATTACCTCATGTTGTGATGAATGCATCAATGTATGGGTTTTAAACTGATGCTACATGTTTGTCTAAGATTATTAGGTATGGTTAGAACATATGATGCAAACGAATCCAAGATTCGGACTCGTTATGGGATTTTGTAAGTATTAAAATTCGTATCTTGTGATGAACGTCTCTTTCTTCGTAGCAAATCATGCCGGCAATATCTCCCAATTTTTGAATTTTATTTGGCGAATACTAATCAATTAGAACGTTTCCTAGCTCCGAGTGATTAGATTAAGGTTATAAGCAGACCTACCCATGTTGCTGAATCAAGCAGAAATCATTTCTATTTTTCTAAATGTTAGGTGATGCATGAGAAAAGGCGGCAAGCAGTTTTTTTTTAAGCAAAATGTCAAATATGATTATAATAATATAAGTAGAGTGGTGAACCTGGATAAATATGTTAAACATGTCAAGCAGGTCGAGTTTTATCAATTTCATCCATCTTGTCGATTAATTATCTTTTTCTACTTAAGACATTGACGAACCCCTAGTTGCCTACATAATTAACATTCCATGCTTACTGTTATAACATCGTTCGATCCAAAAGCCACCGAAAACATTTTGGTCTCATCCCTTTATCATATACTTCTCTCTGCTGCTCTTTTTTTTGTATTATACTTCTCACGCATGAGGAAAGAACACCTCTAAAATCTAAAATTGCTTTGGTTTTAATGACTATTTTAAATGTTGTTTCATATATAAAAATTGATCTTTTATATGATGTTCCTCAGAGAAAAACTTATATAACATGTCAAAGAGGAAGGAAAGGGCAATGTTACTTTTATGTTGAGAATTTTTCTTATAAAAAAAATCAAGTTATATAATAGCTTCGAGCATGTTCCGTCGTAAAATCCTTCCGATCAATGTTAGATTAGGCAGGCCTAATTTGGAACACTCCGAATCTGCCCTGCAGGGTATAGATTAGGTGCACTTATAGCCCAACTATAAGGTACAATATGCTAATATTTAACCATGTTGGTCATTATTAATTAATATCGGATCACCCTAGTAAAACTCTAGGTATGCAACCCTAAGACATGGTGCTTTTCTACTAATTAGGGCCTCCTCACTAGGACCTACTTGTGCCTGTCAAGCCCTTAGGAGCAGACATTGGCCACATGCAACCCATAAGTCTGGTCAATGTTCATACTGGATGGTTAAGATAACCTGGCTACTGCATGCATTGGCCACTATCATATAAAGGGTTTTTGGCAGAATCCATTTACTTGGTCATTGGAGGCAGGTCGGATTTGATGCTTTTGGGACCATTCTGGTTGTTGATGCAGATGAAAAAGAATTGATGCTTTACGTATCATATTATCAAAAGATCTGATGAGCATCAGACCTGCATGACCAGTATTTTGGAACCAAATCTGCCCCAACTTAATTGAATGCAAAATGAGCTGGGTTGATGATTCATTTGGGCCAGATCCAGTTAAACCTTTTAAGGTCTTACAACAGGCCTAGCCCAAGGGATTCTTACCCAAGATCAAAGATCGATTTTTATGAGGATATTCTTCCCAGCAGGAGGGGGCCATTGGCAATTCTCTCTCTCTCTCTCTCTCTCTCTTGAACATATGTTCAATTTCTTTTCCTTTCTCTCACTATCTCGCTTTCTATTCGGAGCATGACATGGTTGTGCTACAGAAAGGTGCAACCCATGATAACACATAGCCAACATCACATGTAGCTTCCAAATCCATCTCAAATATAGTAAAATAAATAGAAATTTAATTTCATTATCCGATAAATGCAATTACCAATACTGGTTCAAAGCGTTTAAATCTAAATATAAATACCAAACTCATAATTCTTACTATTCAGAAATTCACTAACTACAAATTCATAGTCAAAGAAGTAAAGTTTTGCTCTGCTCTGCTTCATACCAATATTTCTTTTCTCATAGTTGTTTTTATGATCTGCACTTCTTAGCAATCTATTTATAAATATAAGACCATAAACATGGCCAACCGCCTATATCAAAGCATGAACTTTCTTCACACTACTTTTTCCTCAAAGTTGCTGAATCCTCAGCCAAAAGGATGCTACTCAAATCCTCGAGTCTCTTTAGCTTTGCCTACGTTAATAAGACCTCGATGGCAATTCATTTTAACATAACATGCTTGAATTTGTCTTTCCTCTATGGGAGCGCTATCGTCCAAAATATGGACGAGTATTGAGTGGAAGAGTAATAGTTCTGCAATTCCTGAAACTGATTATATAGTTTAACATATAAAGCATGTCACCAACTTCTGCTAAACGGCGTTATTCAGACAGAAAACCAGGCCGAAGGATATTTAGGGCCTTGGGCTATGTTTCGTTACTTAACTTTGGAACATTATTGTTCTAATGAGATCATCACTAACAGCACAGAAGCAGCAAAGACTCTTGAAGAAAGTCGCAAGGAAGAAGACTCCCTAGGCGTATCTTTTGGTGTCAAAACAATGTGAAGAAAATGATGGCGACCAATTCCGAGCATACAGCTTGAGCTGTTGCTCACGTTCGATCTTATACGGTGCATGGCGAAGATTCTTTGCTTAAATTGGATGGCAGGATAAACTTCATTCCAAAGTCACTTAGGATAATAGGAATAGCCCAAAAACTTATGCCTATTTTTAGTGCTTTTTCCAAACTTGTAACAAACCCAGTCACTCATGACCACAAAGCAGCAACAGAAACATCTTCGGAGTGCCCAATCCTTCCTCACTCCCTTTATTTCGGATCAAGGAGCTGAAAGCCAATGAAGAAGATTAGCCAAGGCAACAAGAAGAGAAATAACCAGTCCTTTTTCTTTCCCTTCCTTCAATCTCTCCAAACATCAACAAGCCTATTTATGTAGTCGGAGACAAGAAGGTCTATGCTTATCGAGCAAAGAAAGGAGAAGAAGAGAGAAGCAAAGGCCCACTGGAGACCCTCAGCAGCAGCTGATCATCCCATCTTTTTCTCGAACTTCCATGGCAAGAAGGACACCTCCTTCTGAAGCCAACACCTTCATCCATCCATCACTTCTTCTCCCCCTCATCGCAGCATGGGCTGCAGCTTCCATCGCCATCTTCTTCACCCTCTGCATTTCTCATCATCGCAAGTCTTCAAGACCGAAACCACAGCCACAGTCATCACCTTCAGCAGCATCAAATAACTCGGTGGAGAAGACCAAGCCAGCAACAGAAACAATCGAGAGGTCGCCGCCGCCGCCGCCGACACCGGCAGTGATCCACGTCGAAGAACAGGAACGATCATCACCAACATCAACACCTGCGGAGAAAACGGACTTGGTGATCGCCGACGTCGCGATACACGGACCAATCGGCCCAAGCGTGCGGCCGTCAGCTTCGAGGCGAAAGCTGTCGATGAGCCTCAGCATGAAGCTCCCTGATAAGTTATCTAAGATCAAGATCAATAGAAAAGAACGGAGAGAGCAGTCGGTAGAGGACTCGATTTGGATGAAAACTATAATTCTTGGGGAGAAGTGCAAGGTTCCGAGCGATGATGATGAGGCGGCGGCGGTCTTCGATGACAATGGGAACAGACGCAGGAGCTACCGGCCAAGGACGCCAAGGTCGCTGCCGATCTCTCGGAGCAATTCATTTATGGGAGTTGAGCAAGGCTGTTCTTGAGGTCCACTCATGGTGTCGTTGCACAAACTTGTCTTGGGATCCGCTGGTTCGTCAGCATCTCAGACTGCAGGAGTTTCTTGAGGTGAGGCATTTCTAAGAGTTCATTGTTCATGAAGGACAAGCGCGCGACTTGGACCAATGTTGCTCTACTTATGTTCTTCTGTTTCTTTATGTTTTTCGCTTTTCCTCACACTTAAAATACTACATATACCGAATAATAATCGCTATCCTAGTGAGGCATTTCTCAGAGTTCATTGTTCATGAAGGGCAAGCAGTCGCAGCTTTTTTTTCTTTAGAGAGAGGTCGGGGTTTAATTATTTATCTAATTTAACAGTTACTACCTTGCCTCCATTCTAGTAAAGTCTCCATATGCACAATTGGGTTGTTAGAGAGAGAGAGAGAGAGAGTTGCTTAAAGTGTATCTGACAAAGGGGTTGCCCGAAGTTTTCAGCTTTTATCACAAAAAAAATAAAAGAAGATCCAGTTACAGATTAGGAACGAATGGCAATGCATGGTCCATAGGTTTAATTTCTATTGCTGCAAAATGAACACGGGGGCGACCGTCGGCTGAGAAGGAGGAGCTCCGGCGTGAGATGGTGGGTGGTGGTCTGTCGGCGGGCGGCGTTCTCCGGAAGACCTGCAAAAAGCCGGTGGCCAGAATTTCCGGCGCTGGCCCTCCGATGCCTAAGTCAAAAGGGGCAAATGTATGAGGGGAGAGAAAATATGTCTCCAGAGTTTCAGAGTCCAACCCCTTCTAAGGGTGAGGGATTTTTCTTTTATAGAGGGGTACAGGTGTACCTGTGATGCGACGGAGCGAACGGGTTACCGTCATGATTGAGCACGATCATGTGAATTAATGCATTGCCGTGGGAGATCAGGCCGGAGTCAGTGAGTCGTCGTGGCTGACCAGACGTGGCAGAGTAGCTCAACTATCTACCGTGGAGAGCCTGAGGTCCGTAGATGGTATTAATTGTTGAGTGAGCCGGAGATCAGCAGAGGCCATGCACATTAATTGTTGAGTGAACCGGAGATAAGCAGAGGCCATACGCATTAATTGTTGAGTGAACCGGAGATCAGCAGAGGCCATGCGCATTAATTGTTGAGTGAACCGGTAGCAGGGCATGGCCCCTGGTCGAGCTGCAGAAGGATGTGACCGCAGCAGGTGGATGGTAAGGTCGGGCTTCCGAAGTCGGGCTTCCGAGGGAGATCAGGCCGAGGTCGAGTGCTTGGATGGGACGTCTCGGAGTCGAGCGCCTGGTCGGACGTCGGGCCCGGCTGCACGTCTTAAAGTCGGACGCCTCCAGGTCGGCCGCCTTCAGGTCGGGCGTCTTCAGGTTGGGCGCCTTCAGGCACGTGATCGTCATGCGCCCATGTATTTCGGGACGACTCGTTTTTCTCCCAACACTACCCCCCAACTTCAGAGTTCGAGCCGTTTGCGAGCTTGGACGCGGGTAGTTGTCTTTACCGTATCGGTGTGGACCAGGAAGTTTTGAATTATTCCGGCGCTTCGTATGCCTTGAGGCATTCTTAATGAGAGAGGACGGGACGACACCTTTTCGCCTTTCGAAGGGGCCTCGCGTCGTGAACTTATGATGGGGCTCCGCGATCCAATGGGACGCCGCCCTGACTCTGCATTCATACGCTGATCTGAATTGAATATGCCGCTTCGGTCTTCGGGGCCGACATGTGGCACGATCTGGATGGGAGGCGGGATCCTGTCTCGCCGATCCAGACCGTTGGAGAGGTCTATATAAACCCTCATCCTGGCCCTAAGGGCTCTTATTTGGCCGTTGCTATAGTTTCTCCTTCTCTCCTGGTTCTCCTGTTCTCCAGTTCCTTCCGATAGCATTTCGAGGTGTTTCCAGGCGATCGTCTCGGTTTCTCTCCTTCGAATCGTCGACATTTTCGGTGGAAATTTCAGTAGGTGCCTCCCCTCCCCTCGTGCGCTCGGAGGGTTTTTGCTCTCTCTTTTTTTTCTTTTCTTCTTCTTCCTTCTTCTTTCATTTTCTTTTTGGGATGGGTCATGGTCCGGACGAAGTCGGATCCACTTTGAGTAGTGAGGAGTTGGAAATGGCCGCTAAGTGGTTTTCCCCTCAGTGCGGGTTTCGCCTTGAACCCGCAGGATCGAAGGATCGGATAATGAGGCCTTCCCCAGGTCGGATCGGAGTGTATATAGAAACACTCTGGGCCGGCCTACGGTTTTCCTTACACGGGTTCGTGAATGAGCTCCTGGCAACCTATCAACTTGTCCTAGCGCAGCTTGCTCCGAACGCGTGGAGGACCATTGTCGTTTTTTGTCCCTCTGCCTTGCGCACGGGATACCGGCTTCGGTCAATGTCTTCCGGCGGTGCTTCTTGCTGAAGTCCAATCCGGAAGACGGAGAGTGGCTTTACATTGCCCTTCGGGGCGGTCGGTCGCTTTTTCGGGGTGCTCCTACATCCATTCATAGGTGGAAGGAGAAATTTTTCTTTTTATCCTCTGAGCGTGCGTGGGGGTTTGACCCCAGGTGGGGGCAGGCCCGGCTCAAGACTGCCAACAAGCTCCCTAGACTTTCCGAGAGCGAGCAGAGGATCCTCGACGCTCTTTACGGTCTCGGAAAAGATATTCTTCTGAATGACCTCATGAGCGAGGTCGCTTTGGTCAATGTCGGCTTGAGCTCGGCATGCCCCCAAGGTAAGGGTGGTTGTCGTTTTTTGTCTTGTTCGTTTTACTCTTTCCCTTCTTCTCTCGTCTCCTCTTCCTTGACATCTGGGTTTTTCTTTTTTGTCTTTTCAGCCGTTCCAAAGATGGTGACCAGCAGCGCGGCTCTCTATGCCTGATTCAGGAAGAGGGCAGCCAAGGCCGAGGCAGGTGGGGCCCTACTCGAGCCCAGAAAAAAAACCAAATCTTCGGCGAGCGCGGCTGCCGAAGCAAGTGCCCCCGAGGCCGGGGCCTCCAGACCTGCTCGGAAGGAGGTTCCGAGCACCAGTCGCGGGGGCTCGAGCTCTACGGGGACTTCTGCGGCCCTCGCTTGTCCAGCTCCCGTCTCTCAGCGTCCCAATCGGTAGCTCGTCCGGTTGCGGCGCTCGGTCCCCGAGTCGGGGAGCAGCCTAGGGGTCCCGAGCTCGTCTTCGCCGAGCCCAGCGAGGCCCAGTCTTTCGGGTCCTTCGGGGGGTGAGACCCGACAAGAGAGGAGGCCCCACTACCCTGAGTGGGCGGTCTTCGAGGGTGACTCGGCCCTCCATGATGCCCAAATAGTGCGTCAAGTCTTCCGGGTCGCTCTGCTTCCGGCCGATCGGGCCGAGTTCCAGTCCGCGGACTTCAACAATCTTGTGGACGGGATCCATTGCTCCGCCATTCGGGTAAGTTTGTTTTCGGCCTTAACTCCTGTATTCGATTTTTGGCCTTGGCTTACTCTTTCATTTATTCTATTTGCAGCATCTTCACGAGGTCGTTATGCTGATCTCTGTGGCCGCAAACTACCGGGACAAGGCCCGAAGATGTCTGCGGGGGCAGGACGAGGCCGAGAGGAGACTTGGCGAGGTCGAGGTCTCGCGGAGGGAGCTTCTTGCGAGGGTGGAGCCGCCGAAGACGAGCTCCGGGCATTGACTGCGGAGCTTGAGGAGGAGAGGGCCGCACATGCTCTGGCCAGGTCAGAGGTACGCGCCGCCGAGGCTCGTCTGGCCAAGGTTCGCTCCGTGATCGCTGTCCACCAACAGGAGGCAAGGGACGCCCAGCTAAAGGTTGAGCAGCTCGAGGCTCGGGAGAAGAGGGCCTTGGAGCAAGCTCAACATGCGGTGCAACTCTTCCGGGAGTCGAAAGAGTTCCGCGAGTTGCTGGAGGAAGAGGTCGTAGATAGACTTATCCGCGGCTTTGAAGACTTCCGAAGGCAACTGAAGCGGCTCTGCCCTGAGTTCGATCTCAGTATGCTCCAGCCCGGAGGGGCGATTGACAAGGACGAGGGCGGGCCCGAAGGCCCGGCTGGAGCTGAGGTCGAAGCAGCCGAGGAGGCCGCTCGGGAGGCTTCCGCCGAGGGAGCTCCTGAAGGGGTGCCTGATGCCGCCCCTGAAGCCACTGGCGGCGTTATGACCGAGACCTCTATGATTGCGGCCGGGCCAGTGGAAGAAACCGGGGAGGCTCCAGCTGAAAATTCCGAGGTGGTCGTTGTGGACGACCTCGAGGCCGGCGTCAAAGCTGCGGCTACTCCTTAGGACTTAGTCTTTTTTTCTTCTTTTGGTTCTTCTTTTTTGTAAATGAGGTCGGCCTCCGAAATTATTGTACGGCCGAACCTTGATTTTGTACTTAGACTTTGGGCTTTTGTTAATGAAGAACTTTCTTTTTCTGAATCTATGTTTGTCTCACTTTTTTTTTTTTTTGCATAGTAGGTAAACTTTTACTTTAGTTGCTTAAGTTGAGTCTTCAAGCTCGGCTAGATCTGCAAACTTAGATTCCGGTAGCATTCGCTAAGTTGTTAGGCTTAGCTCTGATAGGGATTGCGTTAAGGCTCTGGGTTTAGACTTTAGGACTAAGTCCTTAAGCTCGGGATCCGAAGAAGTCCCGCTAAGCCTTTAGGTTTAGCTTTCGGATATTTGGCCAAGTCCTTGGGCTCAGCTTCTAGAATAAGCTTGCCAAAGCTTTAGGGTCAGGCTCCGAATAGACTTGGGCATCGGGCCGTGCCGGGCCGGCCCGGGCCAGAGGTCTAAACGGGCCGTGCCTGGCCCGACCCGCTTCGTTAGCGGGCCGTGCCGGGCACGGCCCGCTCAGCAGAGAACCGAAGCCCGGCCCGGCCCCAAGCCCGTCTATTGGCGGGCCGGGCCCGGCACGGCACGAGACGGGCCGGGCCCGGCACGGCACGAGACGGGCCGGGCCCGGCACGGCACGAGACGGGCCGTGCCCGGCACGGCCCGTCTCGGGCGCAAACGGGCCGTGCCAGGCACGGCCTGCAACGGGTCCACACGAGGCTGATGCCCCTTCGTCTCTGCCATACCTAGAAAGAGGCCTCCTTGATGGCTTGGTTGGCGGTGAAGTGGGAGAACTTGACGAAGGGGCTGATGCCGTTGAAGACCTGGAAGGCCGAGACGAGGTGGGAGCGGTGGGGGACGGAGGGGAGCGGCGCGTAGAGGCCGTACCAGGCACGGTCCGCTTCGTGCCGGGCCGTGGGCGGCCCGGCCCAGTGCCCAAGTCTAGCTCCGAAGAGATCCCGCTAAGCCTTTAGATTTACCTTCTGGAAAATTTGGCCAAGTCCTTAGGCTCGGCTTCCAGAACAAGCTTGCCAAAGATTTAGAGTCGGGCCTCGAAGAGATCGTAGACCGAGGTCGAGCTACCGTTGGGGCTTTTGTACCTTCTGCTCTCGAACTTGGTCGAAGTATCAACAAGTAGAATCGGAACTTACGGTGAGTGACTTGGCACTTCCGAGCTCGGTCAGAGTATCATCGGACGGAGCTCGGGGTCGTCGCTACAGGCCGTCATCGGCTTAAATCAACGTTTGGACTCGGCCAAGCCCTCGTTTGGAAGGGTCCGGAGCAAGTGAAGATTGTCCCGAAGATTAGTGGTGAGGAAAGTACGCGCGGGGCCTCGGGAACCCCGGCTTATGGTTGCTTCAGGTGAGCATCCCGACCTTGGTCGGGGGGGATCCTGAGCTTGGTCGGGGTTTTGTCGATCGTCTTGTAATATAAACAAGTAGATGTAATGATATAGGTGCTGGGTAGGGTTATACCTCTTGCACCATCGGAGCCGGGCATCTCAGGTTAAGGTAAGCGACTCCGCCCTGTGGTCGGCTTTTAGGGGCAATCTTTGGCATGTAGTCCGCTTCCGCAGGTGGTGTCATTTGTAGGGATGGCGCTTTGGTCGGGGCCTCGCACAACAGCATAGCCCGCACTGGCCGAGCAGGGGAGGGTGCCGCATCCCCTACGAAGTATTATCTGCTTCGGGCACGCCTACACGCTAGGGAAGGTAGGTGTTGAATGTCTTCCCGAGGTCGAGGGAGCTTGGGCTCTCTGTCGACTCAGCGGGGCATCCCGACTTTAGTCGGAAAATCGAGCACGAGGCCGAGGGAGATTGAGCTCGCTGTCGACCTGGTGATGCTTTCCGAGGTCGAGGGAGCTTGGGCTCACTGTCGAACAACGGGGCATCCCGACCTTAGTCGAGGAATCGAGCACGAGGCCGAGGGAGCTTCGGCTCGCTGTCGACCTGGTGACGCTTTCCGAAGTCGAGGGAGCTTGGGCTCACTATCGAACAACGGGGCATCCCAACCTTAGTCGAGAAATCGAGCACGAGATCGAGGGAGCTTGGGCTCGCTGTCGACCTGGTGACGCTTTCCGAGGTCGAGGGAGCTTGGGCTCTGTCACGACCCCCGCCCCGTTTCCGGCGGGCCGCCGCGACGGTCCTAGGGTGCGGGTAGGCATAAGGCCACCAGCCACCGCGTAGAACCCTACTACCTATAAATCATCAATAGATCTTGAAAAAAATTGGCATGATACATGCACAAAATGATCACTTTTCCTATAGTGACCTGTCAGGATTATCTCAATACATACAACACACTACCTGTCAGAGCAGCAATCACATAATCTGTCACATAATAAACCTGGACAATATATAGCAATACATCATCTCAGGCATATAACTCATCTGCACACATATATATATACCTGCTTCCTAATCCATCCATGGTCAAACCCATATCCACAACAGGATCTATGACTGTAACTATGCACTATATACAATAGAAGGTTTATAATACACCAAAAGGTATAAATCTCTATCTATATTATACTATACTATGGAGCGGCACAGCTAGCAGGCAACCACTAATCCTGCTCCTCTCTATACAATACCTGCCCTGCAATCAAAAATACCAAACTGGGGAGTGAGTATATAAATACTCAGTGAGTGGAGTAGAGAGTACTATACATATGAGACAGAATATAATCATGGCTCGAGATGAAATCTCAAGATCAATAACAAGATGAACATGAACTCAATATAGAGAATATGGAGTGAATCATCACAATCCCAATCAACACATCTGGAGCACATATGGAATAATCAAGTAATCATATATGCTACCCATGAATATGCTCAATAGGTCATAGTACTGAATCATATAAATCAGGTGTCAATAGGCTGAATCATCAACAAGACAGCTATCGGGAGGTGGGTTTTACGCCCCAGGCGAACCAGCAACAACTCTCTACTGCCATATAAATACATCGAATATGACACCACACCAATATGTAAATCATCACTAGACAGCTGTTGGGAGGTGGGTTTTACGCCCCAGGCGAACCAGCAATAACTCCCTACTGTCACATGCATATGCAGGATAAGACACCATACCGATAATATAAATGCTGGCCAGTATCCAGAACAGAAATCCATCTCACATCTACATACTAAACGGCACCTCGCGGGAATTCTACATCCGCGGAAAGCCATACTGCACCTCGCGGGGTCTTACTATGCCCGGCGGCAAGCAGAATATAAGTCGTAGGACCGGCCGATCCTACGCCTAGGGCCGTGTCCCCCCTAGGAAGGGACTGGGCTCCGCCCACCCAGAAGGCTACTATGTGCACAAAGGCCGATGTTCAACCCCATCGACTATAGGTGTCCTGCAGATACTGCCAAGCCATGCATAAATGCCATAATGCACCCTCCCAATACTCTACTAAAAAGGAGCATAGTCAAGACTACCACTCACTCGGCCACGACCCAATTATAACTAACATCAGGGTTGGGAGTGAGGGGTCAAGGGTGTGCAATGCAACACAATATACCACTGAAATGGGCTCTACAAATCTTTGAAATAGAGGAAATGAAATCAATTTACAAAAGAAATCATTTCACAATTCAGATCCAATTTGATTACTCATCAACCCCTCGTAATTCCTCTCAATGTTTCCTCAAATGCATGTACAAAATAATCAAGCATGGAGAATCAAGTTATAGAGGAATCTACTACGATATCAATCAATATGCTCAAGTGGAATCAATTCACACTTAGCGACATTCATGAAAATGAATTAAGGAAGCTCATGGTGCAAAGTACATGACTCCCACTCACCTGTCAATCTGGCACAGCCCTGATACGCCTCCAAAAATCTACAGCAGGCAGTGGGGAACTTCTTCCTCTTGTTCCCTAGCTTCTTGCCCAACTGTGACATGCATTTACAATACATTTAGTCTTGTATCAAGGGCTATAATCTACGTGCCAATTATAACATAGGGAACTTTAGTTGATTCAACTCCCCTGTTCCCTAAATCTTTTCTTTTCTTTCTTCTTTTCCTTTTTAATTAATTAACTCACCATTTATGTGTATTAGGGACTCCTTTGCATGAGTACAAGGTCCCTTTTAGCTTGATCTAGGCTTAATACTCTATTATAGCATGAAATCCCCTATTTTCCACCCGGATAAACAGTAACCCGAACTGACAGTGGGTTACTACATCCCGGTTTTGATCCACTTTCAGGACTCCAAATTTGATGAAATTTTTACCTAACATTCTACACTCATAGAGGATTCCAAAGAGATAACATGCATCATCATCGGAGGCCGTTTGACCCCCTAAATAATTCACCGAAGTTGGAACTTCGACACAGTTTTTCCGTAGTGCCGGAAAAATTTGTCAAAATCCGATTCTTCTTCTTTTAACCGCCTCTACAACCCTTATCCGACCTCTCTAGACTATATCCACCCTTTGTATAGCCTAATATCATCAAAAGACTAGATAGGAATGGATATTTACTTTTTTTCTTTTTGGAAATCGAGGTCCTTGCGTAGAGGAGAAGGAGATCTACACTTTTCCCTTCAGCTGGAAGTGCAACCGGGATCCCTTTCCCTCTCGAATTCCCTTCCTCTTCTTCTTTCTTCTTCTTCTTCTTCTCTTTTTCTTTCTTTCTTTCCTCTCTGTTTCACGCCTGAGAACCCCCTCCCTCTTTCTCTCGGTTTCATTCCAAAAGCCAGCTCAAACCCTCCAATTAAATCACATCAAGATACTATTCATCCTTTTTTTAATATTATTAAATTCCCATTTTGCCCCTAACACTTCAACATATCTACGGTTATGCCATTAACTTTTGATTCCTTTCTAATTTTACCCTTACCACTTCAACGCATCTACAACTATGTCATTATCTTTTCATTCTTTCCTATTTTACCCCTTATATTAATTGAAAAGGACTATTCTATCCCTTTTTATATAAAAAAAATATTTTGGGGTTATTACATCCTCCCCCCTTATATAAAATTCGTCCTCGAATTTAAAAGAGTAAATTACCTGTCATAGTTGCATTCGATGCCTATGCCTCCTGTGGATTTACCGTGAACACCCTTCCTTGCCCTCTGCCTACTGGAGCTGACAGTTGAGATGGTCCAACACTCTGCTGTGACGCTGGTGTCTGACCTCTGCCTCTGCCTACAGGCCCCCTACTACTAGGCCTGTCCATCTGCACAGAAGGGTAGGATGTTAAAGGCACAAACTGCTGGGTGGCACCCTGCGGGCATTCTCTGACAAAATGACCCGGCTGTCCACATCTGTAGCACACTCCCTGACCCATTCTGCATCTGCCAGGGTGCTGCTTCCCACATATGCTACATACTGGCCATGATTGGAACCTAGATTCAGTTCTGGCCATAGTGACTGGAGGACGAGGTACTGATGGTAGAAAAGTATCTTGTGATTGACCTCTTTCCCTCCATTTCCTCTTACGTGGGGCAGGTGGAGCTGAGCGTACAGACTGCTCCGTCGGGCCCTCCGAGAGATCTACTCCCTCAGATTTATCTCTACTGCTTTGCTCCTTCCCCACACTCATTTTTCTCTGTTCTCTTTCAGCTCTTTCCTCTTTGTTTCTGGTCTCCCACTGTTTTGCTTTATCTATCAGCCTAGACAAGGTGGGGACCTCTACTGCCAGTACTGCATTATAAAGCGGGGAAATCAGACCCCGCCTGAATCTTTCTATCCTGGCAGCTTCAGTGGGGATGATGTAAGGAGCATACTTCCCCAATCTAGTGAACTCACGAGCGTACTCAGATACGCTCATTCCGGGCATCTGCTTCAGCCTCTCAAACTGAAGAGCCCGATTCTGCCTCTCAGCCGGAGACAAGAACTCATCCATCACTGCTTGCCTGAACTCTTCCCAGGTTGGAGGATTCCTACTGTACAATCTGTCCTCCATATGCCTCTGGTACCAGTCCCAGGCATCTTCCTTCATTGTAAGCCCTACAAGTTCTATAGCTCTTGCATCAGAACAGGGCAGTCCCCGTATCATCTTTTCAGTCTCCTCCAGAAATCTCTGAGGATCTTCACCTTCTTCCCCCTTAAACTCCGGGGTTCTGAGCCTCAGAAATTTCTGTACAGTAATCCCCTCATCATCTAGAGCTCGCCTGGCCAAACTTCTTGGCACAGGTACAGGAGGTGGGATGGATACTACTGACGGGGCAGTAGATTTCCCCCGAGCAATCTGCTCCCTCAGAGCTTGATTCTCCACCAGTAACTGTTCCATCAATGCATCTCTACTTCCTACCTCTCCTTGATCATCAACCCTCCGTCTATCAGCAGGAGGAGGTTTTTCTCTTTGGGGCTCGACATGTGCAGAACCCGCATCCAATGCTATATCTGGCTCCATCCTCTTTCTAGGACGAGCAGGTCCTCTCTTTGGAGGTATTCTTTATATGTCTCTAAAAGAGTTAAAAAGAGAGGGCAGTCGTTACACACTGAGTCATAATATATTTTACTGAATTGTAAATGACTCATAAATTAACATACAGAAAAATCCTATGCTCCATAGTATAATCCTTTACTTAATCCTGACTCACTCTATTGCTCTGACAGGACTCTTCTTAACCTTTGCTCTGATACCAAGCTTTGTCACGACACCCGCCCCGTTCCCGGCGGGCCGCCGCGACGGTCCTAGGGTGTGGGTAGGCATAAGGCCACCAGCCACCGCGTAGAACCCTACTACCTATAAATCATCAATAGATCTTGAAAAAAATTGGCATGATACATGCACAAAATGATCACTTTTCCTATAGTGACCTGTCAGGATTATCTCAATACATACAACACACTACCTGTCAGAGCAGCAATCACATAATCTGTCACATAATAAACCTGGACAATATATAGCAATACATCATCTCAGGCATATAACTCATCTGCACACATATATATATACCTGCTTCCTAATCCATCCATGGTCAAACCCATATCCACAACAGGATCTATGACTGTAACTATGCACTATATACAATAGAAGGTTTATAATACACCAAAAGGTATAAACCTCTATCTACATTATACTATACTATGGAGCGGCACAGCTAGCAGGCAACCACTAATCCTGCTCCTCTCTATACAATACCTGCCCTGCAATCAAAAACACCAAACTGGGGAGTGAGTATATAAATACTCAGTGAGTGGAGTAGAGAGTACTATGCATATGAGACAGAATATAATCATGGCTCGAGATGAAATCTCAAGATCAATAACAAGATGAACATGAACTCAATATAGAGAATATGGAGTGAATCATCACAATCCCAATCAACACATCTGGAGCACATATGGAATAATCAAGTAATCATATATGCTACCCATGAATATGCTCAATAGGTCATAGTACTGAATCATATAAATCAGGTGTCAATAGGCTGAATCATCAACAAGACAGCTATCGGGAGGTGGGTTTTACGCCCCAGGCGAACCAGCAACAACTCTCTACTGCCATATAAATACATCGAATATGACACCACACCAATATGTAAATCATCACTAGACAGCTGTTGGGAGGTGGGTTTTACGCCCCAGGCGAACCAGCAATAACTCCCTACTGTCACATGCATATGCAGGATAAGACACCATACCGATAATATAAATGCTGGCCAGTATCCAGAACAGAAATCCATCTCACATCTACATACTAAACGGCACCTCGCGGGAATTCTACATCCGCGGAAAGCCATACTGCACCTCGCGGGGTCTTACTATGCCCGGCGGCAAGCAGAATATAAGTCGTAGGACCGGATCCTACGCCTAGGGCCGTGTCCCCCCTAGGAAGGGACTGGGCTCCGCCCACCCAGAAGGCTACTATGTGCACAAAGGCCGATGTTCAACCCCATCGACTATAGGTGTCCTGCAGATACTGCCAAGCCATGCATAAATGCCATAATGCACCCTCCCAATACTCTACTAAAAAGGAGCATAGTCAAGACTACCACTCACTCGGCCACGACCCAATTATAACTAACATCAGGGTTGGGGGTGAGGGGTCAAGGGTGTGCAATGCAACACAATATACCACTGAAATGGGCTCTACAAATCTTTGAAATAGAGGAAATGAAATCAATTTACAAAAGAAATCATTTCACAATTCAGATCCAATTTGATTACTCATCAACCCCTCGTAATTCCTCTCAATGTTTCCTCAAATGCATGTACAAAATAATCAAGCATGGAGAATCAAGTTATAGAGGAATCTACTACGATATCAATCAATATGCTCAAGTGGAATCAATTCACACTTAGCGACATTCATGAAAATGAATTAAGGAAGCTCATGGTGCAAAGTACATGACTCCCACTCACCTGTCAATCTGGCACAGCCCTGATACGCCTCCAAAAATCTACAGCAGGCAGTGGGGAACTTCTTCCTCTTGTTCCCTAGCTTCTTGCCCAACTGTGACATGCATTTACAATACATTTAGTCTTGTATCAAGGGCTATAATCTACGTGCCAATTATAACATAGGGAACTTTAATTGATTCAACTCCCCTGTTCCCTAAATCTTTTCTTTTCTTTCTTCTTTTCCTTTTTAATTAATTAACTCACCATTTATGTGTATTAGGGACTCTTTTGCATGAGTACAAGGTCCCTTTTAGCTTGATCTAGGCTTAATACTCTATTATAGCATGAAATCCCCTATTTTCCACCCGGATGAACAGTAATCCGAACTGACAGTGGGTTACTTCATCCCGGTTTTGATCCACTTTCAGGACTCCAAATTTGATGAAATTTTTACCTAACATTCTACACTCATAGAGGATTCCAAAGAGATAACATGCATCATCATCGGAGGCCGTTTGACCTCCTAAATAATTCGCCGAAGTTGGGACTTCGACACAGTTTTTCCGTAGTGCCGGAAAAATTTGTCAAAATCCGATTCTTCTTCTTTTAACCGCCTCTACAACCCTTATCCGACCTCTCTAGACTATATCCACCCTTTGTATAGCCTAATGTCATCAAAAGACTAGATAGGAATGGATATTTACTTTTTTTCTTTTTGGAAATCGAGGTCCTTGCGTAGAGGAGAAGGAGATCTACACTTTTCCCTTCAGCTGGAAGTGCAACCGGGATCCCTTTCCCTCTCGAATTCCCTTCCTCTTCTTCTTTCTTCTTCTTCTTCTTCTCTTTTTCTTTCTTTCTTTCCTCTCTGTTTCACGCCTGAGAACCCCCTCCCTCTTTCTCTCGGTTTCATTCCAAAAGCCAGCTCAAACCCTCCAATTAAATCACATCAAGATACTATTCATCCTTTTTTTAATATTATTAAATTCCCATTTTGCCCCTAACACTTCAACATATCTACGGTTATGCCATTAACTTTTGATTCCTTTCCAATTTTACCCTTACCACTTCAACGCATCTACAACTATGTCATTATCTTTTCATTCTTTCCTATTTTACCCCTTATATTAATTGAAAAGGACTATTCTATCCCTTTTTATATAAAAAAAATATTTTGGGGTTATTACAGGCTCACTGTCGAACAATGGGGCATCCCGATCTTGGTCGGGGTCTTTGAGGGAGATCGAGACCGAGCTTGACGTCGACGTGGCGAGTTGTTCCAGACTTGGCTGGAGCATCCGAACCTGGTCGGGCATCCGAGCTTGGTCGGGCATCCGAGCTTGGTCGAGCATCCAAGCTTGGTCGGATTTTCTGAAGATCACAAGTGTCCCAATATCAGAAGGAGCACGGAATAATTAAAGGAGAACTGTAAATAAATTAACATGAGAAGGGGATGAGAATCGTATTCCCAATCGTCGAGGAACCCTGAAGGGTTTACTGGTAGTACATCCGAAGATTTTCGGAATTCCAGCTTCGTGGAATGAGGGTCTCCTCAAGAAATTCCAACTTGTATGCTCCGGGCCGCTGGACTCACGCGATCCGGTAGGGTCCTTCCTAGTTCGGGGCAAGCTTCCCCTGCTCGGCGGGTGAGAAACCTCTGCTCTCCTGAGGATAAGATCTCCTGCCTTGAAAAGCTTGGCCTTCACTCTCAAGTTGTAGTACTGCGCCGTCTTTCGTTGATATCTTATCATACGAACTCGGGCTGCCTCCCTTGTCTCCTCAATGAGGTCCAGGTTGCCCCTGAGTTGGGAGGAGTTGGAGGTTGCGTCGTAATGTTCCACTCTTGGTGAGGGGAATCCAACTTCCAGAGGGATGATAGCTTCCGTTCCGTATGCCAGGTTGAAGGGGGTCTCACCGGTAGGAAGTCGGAATATGGTTCTGTAGACCTAGAGGACATTGTAGAGGTCCTCGACCTATTGCCCCTTGGATCGGTTGAGCCTAGCCTTGAGCCCCTGAAGGATGGTGCAATTCGTTGCCTCGGTTTCTCCATTCATCTACGGATGGGCTACCGAGGTGAAGCGGTGATCGATGCCGAGCTTAGAGCAGAATTCTCTAAAACGGGTGTTGTCGAACTGACGGCTGTTATCAGATATAAGGATGCGGAGGAGTCCAAATCTGCAGATTATTGACTTCCAAATAAAGTCCTGCATCTTCTGTTCGGAGATCCGAGCCACTGGTTCGGCTTCGATCCATTTGGTGAAGTAGTCGATGGAGACGACCAGAAATTTTCTCTGCCTGATAGCCAAGGGGAATGGCCCCAGAATGTCAATTCTCCATTGGGCGAATGGCCAGGGGACGTCGATCGAGGTCAGCGGGGCCGAAGGTCGGCGCTGGATGTTGGCATCCCGTTGGCATCGATCGCACCTTCGGACGAAGTCCGTTGCGTCCTTTTGAAGTGTGGGCCAATAGTATCCTTGGCGCAAGATTTTGTGGGCCAGTGCTCGGCCTTCCAGATGGTTTCCGCATACCTCTTCATGAACCTCTCGCATAGCATAGTCTGCCTCTGACGGGCAGAGGCATCTGAGGAGGGAAGAGGTGAAAGATTTTCGGTAAAGCTTGCCTTCATATAATATGTATCGGAAGGCTAGACGCCTAATTCGGCGAGCCTCAAGCTCATCGTTGGGGAGGGCATCATTTTGTAGATAGTTGACGATCTCGTCCATCCAGCTTGGCTCGATGTCGACGCAGAGGGTTGGCTCAGGCTCCTCTGTGCTGAGCGTTTGGAGATATTCGAGCATTGTTGCCTTAGGAAGCTTGCTCATGCAGGAAGTCGCCAGCTTCGACAGTTGGTCCGCCCTTAGGTTCTCCATTCTGAGAATGTGCTGGATATTGAAGGAGCCTAAGGTGGACGTGAGGTCTCGCACCTTTTGGAGATATCTCTGCATCGACAGTTCTCTCGCTTCAAAGTCTTCCAGAATCTTGCTTACGACCAGTTGGGAGTCACTGAAGACCTTCAGTCCTCTGCTTTCAGCTCCTTTGCCAATTTGAGCCTAGCGATGAGCGCCTCGTACTCCGCCTCATTGTTCAAGGCTAGAAATTTGAGGCGTAGGGCCTGCTCCACAACTACCCCATCTGGGCTTGTAAGGATAAGACCTGCTTCGCTACCCACCGAGGTCGAGGAGCCATCCACATAGAGGACCCATGGCTGCCTCGGGGTCTCCTCCATTGGCATGAGCGAGAGCTCGGGATCGTCCGGCAGAGTACACTCTACGATGAAATCGGCGAGCGCTTGGGCTTTGATCGCCGACTTTGGACGGTATTCGAGGTCGAACTCCCCGAGCTCGACTGCCCACTTGGCAATTCTCCCGGCGCGATCCGAGTGTTGCAGAATCTGCTTCATAGGCTGGTCGGTCAGTATGGCCACAGTATGGGCCTGGAAGTAGGGTCGGAGCCTCCGAGCCGAGATGACCAGGGCGAAGATTGTTTTCTCCAGTTTGGAATATCGGGTCTCAGCATCCCTCAAGATCCGGCTGGTATAATACACTGGTCTTTGAAGCTTGTTCTCTTCTCGGACTAGGACCGAGCTTACCGCAACCGGAAAGACGGCCAGGTACAAATAGAGGAGCTCACCCTGCTGTGATTTTGTGAGTAATGGAGGGGAAGCAAGGAGGTGCCTAATCTCTTCAAAAGCTTGCTGACATTTTTCCGACTACAAGAAGTTCTTCGATCGCTTGAGGATTGTGAAGAATGGGAGGCACCGCTCGGTCGACCTGGAAACAAATCTTTCCAGAGCCGTGACCCACCCTGTGAGCCGCTGTACCTCCTTGACCGTCTTTGACGATACCATCTCCTGCAGCGCTCGGATCTTCTCAGGGTTTGCTTCGATTTCCTGTTGGGTTACCACGAACCCAAGGAACTTGCCCGAGGTGACTCCGAAAGCGCACTTAGCAGGGTTGAGCTTCATCCGATATTTTCTAAGTGTGGAGAATGTCTCATTGAGGTCAGCCACATGGTCCCCCGCTGTTCAGCTCTTTACCAGCATGTCGTCCACATAGACCTCTATGTTTCGGCCTATTTGGTTTTTAAAGATTTAGCTGACCAGCCTTTGATATGTAGCTCCAACATTTTTCAACCCGAAAGGCATCACTTTGTAGCAGTAAGTGCCCCTGTCGGTGATGAAAGCCGTCTTCTCCTTGTCTTCTGGCGCCATTCGGATTTGATTGTATCCCGAGAAGGCGTCCATAAATGTCAGCAACTGGGGTCCTGAGGTGTAATCCACAAACTGGTCAATGCTGGGGAGTGGAAAGCTGTCCTTTGGGCAGGCTCTGTTCAAGTCGGTATAGTCCACGCACATGCACCACTTTCCGTTAGCTTTCTTCACGAGGACCATGTTTGCGAGCCAATCTGGATAGGTGACCTTCCGGATGAAGCCGGCCTCGAGAAGTTTGTCCACTTCTTCGGCCGCTGCTTGTTATCGTTCCGGGGCGGAGCTCCGTTTCTTCTGCCGCATAGGTCTGTAGGTCGGCTTCACCTGACGTCGGTGAATCATGACCTCAGGATCAATTCCCGGCATGTCAGCGGGTGACCAGGCGAAGACGTCCATATTGGACCGAAGGAACTCGATCAGGCGGTTTTTTTTAAGAAAGCTCAGGCCGGAGCCGACCTGCACGGTTAGCTCTGGGCAATTTTCTTGTAAAGGGATTTGGGTAAGAAGCTCACCATGTTCTACCCGTCCTTTTTGGGGGTCGTCCTGCACTTCCAAGATTTCGATGGGCAGCATCTGATCCGACGTTTGAGTTGGCGCCTTGGCCGGTAGCTCCTCCAGACTTGGTGCCTTAACTGGTTGCTTTGCTTGGTGAGTTGCCATGTAGCACCGCTTAGCTATTGCCTGGTCCCCACAAACTTCGCCTACTCCTAAGTCGGTGCGGAACTGCATAAGCAAGTGATATGTCGAGACCACAGCTCGGAGGGCATTTAGCCCTGGTCGTCCAAGAATGGCATTGTAGGCCGAAGATAGGCGGACCACAAGAAAATCCGTTCTTACAGTACTTTCTCGGGGAGCGAACCAGACCGTGACAAGAAGGCCGACCTCGCCCTCGACCGGAACCGAATTTCCAGTAAATCCGACTAGTGGAGCGCTCATTCTCCGAAGCTGGCTTTCCGTCATCCCCATTTTTTGATAGGCATCGTAGTACAAAAAATTTGCCGAGCTTTACATCAAATTTGTTTACAATCATGGAGATGACCACAGCGTCATCATGAGGAGTCTCAACTCCTTCCAAGTCCTCTTCTGAGAATGAGATGGTTTCGGAGGTGCGCGGGCGCTTCGGAGGGGTCCTTCCCTCGATTGGTTCTTCAGCCGAGCTTCCTCCTCCAATGGTGTTGATGGCATTTGGATTTTCGGACAGTGCGGCATTTTCCACTGACCTCCTTTCCTCATGCTGGTTTCGCGCAAACCGGTTGAGTACCCCACGGCGGATAAGCGCCTCGATCTCATTCCGGAGCTGGAAGCAATCCTCCGTGTCGTGGCCGAGGTCCCGGTGGAAACGACAATACTTCCTAGGATTGCGCCAAGCTCCTGTATCCCGCATCGGGGGTGGAGGTCGGGAATAGTCTCGACCTTCTATCTCCATTAGGACCTCTACCCGGGGAACATTCAGGGGAGTATAATTCTCGTACCTCCCCGAGGGCATTCATGGCCGCGGCGGAGATCTCGGTCGAGGCGGGGACCTTGGTCGAAGCTGTCTCCACTGTCGAGGTGGGCTCCTCAGCCGAGGCAGGTTCTTATCTCGGCGGGGAAGATCTTCTCAATGGAGAAGAGGAACCTGTAGGAGCGAGCCCCAGTCTTTAGTGCTGACATGGCTATCGACTGGTCGAGCTCGCGGACCTCCTAGGTTGCAGCGGTAAAGCGGTCGAGGTATTCTCTGAAGGATTCTCCCTTCTTTTGCTTGATGTCCAGGAGGGAATCCAACGTTCGCCGCTGGCGCCGGCTGGCAGCAAAGTTGGTGGCGAACTGCCTGCCGAGCTGCTCAAAAGAGTATACCGTGCTCGGCTTCAGTCCAGAGAACCAAAGTCGAGCTGTTCCCCGAAGAGTCGCTGGGAAGGCCTTGCAGAGCACAGCCTCCGAGGACCCTTGCAATGTCATGAGGGCTCGGTAACTTTCCAAATGATCGAGGGGGTCGATAGTTCCGTTGTAGGGCTCCACTTGGGGCATTTTGAACCTCGGTGGGACCGGCTCATCCTCGATCTGGCAGGAGAAGGAGAACTTGGTGGTAAACTCAAAGTCACCCTCGCGCCTTGCCTTCCTGCTGTGAAGCGCTTCAATCTGGCGCTCAAGGTTCTCGACCTTCTTGTCGAGCTCCCCAGCCTGGGGGATTGCCACAGTAGTCTGCTCCGGTTCGTGACGGTCCGAAACTGACTCAGCTTCCGAAAGCTGCGGCCTTCTGTCTATACTCCTTTTTGGCAATTCTCTCCGGGGAGACGCCCGAATTGAGCCTTGGCGACAGCATCGTTCTTCATTGTTGGCCCTCGAGGAGCCGTAGAGGTTTTGGCCCTGGGGCACTGGTCCATTTGGAGGAAGCACTGGCTAGACCTGGCCTGCGAAGGCGGCATAGGTGGGGCTTCCTCACGTTGCAAGCCTTGGACGGCTGCGGCCAAGGCCTGGACCTACTGCACCAGGATATTGAACTGTTTCGGTTGGACTTGGGGAACTGGGTCAGCCGGAGGTGGCGAGTTCTGGACAGAGTGTCCAGAACTTGGTGGGAGACGCCGGGAGGCATTGGAGGCTCCTTTGCTTCTCAACTTCATGGCCACAACTCGGGCCCTTCCTCTAGCGCCAACTGTTGCTGGAAATTGGATCCGGAGGCGGCCGTCGGCTGAGAAGGAAGAGCTCCGGCGTGAGATGGTGGGTGGCGGTCCGTCGGCGGGCGGCGTCCTCCGGAGGACCTGCAAAAAATCGGTGGCCGGGGTTTCTAGCGCCGGCCCTCCAATGCCTAAGTCAGAGGGGGCAAATGTATGAGGGGGGAGAAAATATGTCTCCAGAGTTTCAGAGTCCAACCCCTTCTAAGGTTGAGGGGTTTTTTTTCTTTTATAGAGGGGTACAGGTGTACCTGTGATGCGACGAGGTGAACGGGTTACCGTCATGATTGAGCACGATCGTGTGAATTAATGCATTGCCATGGAAAATCAAGCCGGAGTCAGTGAGTCATCGTGGCTGATCAGACGTGGCAAAGTAGCTCAACTATCTGCCGTAGAGAGCCTGAGGTCCGTAGATGGTATTAATTGTTGAGTGAGCCGGAGATCAGCAGAGGCCATGCGCATTAATTGTTGAGTGAACCGGAGATTAGCAGAGGCCATGTGCATTAATTGTTGACGGTGGTAGCAGGGCATGGCCCCTGGTCGAGCTGCAGAAGGATGTGACCGCAGCAGGTGGATGGTAAGGTCGGGCTTCCGAAGTCAGGCTTCCGAGGGAGATCGGGCCGAGGTTGAGTGCTTGGATGGGGCGTCTCGGAGTCGAGCGCCTGGTTGGACATCGGGCCCGGCTGCACATCTTAAAGTCGAGCACCTCCAGATCGGGCGCCTTCAGGCACGTGATGGTCATGCGCCCATGTATTTCGGGACGACTCGTTTTTCCCCCCAACAATTTCCAAATTGAAGGGATTGAACATTCTCATTTACACCGCCAAACAACTATTAGCTTAATTTGTTGATATCTCTCCTCCAATGGCTCCTCCTTGGAGGAAATCTGAGGTTCAAATCCAAATCCGAGATATTGCTCGGGAAAAGCCATAAAGGACTATAATATAAAATTTGGGTTCAGTTGGAGCTCTGATGTCCATTTTCACCTAGCAGTCTAATAAAAAATCCCTCTGGGTAATAAAAGTGTCACGTAAATACATCGTTCGTGTTCATAAACATGATCCATCAGCTGCATATCACACAAACCAGTGACTTGGTTCCTCTCCGCATAGGCGGAGCAAATCTGAAACAGCAAACTCTGATTAGTACGAAGGTCAGTACCAGAGACAAGAATGGCGCGTTGGCAGTGAGTGTTCGTGGGTCCCGATCAAAACTTTATTTCATTGGGCAGCTCAAGTTTGGAGGAGGATATCGTTTTTCCTTCTGAGGTCCAGTGTCGTGCTGGAGGACTTTCTACGGCAGGTAAGATTTATCATACGATCTCTGAGCACTGTAGGGTAGAATATTGCTACCGTTTACTTGGTTTATCATATTTGGCTGGACAGAACTATCAAAATCTTTGAGGACAGAAGGGCACCCGTAAGGTCTGTTGTAGAACGGACTCTTCATCAGGTAGTGGAGATCAATGAGACTGTTGGGTCTGATTCATCTGCGATGGCTAGGGATATCTGGGACCCCTCTTTGCTGCCACAGCACCTAGGTTTACTCTTGTTTCTTATGAGCCTCTACCCTCTGACCTTAAGGTGAATTTCGATAAAAGCCTGCCCGCCGGTGGCGATAGCGCTGGAGTGGCATTTGTGATCAGAGACCACTGCTCCAGACTGATTGCTGCAGGGGGATGTCGTTCCTTCAAGGCTTCAACATTTGGGACGGAACTCAGGACAACATGGAAGAGGCTCTCATATGCGAGACATGTACTGAAAACTGGTTGTATCATTCTGGAGGGAGACTTAATCTCGTTGATTGAGCGCTTGCGAGAGGAGAGGCGGGAGGAAGCAAAGCACCCGCTTTTACGTGACACGTGACGGATGCCACGAGAGTGCCATACTGACTAGGTCGGACATACTCTTTAAGAGGCGAACCAAACTGCTGATTGTGTCACCTCATTTGTTGCTTATTATTTTGGAGATTTTTTCTGACCAGCAATCCTCTATTTCTATTAATTTGTGTAGTCTTCTTTCTAATGATGTAGCTGGCTATGCTCATGCAAGACCAGTGTAAGCAGCTGATGTACCACAAAAAAAAAAAACACGACTCATCACTCAGGCTTTAGGCCTGCTAAGTGCCACAGCGGGTGCCAGCACCTCGAGCAAATGAGTACATAAGATACTGCACCGCCGCAGTATGGACTAAAATTCCCAAGGTTTCATAACCCTTACAAAACCAGAAAACTCCGTGAGAACCTTAATAAGCCCCAGCCCTACGCTAAGCACCGCACAGGAAAACTCTGTACTTGCCCAGAACATCAGCGTTTTTAGACAAAAATAAACTTCATTAATTGAAATCATCGCTATAATCCTTTCTTTCGATTCCTCTCCAGTTGAGAGGCTGATCAGGATAGGTACTATGACTGGGCAGAAAAAAAATCTAAGTGAATCTCTAAGATTTTTGACCAGCATCTAAATAGCTTGAGATTAAGCAATTAAGAATACCAGTTTCACAACGTGAAGAGATTGAAAACTACCTATTTTTTCTTTTTTATTAAGAAGTTATATGCGCGCAGCACCCCCCTGGTTGGAGCACTTTGCTTGACCTGATTGTTGTACCAAAGGCTATAAAGATACCCCAATCGTGCGCCTTTGTGATTGTCACAAGCTGGGCTCGAACACACGCTTTCTAGATGCAATGCACCGTCCAGATTTCAACCTTTCTGATCATAGCAGAAAATCTAAAGCCCGTGGCACGCCCTAAAACATTGTAAAAATTAACGGAACGAAAGAATTTCTCAATGCCGCAGCAGAGAGAGTCCAGAAAAACACAATTCTGCAATCAGTAACTGAATCACATCGAGGCTCAATAAGAACAGAAATCCTTGTTCAATTTGTGGACGGAATCATAGCACGAGAATCAAAGTACTGCAAACAAATACAAGGAGCTCCGAGCATGCAGATAATACATCCTCGAGCAGAAAGAGGCACAGGTAATTTGTTCAACACACCTAGAGTCCTAATATTGTTAATTAAATACAAAAAATTTAAGTGGTTTTTGTATGCAAACAAGTATCATTAAATGATTAACACCACAGACAAATGTGGATTCCGGGTGGGTGGGCGGTGGGAGGGGGGGGGGGGGGGGGGGATCCAAGCAATATGATCAAATAACACGAATGGCATCAGGAGGAAGCCGTAGCAATGCCTCAGAACGCGTACAAGCAGCCTTACCATTGGCAGCGGCATGGTTAGGTGCCGTAACCCCTTTAGACCTGCCTTTCTTATTTTGCACCGTCTTTGGGACCCCCTTCTCAAATCAGCAGCCACCTCCGACCCAACTCACAACAGCTTCCCACGTAGACTCTTAATGGGAAACATGGCCGAGCACATATTGTTCTCCAGTTTATCATATTTTTATACAGATGACCAAAGCATAAGTTGCAGCAGCTGACTAGCAACACTAATACTGAACCCTCTCATCGCTGTCGAAATTAAGGCACTCAATGCCTTCGAGGGTGGACTCATAGTTCTTGATGTTAGATGGATGCCTCCCGGACGAAGTTCGCTTATGCTCTGCAGAGCTAACTGGGGGACTTCTCTGAGCACCAGAAAGTTTGAGGAATGTCCCAGCGCTTGCCTCGGTGGTACGAGTCCGAGATGGGTCAAATTCACTAGCAGCAACATCTCGGCTGCTAGAAACAGCAGCACGCCTTGAAGATCCGCTTGACCGCCCCAAAAAAGTTGAACTGGATAACTATATTGTATATGCATCCACGGTCAGGAATTACATGGCAAACACTAAATATATCTAGCAAAGCAACATGTACTACGAAATCACATGATTTGCGACAAATATATCCCAGCCTGATGCAGCTGATCCATCAATGGTTAAAAGGTTGGGAAAAAGGGTAACATAAGCTCAGAAACAGGATTTTTTAATTCTTCAGAGCGACATTTGAAGCTATGCGCACCGCTTAATCACTGTATTCAGAATTTCCGAAGTTAATGTATCGAAAGCAGATGAAAATCTACAAGCTCAAGTCTTTAGCAAATATTTGGTGCATGAACTCCCTCTCGCAATAAAACATTCTAATAGACCTCCCTCCTATTGTTGATACCCTAACAGATATAGTTGCTAAAAATCCCTGTAACTTCACAGCTCGCAGATTACAAGTCACATGCCAAAAATTTTTATTTGCATTCGTACAGCAGGTAATTTATTATAATTGTAGGCTTGATATATTGGTTCAGAATCTGCCTTATACTGCAAGGCTGGGCATCCAATTTTGGCCCAGTCTGGAAACAGGATAAGCAATTTGGGAATAACTTTTTTTATCCTCAGTAGGTACACAGTTCCGGAATAAAATGAGGTAAGAAAGGATAATGCAAAATTTGCATTTTACAAGTGCTTTTATCCCCGTTTAATCATCACTTCTGTTGGTTATTATTTGGGTTAAAAGACAAATATGCTTTTTTCTTTTGCTTACTTTTTTGCTAATGAAGGAATTCTTTTGGTATTTTCACTAATCAAATGGGGATAAAACTTGGGGATAGTAAAATTCTGGAGACCAAGAGAATCACCGATCCCTGATTATCCCTGGTTTTGACCAAATTCTTGGCCATCAGCTGTTCCACCACACAATTTTGTTCTGTTTGGCTTTATCGATAGAGAACAATAAACCCTTTCTCCCACCCTCTCTCCCATTACCAAAGGGGGCCTTGGATATTAATTCAAACTATTTTTGTTTCAGCATGATAATAAGCTTTTACAAACCAAAGCTGTTAGGATAAAGGGATGAGCAGGGAAAAAAAGAGCAAGCAGGAAGGAAACACAGCATCATCATAAGCAAATATGTACTATGTGAGTCAACTATTACGACAACTCATGTACCAAATGAGGTATCCCTCCCCTAATACTAGATAAATATTAAATCTAGTATCTAGGATAACCATCACATGTAGCAGAAAAACTCAAGCTCAAAATCAAGGACAATAAATCTCTGTCCTCCAAAAATAAAGTGTTTCTTTGATCATCTAGAGAGAGAACCTTCTTACAGTCGTGCTTTCTTCTTGGTATTAATGCTCAAAAATGGATAGATATGAAAAATTAGGAACAATGTTGTACCGGGCATACCATACCGGTAACGAATCGGTATGCAATTTCCTACCATAACGATACTCGATATGCCTCGCCATCTCGTACCATATCGTGTACCGACATTGTAATAAGATGATACCAGCATGGGGTCCAATACTAAGATAGCGAACCTTGATTATAAATTTATCTACCCTATAACTAGATATGTGGAACCCACATAAACATATAGATCATTAAGAGCAGAACGTGAAGAATCTCAAACAGAACAGTAAAAGACAACGTTGAAGTTTGTTTGGACAAGCTGGTAAAGGTGGAATTTTAAGAGTAAAGCAGGCCACAGGAGGCAAGATTTTGTCGGTGAGACTGTGCATAAACAATTACCCTACGGTAGCCACTTATAATGCTTCATCTTATACTCGAATAAAACCATGCATATGGAAACATTTAAATCAGATAACATGACTATGAAGTCATTTCCATCACCATCTACCACTCTCGATGCAATATTTGTGAACCTAATCCCTAGTGCAATCTCCAATTTCCAATGTGTTACGAAACATAAAGGAGAACTTTGATTCGACCTGTGGATCTAGAAATCCTAGTAACCATATCTGAGGGAAAAAATTGTGGAGGCTTTTTGTATTACCATCATCACAATATTATACGGGCCAAATTCCAATGGATGTCTCAGCACTAGTAATGTAAACCAGGGAACTGAATAAGATTGTGACAATCTGCTTTCGATGTCAAAGATGACTCCTGATTATAGAAGATTAAAATGTCGGAATACAAGAAGATTATATTTGAAAGAGGACTCTACGTTGAATGACCCAATACATCAGTCTGTTCCATTGTTTGCACATGTTCTAAGCTATACCACCATATTTTCAGAATTAGAACTTATATGCGATATCTCAAACCTTGATCTAAAGGCTTCATGCATGATGCATCGATCATCTTTTAAACATGTTAGCAAGATAAACCTCCGAAAAGCATATAATAACTAAGAAAGCCTCTGTAAAATATGATTCACTGATCTCAAATATGGATAAATGAATAACAGCACATACAGGATAACAAGGTGGAATAGGAAGATCTCACCATCACATCTTTAGTAGCAGTTGGATCTTTTCTCATTGGGGTTTTCTGCTTTGATAAGCTGCCCACATTTGCAGCTGGAGCTGGAGCTGGAGCTGAAACACGTCGACGAGAAGGATCCATTGCCGACCAACCACTTGTTCTTCCTTCCTCACCACCTAGAACAAAATTTTGAGCAGAAAACTCACAATAGGTAAACAACATGCAGATATATCATACATAAGGACTCAAGAACTTCTAATCTAGTAATTGAAAAGTCAACGCTAGTAAGAATCTTAGGTATGCAATACATCAGCATAAGACCATGTAGCAAATATGCAGATTTATTTGCAGGTTGAAAATATGATAGATGACAACAAAGGCTACCTGACTGCCTATCATTAGCAACTGCAGGGGCCAAGCCAGAGCTAGGTCCAGCACCAAGACCCTAAAATGAGAACAAACAATAAAAAAAAAAGATTTAGCCATTGTTTGAGTACTGAGAGACAGGGAGGGGATCAAAAACAGCATATTCTGCATTGGACTAACAGGAGCACGTGGAGGAGCACTGGAAATCTGTGACTGCTGATATTTCAGAATGGTCCAGTCAAACACATAATCAAACTGAAATCCTGAAGAAGAACAAACACAAAAACAATGTTAGCCTTATATGAAGCAATATTCACAGTTTTCCACTTTAGAAATAAATAATCCAGTCAATAAACAAATCTTCCATTCTTTCTGCGAATAATAATGTGAAATGCCCACCCTCACGGATAAAAAGGTCCCGAAATAATCTCTTGAGATATGCATAATCTGGCTTATCTTCAAAACGTAGCGAGCGGCAATAATGGAAGTACGATGCAAATTCTGAAGGATATCCCCGACACAGAGCCTGAACATTATATAAGTGTTACGCATTAAAAGAGAAAAAAATGTTATAAGCCGCAGTTCATAATACCAACAAAAAACTTGCCTCAATTGATGTGGCAACTTTTCTTTCACTGATCTTCTCATACTTCTGTTTCTTGGTTCCTGCTTTCAAACCCTGCCATGGAAGACTGAAAACAGAGGAGAAGACTTCTTATTAGATATGGCAAAGTGGAAAACAGAAACAAATAAAGAAAAGGTCCAAACAAGAAAACCACACCTTCCTCTTAAGAAGTACATGAGAACATATCCAAGAGATTCGAGATCATCCCTCCTGCTTTGTTCTTAGAAACCAAAAAACACTAGTCAGATCCAAAACATGGCATTTAATGAATGCAGCAAAATATAGAGAAAATGAAGCACAAACAGCAATAGACAAACATCAGATCAGACATTAAAATTTCAACATTAGCAAATGTTAATCACAAATATGCATTTACAGATATACAGGTACATACCTATGCCAAGATGAGTGTTTACACTTGCGTATCTTGCTGTCCCAGTCAAGTTTTTGTTCTCTCTGCAATATACATACATAAATATAAACATGAGAATGCAAACAATGTGGCAACAACAATCTTCCAGCAACTAAAGGTGTGCAATCAAATTCAAAGATTATACTGATAGATATGAAAACCACTGATGAGATTTACAAGTATGAGATTTACAAGCTGAATATACACCATCAAGCTTCGAACAATATTGTGAAAGGGGAATAACTTAAACGGTAATTAGTGTAACTGTAATGAGAATAGCAACGCTTCTTTATGATGGCAAGAAAAACTATTTGTAGAATGTAACTAGTGAATGTATGTCATAAAGATCCCAAACTATTAAAAGAAAATCTTAATGATAAAAGTATCATATATAAGGCATTATTGAGGAAAGCCACCTTTGCTGTGAATGAGTGACATAAGGCACTAAGGTTCCAACAATGAATTAGTGGGATGGGGCACAAAGGGTTGCAAGCAAGGTCTGCCAAACCGGGCTAAATCGTACGGTTCCACCGGTACCGAACCGACCCGGTTGTAAATCGGATCGCTTTGCTACTAGGAAATGGTCCGTATGGGCCGGAACCGCCATGAGACCGGCCGGAACATGTCGGAACTGGTCGATTCCGACCAGTTCGATACCGACTCGGTGCAAACCGGTCGGTTCGCAACAAGTCAAGTAGCACTATGACTATGCTTATGATCTGGATATCTACGAGAGTCATCGCCACTCGACCCGATTATAAATATCGGCATGCATGTTGTACTTTAAACGTATATAACTGATTGTATTATTTTATATTTTTCACATCACTACTTGAATTGAAAATATTTTTATGTTGTTCATTTTATGATTTGCATTATTTAAAGCAATAAGATGCATCATCTAGGTTAAATCGAGATAATAGAAACATCAAAAAAACAATCAAGAAAATATCAAAACATCATCAAATTAGACTTAAATTCATAGAAAAAGTTTGAAAAGAGTGATTACCAATTAAATTGTTTGAGACCTGCAACAAAAAATAGGATGTGCCGATCTGTGAACCGGCACGCCCTGCCAGCTCGGTTCGGCACCGGCACAGACCAGCACACCCTGCAGATTTGGTTCGACACCGAACCGGTACCGAACCATACCGGACACCGACCGGTACGGATTCCGGTACTGATTTGGTGGACCATGGTTGCAATTGCTCCTTAAATAAGTAGAATTAGAGAATTTCAGACATCCTATATAACCTAAATGTTACGGCTCCAATCACCAAATAAGCAGAAATAAAGTGTCATCACATAGTAAGTTTATGCAAACATTTGAACTGCTCTTGGCTTGGCATGCTCAGCATTCACACAAATAATAAGGTTATGCCTTGGCATATCAACAGCTGAATTAGATGCAAACCAAAATTAAAGTGAACAGCCACTAGATGACTCCAAAAGGATTTAATTTAGACTTCCCCCACCATAAGCCTCCATAAAGAAGCAGAACAAGAACAAGAATTGCAATAATTTTTTAATAAATCAATCAGATGTGTCGCATGATAGGAAAGAAAAGAAGCCCAGCGCACAAGATCCTGCCATTGTGGGGTCTGGCGAGGGCCCGATGTATGTAGCCTTACCCCCATGTGCAAAGAAAAATATTTTTGTGTTTCAAACCCATAACCTCCAATTTACAATGGAGAAACCTCACCATTACATAAGCTCACCCTCTCGATGTGTCATATGACAAGTAGGATGAAAGCAAGGAATCCTACAATGCCAAGCCTACTATAAAAAAACAAACCAAAGTTAGATTCGATAACCACCTCACATGCAGGCCTAACCAAAGAATCCTACAATTTAAGTGCCTGCAGCAGGTATCAGATAATAAGTGATACTAAGATACTCAACAACCAGATAATGCAACATTAAAAACAACATTAAAACTTGATCAATCATGATGATTTTCTTGGACATTCCACAACCCTCCCTTACCGAGGCAAGTGGAATGGGGACAAAAACTTCAACTTGAATTATTGGCAGTAATCTATTTTAACAGCCAAATTATATTCCTGGAGCATGTAACACTATTATACAACAACAGATAAAGAATAGGTCATAAAAGGCAAAAAAAAATGATGGTTTAGCATGTTTCTTTTTTGTCATACTACACTCTTTAAATGTGTAGACAATCAAAACTAAGTTCTTCATGGAAGAAATAATCTTGTCGCAACCCTATCATGCGACTAAAAATTTCATGAGAACATGCCAATTGAGCTTCACTACCTAAAGACAAAAGAACATCAACAAGAAGAAAAACATGTCCTTCAATCATTAGCTTCTTAGTCACGAAAGACAATTTAGGCAAGAACAACTAGCTATGAGACAATCAACAATGATGCTTCAAAAAATTAAGCCGTCTTCAGGAAACATTTATCATTGATATGACTTATTTTACTGCAATTCACTTGCAATTATTATATAAGCCATAACCAAAAATCACCATTCCTTAATGACTCGTTTGGTTCGTGGGAGGAGGAAAAGTGTGGTCAACGGAAAAACAAAAAAGTGTCGCTTGTTTGGTTGGAGTTTTCAAAAAAGAGAGATGTAAAAGTAGCATTTCCATCAAAAAAAGATTTTCATATTTCATGGGAATGAAAAACCCATGGAGGATATAGAAAAGCTACTTTCTCACCGGTTGAAAGTTGGGATCTTTTTTCTCCAAAAGTACCCTTAAGCCATCAAAATCTATAGGTACGGTCTTTCCCTTTATTAAGAGTATAATAGGTATTTGATACAAATTTTTCAGAAAAGTAGATGCTCAACCAAACATAAGCCACTATGAAATGTGCCACTTTTCCTTGATTAACCAAACATATCAAGACTATTTTTTTCAGGCATCATATTCTCAGAAAAAAAATTCCTGTGACGAAAAATTCTTCCTGCAAGCCAAACGGGTCCAAAAGGGCAAGAAAAAGCCATGTAATCCTATCAAGACTTGACCATGATTAAAGCTATGCCCTATATATTTTCATAAGAATACAATTTGAGGCCAAAAGGAAAAAAAATAAGGGTAAGTATTACAGTATATTCCACTTGTATCCTTTTAGAAACAAACCTTTCCTCAAGCCAAAGCAACAATCTTATTGTATTTCTAGAAATTTAACATTTGATGTTATACTATGGCTGTTGATCAAATCCAGGAAAATTATTAATGGCCAAAAATCTTATGATTCTACTTTATAAAACTTTAGAAGGCTTCATGTCCAATGCCTTTTTTCTTTCAAGCAAGCAACAAGAATTTTAATACTATCCACTTTCAGCATTAACTAAATAAAACTTTGTTACACCAAGACTATGACAATAGCGAACTACAACATCAAATTGCTCTACAGCAGACTGTATTTTAAAATGGGAAATAAGCTGTAATAAAGAACAAAGAAAATAAAAAGATCAAAAGTTTCAGAAATATATACTTAAGACTCACCTAGGCTCAAGACTTGATTTAA
The DNA here is from genome assembly GCF_051530095.1 of Phoenix dactylifera. Classification (NCBI taxonomy): domain Eukaryota; kingdom Viridiplantae; phylum Streptophyta; class Magnoliopsida; order Arecales; family Arecaceae; genus Phoenix; species Phoenix dactylifera. The sequence continues at coordinate 66,068,628 of NC_143190.1, read as the reverse complement.
GAGAATTAAACCTCTTTCAGGTTTCATGAGAGATGCTAGATGAAGTGGAGTGGCTTTTTAAAATATTCAAAACTTGTGTGCATACCCAATGTTAAATTTTTGAGACAGACTATAGTAGGAGGTTCTTCGCATTCAAGCATTGTCAAGCACAATGGAAAGCCATTCACTTTCAGACTTGCAATACAGCAATTTCAAATATAACATTTTCATGGATTTTAAACAATCCAGCATCTTACCTATATGGAATGTGTTGGTGAGTCGTAGTATCTCTATATTTCTTGGCAAGTCCAAAATCAATGACATACACCTACAAAATGTACAACAGCAGCAAGATAAACAGATTACAATTTGTTATCATGAAAAGGACTATAATGAACAAGGATAAAACTTCATGGAGCACCTGATTAGCCCGTCGCCCTAGGCCCATAAGAAAATTATCTGGTTTGATGTCTCGATGCAGAAAGGACTTGGAGTGAACAAACTCCACTCGGTTGATCTGAAGAAGGATAAAATATATATGTCAGAAACAAACAAAAAAATGAAACAATTTGCCACAAGTTTATTTCATAATGGTTTCTAGTGTAATTACGCAAGAAGAGAATGGCAAAGGAAAGTAGCTAAGGTGAATGCATTGTGAAACAAGGATGAAATAAGGAATGATTACACTAGAGGAAGCAAAGAGCTCAAGCTACTGACAACAAGATAGGGGAGAGGCAGCAAATATGGTGTGACCATGCCCCCTGAGATATGAGGAAGCCCAACAAAAGAGTAATCAAATTTCTTAAGACGAACAGGGAGAGAAAAAGCAAACAGCTAAAACAACTTGGAGTTGTGAGGATTTTGAAAAGCGAGCAGAAATAGCTGAAGTAGCTCGTAGTATGATCGCTGGTGCAGTAGAGGAACTATGAAGCATAGTACAAGATAAAAATGTTTCGACAAGATTTGACAGTTATGATCCTATAAGCACATTGTACGTAATGCTATACCATCTGATCCGCAAGCATAAGAACAGTCTTCAGAGACAGCTTTCTGCTACAGAAGTTAAAAAGGTCTTCAAGGCTTGGTCCAAGTAGATCCATCACAAGGACATTATAATCACCTTCAACACCAAACCATCTCACATTCGGAATCCCAGCTGCCAAAATCAAACATGAGGAAATACAACTAAGCATGGTAAGTTTAAAAAAAAAACTTTTTTATATGAATTGCAACAGAAAGGAAATGAAATTCCTCCTTACTTCCTCCTTGTAGAATTCTGTATAGTTTTGATTCATATAACAACTGGGGATGCTTTGTCTTGACATTTTCCTGATAAAAAAGAGATCGTGTATGGGAATTTTAACCCAAATAGAGGCTAACAACAAGGACAAGATTTGAAGAACTAAAATGAACAAGAAAAACATATATTCCCTTCCAGACCCCCAAAAGACCCCATAACTCCCTTAAAGAAAGATGATGACAAATCTTTAAGGGGTATATTTGATTAAAAAACAAGTGAGCACTATCTTTTAAAAAAGGGAATGACTAAAAAGTAAAGAGTAAACTGAAAATAAAGATCTTTGTTCTCACTTTTCCACAGTCGAAGTGCACTACTACATCATATTAAACAAACTGATAAGAGGAGAGGAAGGGGGGAAAGTGAACAGCCACAGAAACAAAAATTTGAAAAACGCCATCCAGAATTTGGGGCCCACTGCCTACTTACTGCGGAAAATCACAAAACCAATTTCAACTTACAGATATTTTCCACTTGAATGGTTCCTTACAAAAATTATTGGCATATGAAGATTCACAAAGCCAACCCCAAAGTTGAGGCATGGTTTGATAGTGAAGGTTCTAATTATGGCAGAGGTTCCTTATGTATTTCTTCGCACTTCTTCCGATGAAAATTAACAAAAAGATAAATCTTGGTACACCATCTTATCCCCAGCACAACTTGTGAGAGAAGCCCTTTAAATTCAAATAAAACCAAGAAGATATGCTGCACAGGTCCAACTAAAGAATGATCATCAGGAGGAGGAAAATTTAAAAATTTAAAAACAAAAAAAAAGAGACATGCAGAAGGCGGACAGAAGGTAATTAAAGCAACAGGCCAATAATTTCATCGACTCTGACAATTTTCTTTTCCAGACACTGAATTTATCGACCAACTAATTTACAACTCAAATAATAGTAAAAAAACCAAATCCAAAATCCAAAGTCTGTCAAGGGGTAATACTCACGAGTTTAATGCCAACCTCTTCGTTCGTTTGAGTATTAGTACCTGCAAATACGGACAAAAATAACCAAAAAATTCCGAAAAGGTGCCAAATCTCAAATCCCCAAAGAGACAAAAAATCCAAATTAAAACCAATCACATACCTAAATAGATCTCTCCAAAAGACCCGCTCCCGATCTTGCGACCGAGCCGAAACTTGTTCCCGACACGGGGCTCCATTGCCGCGGCCAGATTCAAGAAACCCACACCCCGATTTCAAACCCTAACCCTAAAAATCAGATTTTTTTACAACGAACAAGAAATCCCGAAGGAAAAAAAAACACCAGCGACCGCAAAAAATAGATAAACCCCCTCCGATCTCTCGAATCCTCACAGATTCACGCAAGACAGCAAGAAAACAGACCGACTCGCATCACCCAATCGATCGGTCCAAAAAACAGAGACGAAATATATACAGCAAAGGAGATCGGAACCTAGGATTTCCCAGACGAGAATCGATCTCTAGGGTTTCTATCTAACAAATTGGAATCAGAGACAGAGGGGAAGAGGAGGAGAAGAGGGGGGAGGGGAAGAGGAAAGGGGTCATGGATGCCGTCCCCACGCACGCTTCAATCCAATCGAAACCACGATAGCGGACAATATAGGGCTTCTCTCTCTCTCTCTCTCTAATCCTTGCTGTTGGTTTTCTTTTCTCTCTCTAAATTAGGTTGGGCCGTGACGTAGGAGCCTCTTTCTTTGTAATGGAGGAGGGAACGACGCCGTAGCCGGCGAAGTTTATTAAGCTTATTTCACCCGGCCGCGTACGTACACACTCTTTCTTTGTACTTCCCGAATTGCCCCTGTCCGTTTAGGTTAAAGTTTAAACAAATTGGACCACTGTTGAGTTCAGAACTGCAGATTTAGGGTTCCCGAATTGCCCCTGCCAAACAAAAAAAAGTACGCATTCGGGGAGCCTTTGGTCTTCCCGAATTGCCCTTGTCCGTCTGGGTAAGGGATTAGGTGTCATGTTAATCAGTTGTTGATCTACCCCTTTGTTTCTCATTATCAAAATGCCTTATTACTCTCCCAAGATAGAATTTTGACCCTGATGGAGTATAATATTTGACGAAGAATTGGTTGGTTCTCCATGGAAATGGAACAATAATGGAATCTCCTTGGTAGAAAAGATTTTTTTCGTAATCAGGTGCTTGCTCCAATTTTTCTTTTAGTTGGTGGAGGATTTGAGCATATTTTTGTGTGTGCTCGTTAATTTTTTCTCTCGATTTCAAAAATTAACTTTAAGGTATAAATTTATTGTTACATTTTCTGCATATGTTAACAAGATATTTTTTTTTCTTGCCATGCATAAAAAAATATTTATGTATACATTAACATGCTAAAACAGGAGAACTCGAGAAGTTATTCTCTTTGCTTAATTACTATTGATAGTGAGACAAGGTTTTTTTCTAATGTTAGTAATTTTTATGTTTGAATTTTTCTAATGTTTGATCCTCTTTGCTTCTTTAATACTTATATTTAAAGGTTTGACGATTAAAGCAATGACGCGGAAGTAAGTTAATGAGGTGCTGTCTCTAAAGATAACAATTTAGTTTTTTAAAAAAAAAAAAAAGCTTCCATGACTGGGGCACGCTTCAAACGTGGAAACGCGTCAAAAGAGGATCCGCGGAAGTCGTGTTTTGCGACCTCCACTTTCCAGCCGTTCGCATGTTCGAATCATCCATTTCTTATAGATTGTACCCACCGCCCAGATAGAATTTTGACCCAACTCTCCCTAGATAGAGTTTTGACCGCGATGGAGTATAATATTTGTTTTTAACTTGCTAGTTTTACGGTAATTGATTGGTTGGCCATGGAAATGGAACTAAAGGTGGAATTTTTTTGGTAACAAAATTTTCGTGAATGATGTATCAAAAAAAAATTTCTCATAATCAAGCACTTGTTCCTATTTTTCTTGTAGTAGGCGAAGGATTTCAGCATATTTTTATGTGGCTTGCATTGCTTGGTTGCTTTAGACAGCTAGAAATGAGACTTTTTTGAGACTCATTCTCTATACCGAATGAAATGAGCATCTCCTCCCCTCCCCTGTTCAGTACCTTTTTTTGTTCTGACTTGGCGGCTGTGTGGAAGAGCATTAGTTTCGCAATCCTAAAGTTTAGAGAAGATTAGAAGGTAACTCTCTTACTATTATTTCATAGATAAATGACGCAGGATCACACAGGTTAGGTTAAAGTGCAATCCTCTGTTAAAAGATCTTCTATAGTGAAGGCATCTACATGGGTTTTTAGGGCTTCTCATGTTTTATGCTCTCGAGGGAGACTATACTATAGATAGGCGTGATTCTCTTCTGCTCATGGCGTTGCCTTCAATGGGCTTTAATTCCAGCCAAGGCCTCCTCTGATGTCCGCACACACGAAAAAAAAAATGATGGACACAAAGTCTATTAGAACGTTGCATCATATATCCAATTATGTAATTCCATCACACTTTATGAAACATGTATCACGTTTGGAAAGAGTGAAAAAACAAACTAATGACACTGATTCCGAAGCTCACCGCATGAAAATCTCATTTGTAATACAATTCATGAATGCACATGCTGGACATCATAAATTCTTACATGAGTCTTAAGAGTCTTATCAAAATTTCCATTGAATTTGGCAATGTCACCACTTTATTTACTTGCAACAGGATAATTTTTCATCTGGTTCATCCTTCTTTGCATAAGTTCTCGAGCCCTCTCCAAGAACAGAGCTGCTTTACAAATGAATTCCTCCCAAACAATCAAAACATCCTTTGCTTCCCGGTTGCCGCAAATCATGCATGATGATAAGTTAATCTTGTCCAAACTTGACTCCATTCAACCTGGCCCGGTCAGAATGTTAGGAATTTTCCATTAAGGGCTGCAGGTTTGAAATTTCCGGCAAAGTTGACTGCCGTCAAAATATTCCAACGGACTTTTGGATAGCTGTTGAATCACGCAGCGGAGCCACAGTTGTCTTGGACAATGCTTCTGTAAATAGCTTATACAGGTTTATTATTATTATTATTATAGCTGTTATCTTATAGCATCAATATCTCCTTGCAATTAATTATTGAACTGCTATAACGTGTGAGAGCCAATTGTGTAGGCCCCCCTTGCTTGGCTGTTGGCCAGGAGAAATTAAGAAATCCATGGAAGTTGCACCGCTGGCTCAGAAAGACCCAGTCAATGGTGACCAAAGAAATTCCATGCTCCTTATCTAAATCTTTCATCTACCACCGTAGCAGGTGGAAACTGGAAAGCAGCTCCACCCAACAGAGGACAAAGCTCGTAAGCTTCCTGGTTCTAGAATCGTAACCAGTTGTTATTATTAAAATACTAGTAATTTTGTCATTGAAGCTCAAGCAAGATGGCACCATTGTTTTCTGATTCTGTATGATGAAGCATCGATGACTTAGGATCGAGAAAAGGCTACGTGTCATGCATCGGATGTGGTATTGATGCAGATGATGATGCCTCATCCAGCGTAGCAGCAATATGCTGCCACTGAAGACTGAGGCTGCTCGATCTGTTGCATCATAGAAATGCCTGAGTCCACTGAAACACATAGAATCCTCAACTGGTTAGCCTCTCTCCATCCAAGTACCAAAAAAAAAAAAAAACGAATGACAGTATATACTATTTTGTATGAAATCATGCGCACAGATAAAAAGAAATCAACATGGAATCAATAACAGTAGAGAGGAAATATGGTATTCATCTCTGAAACCATATCTTGCTAATTCAAGGGGTGAAATTTTCGCAAATGTTATATGTAAACGTATCATGAACCGGCTGAACTCGGGAAAATTTAGGGAACAAAGAACGTGGGTATAAAAAAAGGTATGGGAATTCCATGAACCTCTCTAGTTTGCAAATTGTCGCTTAATTTAACTGCTTCCATCAACAAGTGGAATTCACTTGAAGCTCAAGATATTGATTGATTTGGATCTCATCAAAGGACCATCAGAGTCCCACAGCTTGTTAATCACGAGACACCCAATGCTCCAATTCTCAAGAACAAGGAGGTGGAACTAAGAAAACTCATACTGTTTTTTTTTAAAAAAAATCAAAAGAAGAAGAAAAAAAAGGATCTCAGATACCATAATTACAGATGTATGGAGGTGCATTGCTTTAGCAGCCAACAGGCTGAGCCCCAAGACAAACTCAAATGAGGTGGAGGCTACAAAAACAATCATGAATGGAACAGGGAGCCTGATCAAGAAAAAACCCAGTTGATTTTACATCTTTAATCATGAATGCTGACAAGTTAACAAGATGTTTACAGGTGTTGAAAACCAATGAGACTCTGAGATGATATGCCGAAGACATCAAAAGGTAAGTCTGGCTTCTCATAACTTCTCTAGGCCTTTTCTTTTGCCGGGGATGTTATCAGATGATGCAATGTTGATGCATGGATAACTGCACTTGGTGGGCTTGTATCTTTAACCCGGAATGAGCCAGACCGCCTAAGATTGTGATGCCTCTCAAGGTTACTTTTCAAAACGTGTCGAATAGGCCTAGGTAGCAGTCCCATCAGTCGAGTTGAGCATACAAGAAGAATTACCCCAGCAGTGATAAACGACCTGCAAATAGCATAAGATGTTTTGTTTCAACCCAACATATACTAGAATAAAATGTAGAGACGTTGCATAGCTTCCAGCAATGGACAAAATCTGTTTATTATCTGAAAATTTATAAATGCAAAATGAACAAGTTTATGAGCACATTGAATCAAGAAGGAGTTCTATATAGTTGTATCATCTTCGTAATTCAAAACCATTGCCCTGCATGCATAAGCAGCTCATTGAATCGGGTTATAATGTATATACTATGCACACTCAAGATTGATATAGTTCAGCTTCTGTACATAATAGGAGTGAACAATGGCAGTCCTGATGCATAACTAATATCCATGCCAGCACAGTATATAATTGATAGCAAGACTAAAAGTTTCTGGTATCGAATATCCTTATCTGATAATATTACGTTGCCAACAACATCGGTCATTTCAATCATTGAAGGAAATAATGCATTAGATGCTTAAAATACATCTAAAAAAAAAGAAAGCGAATTGATCTTAAAGCTATTAATGTGAAATTAAGCGAGCCAAGTTGTGGAATACCATCCAAGCAAGAGAGAGAGACGAGCAAGAGGTGCTGAAGGCATATCTTCACCCAGGGCAAGCATACCAGCTAGCACGCCAGTCAAAATAGATGCCACAGCTGCACATGTAGATACCACAATAGCCCTCCCATGCTTTAGGCCTCGGGTCTGTTCAAAGAACTCAGCCAAGGTAAGATCGCAACTAAGCAAACCCATTAAAAAAATAAAAATAAAAAAAGAAAAGCAAATATTTGTATTGAGCTTAATAAAAAAAAGGGCAGCTCTCTGCACGAGGCTCCCATCATTGCAGCATCTGGGAGGGTCGGATGTACACAACCTTAACTTTGCTTGCGGAGAGGCTGTTTTTGTGTCCCAAACCCATGACCTCCAGGTCACAATGCATATCCATTTATGTGTTGAGCTTAATAAGATATTTATTTATATGCAACAACAACATTCTGACTGCTAAATTCTAGCTCTAGATAGACACGTAACCTGTACAAGCATGGGTGAAAATAGAGAGACTAAACTGAGAGGACACCAATTTTCTAAGAGGGCAGTATTATCATTCCCCATTTGAAAATTGTACTGATCCCACCCGCTAGTTATAGCCAGCTTGATGAAAAGTGCTGCCAGCTCCAACAGGCAATAGTGACTACTTATGAACTGATGGTCACCTCAGTGGTCATACCCTCTGTTTCAAACTGAAGGTTGTGGGTTAGAATCTTGAGTGGTGCATCCTCAAGAAGCCAAGCACAGGTTATTATAATAATACCGGTGGTCTCCCTCCCATCACATAAAAAAAGGGCTACAAATCATGTTGTCAGTTTTGAACTTAACTAATCAAATAATGGTACATGATCAAAAAAAATGAGGAAGAAAAAATTAGGAAATTTCTAAAAGTTGATGTTTTGGAACAATAGTACAGAATATATAATCAAATGGTAATTCCATCTTCTTAACTAACAAGCTTCATCGCATCTTTGTCAGGTCGGCTTTACGGATCAGGTTATGAATTGGAGATTGAGAATCATTGTTTATTCCCAGAAATTTGCAACAGCATCCAGCTATGAAAGTTATCAGCATAAAACTATTTTACAAATCTGTTATTACTTGCTTGCGCATCTGGTATTGAATGAGGCCCTTCAGTCTCTGCAATTATTAGATTCATGTTTTTTAAACTCTTGAACTAGTATTTAATGTTCATCAGTGCCAAGTGCACATCTTCCAATGGAATCTCTGTATGAAGTTAATTGTTCCAGCAAAAAGTATAGGCATCAAATGGCCTTCAACATGTGCACCGCATACAAGAATTCCATACAAAAGAGAAAAAGATAAATATTGAAAATACCTGATAAACAAATCCAGTGGCACTACAGCATATACTGATTGAAATGCATACAGGAACCACAACCTTAGAGAAGCCCTGCTCTGAGAACAAAAATCCCATTTTTGATATTACAGATGCCATCCTGTAATTATATGTTGCAGCATTAGCAACTAACATCTCCTTAAGAACATACCAAGCTACAGCAATGGGATAGAATTCTGCCAGCATAAAACTGCAATGACGTAATGTCTATTCCACATTTAAATAATCGACATTTTAAAAATATAGATCATTTAGATTGGCTAGATGTGAGGTGCAGGTTAATTCTGACGACAGGTAATTCCGGATGGAAAATAATGGCCCACAAATCAAAATGGAAAGAAATAATTTCACATATGCACTAATTGTAAAAGAAGAAAAGCATAGAGGGACAATGAAACAGCACCCAAATAGAATGCCTGATTCCAAGCCAAATATAATCTCCTCCACAACTTCAGATTCCATCTGCATTGGATGTGCAGAAATATCAAACATTGTGCAAGCAACATATGGTTAAAAATATGAAATCTGATGGAAATAAGATATATAGAAGAAGATTAAAAAGCACATAATACAGTTTATCTAGTACAAGGGTATGAACACTTACAAGCTCCTGCCCCCGCCGTTGACTATTGTAGATGTGAAGCCACGCATTCAAGATTATCTGAATCTCCAGGCATGGAATTAGATGTCTTAGTCCAATTAGAAGGAAATTTTATGGATCCATAACCATGTGAGTGTATGTGTCGATTCTTTTTTTCAATCTATTCAACCCTTTCTAGAGCATCTACTGTAGGATCATTGGGCAAACTGAAGAGCAGCTCAAACCCATAAAGCAGAGGGCAATTGCAGAGAATAAAAGACCCTTTCCTATTCTTTCTTAATCTATTCATAGTATTACCTTATGGATTAGTAAATTCATTCAAAGTTCATATGGTACAAGTTGAAGCCTAAAATTAGAAAATTCCCATTTTCATTTTATTGTTAAGCTATGGTGCTCAAAATAAACTTTAAAAAGCACAAATATTCAAAAGGAGCATGATATAGGGTTAAAATGATATTTTTCTAAGAAAAAAAATTCTGGAAACCAGGCTATTCCATCAGGTATCTTCTTTATATGAGGGAAAGAGTGCCATTCTGTAGCATATAAAAATTCTATACAACTCATCAAAATCGATATGCTAATCATTAACCTCTACTTGAATGATTAATCTCCATATCAAATCAAGGTTCTGGTACTCAATACATTATATGAAAAATCAAAGGTTCTGCATACACAGATTTCACACTACTGTTCAAAGAGAACTTAGATGTCGGTAATAAGAAGTATGTAGCAAAGGACTAAGATGCCAAAGTTTCCTTTTACACATGAAAAAGAAGAAGATTGTGATGGTGGTGGTAGCAATGGTGATGATAATGGTCTAGAGATATAGATTGGTGCACAGAGCATGATACCTACAAACAAGATGGCAACTGAGAAAACCAGCCAAGGTAAACGGAAAAGGGAGACCGCAGAAACATTCTGCTCCTCCCCTCCAATGCCAACCCCTGCAATAAGAACAGAACGACAAAAATTATTTCTGATATCTAGGACTATACACTGTGCAACATTAGACTACAATCATAAATGTCATGAATATCAAGTAAGGATTGTAATTTCCATAACAGGCAGAAAATGATTTCAGCTCTCAAAGTTATTTACTGTAAGCCTAAATATATTTTGTCTTGACAAGTACACAAGTGGAATTTTGGTGGTCTACTTGAAGATCCTTCAGCCATGCCAGACACTCTGCGACACAACCATGAAATCATGCTCGCTAGTTAAAGAATTACCAAAATATGTAATTGAAGATCGATATTATGCTCAAAGTTGAAAGATCATACAATAAAATTCAGACATTTTACAGCTTCTAATGTAGGAAAGCCTGAATTGTAGAAAAATGAGCTTCATGAGTTACTAAAAAGGAAAAAAATGAAGTAAACTGGCATTTCTAAGTGGTTTTGGTAATATCAGGTTGAAGAAAAGAGCACAGATGTAATAATATCTTTTTTTTGAAGTGAACTAGGCTCTAGTTGACTGGATCTCAAGTTGCAGTCAAGTGAAATTGTAAGACAAGGGGTCCAACAATGATGATCCGAGCCATTGAATTTGATCCATTATCTCTAAACTGCTTACTGACCAAAGATCATATAACTTCGAGACCCCTGGCCTATGGATCAGGTGGTCACAATAGGCATTATTTCGTGTTATTTAAACAGTTCCTTCTAACCATTTGATCTCCAAATTATACGATCTTTGGTTTGTAGGAAGTTTAGAGATAGTAGATCACATTCAATAGCTCGAATCATTGTTTTAAAAAATCTGCCTTCCAATTTCACCTGCCCAGATCTGACTTCAAATCCGGTGGACCACAGCCTAGTCCACCTCATTTATCCTTCAATCAAATTCTTTCAGTTTGGTATAAGAAAACCTATTAGCGATCATTGTGGATTAGCCATCAGAGTATTGGGTCACAAATTGGCAGAAACTTGGAGCAAACAAGAGCTGCTTAATGCAGTAATTTTATAACTACAGACATTTCAATTTCCAACAGACTGACTTTATAGACGAGCAAAATAATACGTAATTTATTTGACATCAGAAGGTTCAACACTTAACTGAAATAGAATATGGCTGGAAAGCGCAGAACATCAGAAGGTACCACTTCTGACAACCTAGACCAGAAAGCCATATAGGGTGCATATGACCATTTTTCAATATAGCTGGAAGTAATGCTAGAGTTTGTGATGCTGATAGCACCAGGGAAATGATGGATAGGATAGAAATGAATCCACTAAATCTAAGATAAAAGACTGCCTGAAGGGAATTTTTTTCAAAAAATTACAAAAATTATCAACAATTAATAGTAAGAGGAAATAGAGATTTGGAGGAGGAGGAGGAGGAGAGAAGAAGAGAAGGGGGGGGGGGGGAGGAATAGCTGACAAGCTTAACTTTATTTTCTAGAATTATACTAACCTACTTAGCCCTTAATACAGTGACAAACAATGATATGTACATGCAAGCACGAGTGCGCATACACATATGCCAACATCTTTCAAGTTTCGCAACCTTGCCACTTGTGAGTAATCTCATATGTTTTTATAGGATACCACAACACTTGAACCAAGTGGTAAAATTTGATCAACCATATTTTGTCAGACCCGTCCCCATTGTCCCACTATTATTGTATTTGCTAATCCCATTTTGTAAACTACATTTGAATTTATTTTAGCCCTCATACTTGTTGACCTCACTAAGCCTGCCTCTTTCCTGGTACCTTTTCTACACAGATTTCCATCAAAATCTTATATATTTAAGACAAACTACTTTGCTTGCAATGCCTGTGTATACAATGTCTAGCCTCCACATAATCCGCTTCAATATGACAGTATTCTTTATATGGAACTCAGTCACCATTCTTGTCCTACATGGCCTCTAGGAGTGAAATGTCTTCCCACCAATTTGCCTAGTAATCATTGGCATCATCTTTCTAGTTAGGATCAGCAGTTATCCTATTTTGTTTCCAGTCAACTTTGTTAACCTATCTCAGCACTATGTTTCTAACCTCATCTGCACCCGATATGCTTCACCAAGGTCATAATTCAAAGTTCACTCAATCATTCACTCCATAACACAGCCCTTTTAAAGCTAGACAGCCTTGTTATTGTTTCCATTGACACATATCATGCTCCAGGTAGCATTGTCAAGTTATGAATCAGAAACTTGAAAATGCCTATTTCTCAATCATCATGATGTCTCCTAGTGCCCACGGCACCTCATCAACGACCAAACCTAGTGGACAAAAGCACCACAGCCACATTTTATCTGCACAAATACAATGCAGCACTGCTTTCTTTCTTACCCTCTTCTTTCACATTGAACTACTCTCATTCAAGCATAAAACATCTTTAATTAAAGCCAAATAAAGGTAGTCTAATGAATCTTTGTAGAAACAAACACAGATTTAGCGTGTATGTACTTGCAGATTATTTCATTGTCAGGATGAAGTTGCAAAAAAAATTCCAGAACCAAGAGATATGCACAAGATTTGTCCATTGAACCTTTAGGGTGGAATCTTACAGGGTAAATTTATACATCTGATAATACATGACAAGCCTGATGACACAATGGCCTCATTCCAACCATTACTCAAATCCATAGAGAAAATACTCACCTTATTGAGATCTGACATGTTAGCAATAATTACTCCAAACAGCTAAAAGAGTAAGCAATTAACAGGAGAATTACTCTAACTTACATTACCTATTGTGCCAACACCAGCCAAGGCAATGCCCAGCCAATCAAGAGCATTCATCACCTCTTTGAGATAAAAATGAGAGAAGACAGAAAGTATAGCAAGTCCACAACCAGAAACAGGTTGTATAACAGAAACCTGAAAACATATATCACTAATTTAATTAATAAAGCACATTTAAGAGCAAATGCATATATTGCACTTCATTTCTCAGAGTGATTTTTCAGCAAATATCAACCTTAACATGAAATAACATTATGTGTGCATTTTGTTGGATTGTTAAATCACTGGCAAATAAAACATCAATATAAATCCACTTTATAGGTTACTTTAGCTGTGACTTGTTCAAGATTACAAATTTTATCGCCAAGTAGCTAATGTATATCTTTATGATTCATTCTTTTTACTCAAAGTCTGTGCTGATGGCGGACCACTGCAGGGAGAAGAGAGAAAGAGGAGGAAGAAGGAAAAGAGGAGGAAGAAGAGGTTATAGAGATGCAGGAAGAAGAGGTTATAAAGACGCAGGAAGAAGAGAAGAGGAGGAGGAAGAAGAAGAAGAAGCAGCAGAAAAGAGGCTAGCATTTTTTTATTCAATCATTCAATTGCCTCATACATGAGAGGGATGGCCTTTATATAGGCCTTACATCAGCTCAATCAATTGACGACATACCAAAGTTGGATCCTCAATCAATTGACTAAGTCAACCGATTGATTACATACCAAAATCGATCCAAACACTCGATCTAATTACTTGACTCAATTGACTTGATTAATAACAAAACAACTAGCCCAATTGACTTGACTAAAACAATGCAAATAATGCAATAAAATAAAAGTGACTCGGACTCAAATGGACCAAATCTGGATCTGACTCAATCCGAAGGCTTAGGATCATCTAAACGAACGGCTCTAATGTCCCCATTAACTCCTCCCAGGTAGAAAAAACTCGAGTCCGTCGAGTACAGGTCTAGCCGGCTGTCGTACTGCTCTAGGAGATCAGGGTCAAGGCGCTGCAGCTCGGCTCTGGAGATCCACGTCACGTCAGACTTTGGTCGGCCTTTTTCACCAAAAAAGGTAATGTTGGTAACCGCCTTTTCTGATCAACATAACCTGCTCATCTAATATATATTCTATTTGTTCTCTACGTGCATGAAATTTTGGAGGTAGCGGCTCAACAGTAGGTAATGGGTCAGGGTGATCAACAAAGGCAGATATATCGACAAAAGAGTCAGAAGGCATGAATGTTGTCTTTTTGTATGGAACTAAATCTTCAATATTAAATATCGCACTAATCCCATAGTCTTCAGAAAGATCTACAACATAAACATTCGAACTGATTTTCTATAGGACGTTAAACGGTTCCTTGGTAACCTCTAGTTTGATCAGGGAAACCACTGAAAACGAATCTGTTAATGCAGGTTACAGATTCGGTCAAGAGGGAAAAAAGGGGGAGAGCTCTCCGTTCCTGGTTCTCCTGTAGCTGGATTCTCCGGAACCACAAGAATCCTTAGAATGGGATTCCAACTCAGCACCTTTTGAGATTTTGAGAAGAGTTGCTCTACGAGCTTGCAATTTCTTGAACGTTTCCAAAAAAAGTCGTTCAAGCCTAATTCTTATCATGACGTAACCTCTTTCACTTAGCTATTTATAACATTTGTGTAAATCAGCAAAGAAATTTATATTTTAAGTTATTAAAGTGAATGCATTTGCTAATTTCTTGATGCAATGAATATGGGTGCAATGCGAATAACTGTGCAGACTCAGACACTCTATACTGATGAGATATGGAGATCAGGTCTATGGGCTGCCTAGGTTTGCAACCATGCACCACATCGAATGGACTCATGCCTATGGACTTATTGACCGAACTATTATATGCAAACTCAATAGTCGGTAATATTAAATTCCATGTCCTAGCATGTTCACCTACTAGACATTTTAATAGGTTTCTAAGGCTACGGTTGACAACTTCAGTCTAGCTGTCAGTTTGAGAATAATAGGCAGAAGAAAATTTCAGTTTGGTGCCTATCATATACCATAGGATTTTTTTCTAAAGTAGTTCATGAATGAAAATCCCTATCAAGCATAATAGATTTTGAAGGGTCAGGGGGTCTAACGACTTCATTGAAATAAAGTTTGGAAATTCTAGAAGCATCAGAAGTCTTAGAACAGGAAAGAAAATGAGCCATCTTTGAAAATCGGTTCACAACCACAAAAATGAAATCGTGCTTGGTAGAAGTACGTGGAAGCTCTAACACAAAATCCATACTGACATCTTGTCATGGGCATTCGGGACGAATCCGAATCTGGTGGTACCAACTCTTCAAATCAATCTTAGAAAAGATTGTGGCACCAGATCTAGAATCTAAAAGGTCATTTAGCCTAGGAATGGGAAAAGAGAGAAAGAGGAAGTAGAAGGGAAAGAGGAGGGGTGAGGTCGTGTCTCTCTGGTGAGATGCAGCCGAAGAAGACACCAGGGGTGTCGGCGCTTGTGGCCGTGGGAGCGGCCGATTGAGGGTAGTGGGGCGGCGTATGGAAGTCGAACCCTTCTGGGTTCGTGAGAGAAAGGGGAAGCGGCGGCGGGATGCGATGGAGCGGCGCCGAGATACGGCGGCTTGAAAGAGGAGGCGACGCTCGTCTTCGATGGCAGCGCGGCGACGCTCGTCTTCGATGGCAGCGCGGCGACGCAAGCGGTGGCCCTTCGGAGAAGACATCGCTCGGCTTCGGTGGCGGCACGACGGCGCAGTCAGTGGCTCTTCGGAGGAGACGGCGCTCGCCTTCGGTGACGGCGCAGTGAGAGGCGGGGCGGGGCTCTACAGGCAAGCGGAGGAAGATGAAGGTACCTTTTTTTTTAGTCATGTGCGGTCATGTGATTTTTTTTTAACACATGAGGTCACGTGCGGATTTTTATTTTTTTAATTTTTATTATTTTTTTTTTGAACGGATCCGGGCTGAGGGCTCGGGCTAACGGGTTTGAAACTTACCCGTTAAGCGATTTTAACCTCCAGACGGTTCGGGAGGGTGCTCCAACCCTTGCAGCGGCCGCCGTAGGCGAGGCTCCAAAGGCTATGGCAGAGGGCGGCGACTTCCAGTGGCGAGTCACCAATCACAATGGCCGGCAGGGTCCTCTCTGGGTGGGGGTGGCATGGGCAGTCGTGAGAAGACCCGGGCCTCCTGGTTCTAGGGTTTTGAGGGAGGGGAAAGGTGACCCACTTCTCTACGGGCTGAAGGTGGTGTGCGGTGCTGCCGGTGACGAAGGGTGGAAGTGGTGGCCGTGGGCTTGGCGGCCGGTGGGACGAGCCCGATGAAAAAGGGGTTTTCCCCTTTTTTGCATCTGGTGAGAATTGAAAGGAAGAAACCCTTTTCTTTGGTGAAAATTGAGGAAAAGAGGGAGGAACGAGGTGAGAGGGGAGGCTTCACATTGCAGGAAAAGAGAGAGAGAGAGAATTGGATCGTGGCTTTGGCAGCAGAGGCAAAGCCGGCCTGCTCTGATACCAAGATGATGGCGGACCACTGCAAGAAGAAGAGAGAAAGAAGAGAAAGAAGGGGAGGAGGAAGAAGAGGTTATAGAGATGCAGGAAGAAGAGAAGAGGAGGAAGAAGAAGAAGCAGCAGAAAGAAGGCTAGGGTTTTTTTATTCAATCATTCAATTGCCTCATACATGAGAGGGATGGCCTTTATATAGGCATTACATCAGGTCAATCAATTGACGACATGCCAAACTTGGATCCTCAATCAATTGACTAAGTCAACTGGTTGATTACATACCAAAATCGATCCAAACACTCGATCTAATTACTTGACTTAATTGACTTGATTAATAACAGAACAACTGGCTCAATTGACTTGACTAAGACAAAAGCAAATAGTGCAATAAAATAAAAGTGACTTAGGCTCAAATGGAATCAATTTAGGTCCGACTCAATCCGGGGGCTCAGGATCATCTAAACGGACGGCTCTGATATCCCCATTATGTGCCCTGTCTTGTGGTTCTACGTTTCATCTCATCTATCTTGGATACTTTGTTTCCACCATTGCATATAAGCTGTCCCATGGTCTTGACCAGAGATTCTCACTGTGTTGTATTTTGTTCTCTTAAAAGCCTGTATATGTTTTGAAGCCATGATAAAATAATAAAGGAATAAAAATAGCTATTTCCAATTTGCTTTTTCTCAAACCAACTGATTCATTGTATAGTGACAAAGAAAGGCATCCCCTCAAAAACTATAGGATTCACCAAATGAATATTCAGCAATATTTATGTAGGGAAGTTACTTTTTGGTTTTGGAGATGCTTGTTGAGCATCTCTAGTTGTTTAAGTTCTATACTACTGTGGCCTTACTATTTACTTAAATCCTGTCATGTACAATTTTATCTTCAAAATGAATTGGTCATTTTTCCCCTCTTATCTTATGCAATTTGTTTAACAGAGTAATGCCTCGAGGTCAACTTTGTGTGTGCTTCTCCATCGGTTTTCATGTACATTATGTTGCACAAGAAGGAAGCAAATCAGGGAAAACTAATGAGCAATCCAGGATGATATCCAGGAGATATAAAAATAGCAATTCAAGAGCAATAGTTAGTTATTAAATTTGCTTACTAAAGTTCAGAATATAGATATCGACTGACTCACCGGAGCTTGAGACAATGCCCTTAACATCAATAGTGCACCAAATATATCCATGACAAAGCCTATAAGCCATTGTTTGTTGAAAGCATAAGCTCTGATCACCTACAAAATAAGCACAATCAGCTCAGTTTATCAGTTTGAGTAGCCATACAGAATAAATATCTTGATTGCTTTACATACATTAGTTAATTTTATATTCTATGTTATTTATTACAAAAAAAACTGGGCATTATCTGTTGAAAACAAATTTTGTTGCATGGGTTGCGATAAACTAATGTGAATAATGTACTAAGGTATGTAAGAGAACATGATCATATAGAAGCATCAAAATTATGTCTAATTAATCCCCAGGACAATGCAGCATTATTATTTAGCAGCATTCCGGAAAAGCTCAGGTTGCTATTTATAGCATTTTGTTCCAAAAGTTGCAAAGGAAACCATCAGGTGGAATGAACCAACCCATGGCTAACGGAAATGACTGAATAAGGTGATAGGTGATTGTATTTATCATCTAAAAGCTTCTGGTGGCCTGAAACTCTGTCCATCATTTCTCAGTGCTTCCAGGGCTTCACCACATTTTCTATTAGAAATTTCAACTTGTTGGTTCATATAAAAACATGACACTTTAAATTTTCAAGCAGATTGGCTGCAATTAGCACATTGAGGAATGTGGAGGCACTCACATTAAAAAAATAATAATAATAAACATCCGATATAAGAACTGGATGACCTGAAAAGCGATCATTTTATTTTTATTATTATTATTATTATTATTATTATTATTATTATTATTTTATTTTATTTTTTTTTTTTGGGGGGGGGGGGGGGGGGGGGTGCGGCGGGGATCAAATTTGAACGTACTTTGTAAATAATGTGTCGAACCAACGCATGGTAGGAAATGATTGCAACAATCTCTCAAATCATACCAAAGACAAGGACATAAAGCAAATAAACCTTCTAAAAATCACAACTTTGGCAACTAACAAGGACACCTCAAGTATCAATATAAGTATCACCAACCAACTGCATTCCTCGATTTAAAAAGAAGCCAAAACTCATCGAGAATCACAAATTATAAAGGAGAAATGACGAATCACATCTCTCAATTCCAGAGTGTTTTCTCAAACAACACAAACTCTAAAGCTCTCAAAATTTCAAGAAGATGCCGGAACAAGAAAAGAAAAGATCGCTCCATTGCTATAACCAAATTAAAAAAAAATACCGTTTAAAACCAAAAAAATCACATTAAAATTCAGGCTAATCGATATATCATCGAATCAAGAAACGAAATGCCGGGTGAAGAAATCAAGCAAACAAAAAAAAAATTTTTAAAAAAAAAGAAGGAACCCTTTTGACCTTGAGCTTGAAGGAGAGGGGAGGGAGGATGACGGTGCCCTTCTTCTGGAGAACCTTTCCAATGTTGTTCCCCGCCGTCGCAATCAGCGTCAGCATAATCGATTCCCACATCGTTCTCCGATTTCTTGCCTATCTCTCCCTCCCAGGTTCTTGCGGGAGATCGATCGAGGGATCCTGGATCCCTTCCTCCCTTCTTCCCTGGTTCTTGGGTGCGGGATCGATCGAACGGCAGCGGAGCTCGACAGGTGGTTTCTTCTTTTCTCCCTCCTCCGAGCTTTTGAGGCGACGGGAGAAAAGACGGCACTGAGATATCGATCGGGTCCGATCCACTTTGTCACGCCTTTGTACAACGCACGCCGAAGTACCCAAAAAAGGGACCGCCTCTATTTAACGCAACCCGAATCTCCCGATGGGTCAGATCCGATCCGGGTTAGAGCCAATACGAACCCCACCCGATCCGATAGCACCCAACGCATGACCAACGATTTTCTGTGATATAGTCCCTATAATTGTTTATATCTTTTATATTAATTCATTTAATTTTTTATATTTACATATTAATACCTGCAATTCTTCGCTGTGCAGTGTGCATTATTAGACCTTTCAGTAGGTGTGGCTTTAGCTAAACTATGACTAATGGTGGCTAAAATTAAAAAATAAAAAATAAAAAGTTCTTGGAGTTGTTGAAAAGGAGATGAGATAGGCACGGGTTACATGCTGCTAGGAAGCATGGTTTGATGATACTACCTATATACAAATACTACAAATTGGACATGCTATATTTTGTAAATATTATATTTATATTGATGTTTATTTATTTTAGAAAATTATATGATATATGGGCTATTAGATTGTTCGACTCTAATTTGAAATCACCCGCCAGGGCCATTTTAATCGCCGCACATTTATAAAAAAACTCTTTTCCATAAATATGCAAAGCATATCATCGTGATATCATAAAGCATGGGCGGGTCTTCAACATGCGCGGCGAGTGCTACAGGCCAGCTCAGTCATCCTGAATGGTAACTTAACCACGGTGATCAGTTAGATCCAGGAGGGTGTGAGAGGTGTTGGCTTGGACCACCCTTTGTTTCGAAACATCTGGATGATGGTGAGTGATGGTGGGCCTTCCAGGCCAAGCGTGTCTTTAGAGAGGTTAACGGAGGATGTGAATTGGGTGGCCGCGTATGTGGCCAGTTATGCTGGGAGCAACTTATAGGCCGGAGAGGGGGAGTTGCCACAGGCACTCCGCGATTTTTTATTTTCTGACTTTCTAGGATGTATTCGTGCACGTATTGTATGATATACCTGTCAAAGCAAAAAAAAATATCCAATCTCTCAAAATTCAATTCTATTTAAAAATCCAATTTTTTTTCAAAACACCAAATTCATCTCCTTAGCCATGATTATGATCATACTTATATCTTGTGTCTAGACTAAAAAATAAGCTCAATAATAATCAAAGTGCTAGGGTATCAAAGAATTAATGTATAACCTCCACTGACATGATATCTAAATACCAATGTATAATTCTCACTAGTAAGGTATCAAAGTACTTGTTAGCTATATCACCTAACTAAGCAAATAAATCTAAAGTAATTAATTGAAATTCTTAAAAGAAATAATATATATATATATATATATATATATTATTCGGTATCAAAATAAATCTATTTTATCACAAAAGAAATTTATTCTAGCACAAAAAAATCTATTCATTTAATAAATTCAAATCATAAAATTGTAAATCCTACAAATCCACTAATATTAAATTTAAAACAAAAGTAAGAGGAAATAGCATAATTGAAGGCAGGTCGAAGCGCATAGATGCTATTCCAAAAAAGTGTTTACCCCACGTACGGGTCTCCCAGCAATCCTCCTTAGAGATACAACGATCCTAAACTTCTTCTGCGGTACGTCTTAGAAGAAACCAAGTCGAACCCGAACGGACTTACAGATCCAGCGAATCACGAAATAAAAAAATAAAATAAACTAAATAGAATTGCAAAAATAAAAATCAGAGTGGCTAAGAGGAAGAAGTTTTCTCCAGAATTTTTTTGATATTTTTCTCTAATTTTTCATGTCTAGAATAGGATGAAATTGGAGGTATTTATAGGGATATTTGAGTAAGGGTATTTTGGTCTTTTTGCGAACGCATCTGCGCCTTCCGCGGATGCGTCCACGGTGATTTTGCGAACACCCCAACGGGCGTTTTGCGAACACCCCAATGGGTGTTTCACGAAATTCAAACGCGAACGTGGCCGAATCTCGAACCGCGTGCGCATTTGTTGCCCAAGATGACAACCCACGAGGGGGGTGAATTGGGTTTTCTAAAAATTATGTTCCCTAATTTTTACTTTGAATTGAATGCAGCGGGATGATAAGATGCTACTTACTTAAGCTCTAGGCAATTACAAGTAAAGCAGTGGAAAATTAAGCTAGAGCAATTGTACTATGGCTTTAGCGTGCAATTGATCTAAAATTAACTTATAGTTGCATGATTAATTTTAATCTATGTGAATGGTAAGAATGGAGTGGAAGCTAAGCAAGTTCTAAACAATCACTTATAAATCAATAGGAAACAAAGCTAGAGATATTACACAATCAAGTATGAATGTAAGGCATGAAACACAAGAGATAAAGCATCACAAACACAAATATGTATAGTGGTTCGGTGCACCCCAGCACCTACATCCACTCTCCAAGACCTCTTGGGAATTTCATTATAATCCCTCAGATTACAGCCGGTTGTTTTACAAGCTCACAACCTAACTTGTTGTTTTTACGAGATCACAACGAACTCGGTCGGTTTTCACAGGCTCACCGACTAGAACCAATCCGATTGTTTTCATGGGCTCACAATCCAACCCAGTTGGTTTTCCCCGGTTCACCAATCACAACCTTACACTGTTGGTTTTCCCTTTGGCTCACCAACAAACCTTAACCCCTTGATTCAATCCCTTGATTGAATCAAGTTACAAGATATTAGAACAAGAGTTTAAAACAAATCAAAGCTTCTTAAACAAGCAGATATAACAATGTAAACAAATAGAGTAAAGAGAAGCCCTCAAACAAGTTTTGTAGATGAGGGAACTCGGCTTCTTCTTTACTTGACCCTCTTCTGATTTCGCACGAGGTAGAGGATCACTGAGGCAGCACACAGTTAGAGATGAAGCTTTGAGATTCACTCGGATGCTCTTCTTTTCTCTCTTTTGCTTTGAATGTCCCTTTTGTGCTTTTGGGAGGTTTCTCTTGAAATCTCTTTGAAATCTCTTTCCTATGTATTTTCTCCCACTTCCTTAACTTCTCCCCTAGCTCTACCCTTGATTTTATAGCTTTGGATGGCGTGGGAACAAAGATCTAGCCGTTAGAGATAAAAATAGAACTGTTGGAGTTGAGAAAAAACTAGCTGTTATGCCTCCCAGCGTGCTCGAGTCGACTCGGCTGAAGCAGGAGTCGACTCGTGAATAGGAGTCTGCCGGCACTATAGCTGGGAGTCGACTCGAGCACTGTAGCGCTGAAGTAGGAGTCGACTCAAGCACTGTAGCGCTGAAAATTAACTCTCTGTCTTTTTGTCTGTTCTCAGTCGGAGTCGACTCGCAAAGTCTCGGAGTTGACTCGAGCACTGTTCCTTGAAACTCCAGAGTACCAGAGTCGACTCTGAACTTCCAAGAGTCGACTCGAAGACTATTCTTTTGAATCTTTCTTTAACCTCCAACTTGAATCATTTGAACTTGAAACTTGGGCCAATGAAGTATAACTTTCTTTCAACTTTTTGAGAGCTTTTGAGGCATTCTTCTATTCTTCCAATTTGTTATGTTTCTTGTAAAATAAATATCTTTCTTCTTGCAACACAAACATTAGTAATTATACTTCAAGGTTTTGTGATCATCAAAATCAATCTTTGGGTCAGCAATCTCCCCCTTTTTGATGATGACAAAACTTGGAGTATATGTAATATAAAATAGTTTTTGTTCTAGAACTAATACATAGCTAAGTTGCATATTTAAAACATACTTCATGATAATGTTTTAGATTTAATCAATTTAACATAATCAACACATAAAACATTATGAGCATATACTCAGATATTTCTCTCCCTTTTTGACAACATCAAAAAGGTTGCAAGATAATGAAACATTAAACACAAAGCAGTAAATGATACTCAAATATTTCTTTTCCTTATTGTACTCTGATTTTCAGTCAATGCATGTCGAATTATTGCACGAATATGAATCATATAACTCAAGACAATAATGTCAGAATAAGATTAATGAGCATAGATCAGAGCCAATTAAGATGATTTCAGAGCAAATTATAATGAGAGCACATCGAATGTGATTCCAAAGATAGTTTTCAAATCAAGTGTAAGTCGAACCTTTTTCAAGTTAATTCAAGGAGTATCAAGACTGATATTCAAAGAAGGCACGAATGAAAATCTAACCCTCTTTTTTCTTTTGCCCAATATATTAAATATATAGCAACATGAGAGCAATCTAATCAATTTTTTAGAGTATAATATCAAAACTTATATACTCGAAAAATATAACATCATGTTTGAATTGCAATTTGGTTCATGATTGATGCATAAGATATATTAACCAAATAGCAAGCCTCAAGGTGTATAACAGAGATTTTCATATTTAAATTTTAGATATTTATAATACATATTGGAGAGTATTAGGATCACTTCTCATTTAGTATTCTTTCTCTCGTCTTTAGTTATGGATTTATGCAATTAAGTTCCATATGATCTCTCCCTCTGAAATTTTTTTTCTCCCCTTTAATTGATCATTCCATTTAAGAGTTTAGAATTTGAAGATAATTTTCAATAAAACATTCAAGTTGTTAATCTTGAAAATATATTTTCTACAAATTTCAGCATATTTTCAACTTAACCCATTGAGAGCATATTTGCAAGTATCAAATCATATTCATTTGAAATAATAAACGCTCTGTAGAATTAAACTCAAAGTATAGGCTATATATAATTAAGACAAGTTATGGCAACACAAGGAGGTTCATCAAAATCAATTCATAAAATATTCAAGGTATGCATCATATGATGGTGACTTTTGAACAAGATGCAAAATCTAGAGAGATTGATATGTCTAAAGCTCCCCCTCAAAAGATGCATTCTTCTTTAATCATTCTTTTCTTTTTGTTGAATTTCAGATGTTAATGATAAGCGTGAATAAAACTGAAATTCTATGATATCAAGAATGTAAAGTGATCTAGAGTTTTTCAAAATTTATAGCAATCACTCTTTTTCATCTTTCAAGAACAAGTTATGCTTCATCTTAATCTTTGAGATAATGTACTGAAATATTAATCAAAAAATAATTCATTTGAAGCTCAATTTCTTTCAAAAGCAATTACATTTTCTTTTTTTTAAGAGTCATTGGAGTGAGTTAAAATGTTTCTAGCTTTAGGAGCATTCACTTTAAAGACAAGAAATGATATGTTTCAGATGCGTATCGGAGCAATCAACCAAGGCATCAAAATTAATTCTGTTTTTCTTAAGTTAAAATTTTCATTTAGGAATCATATTGAGTTATTCTCCTGAATGATGCGATCATTGAAGCATATAACTAAGGTTACAAAGATGTAACGATATAAGTATTTTTAAATTAAGTTGAAACTTTTATACAAAATCGGATTCTGAACTTCATAAAGATTTTCAAGGAGGCTTTCAAAGTTATTGTGGAGTGATTGATTGTAACCCTATTTGATTTTGATGAGCTCAAAGCATTTGAGTATATCTTATATTTACTAATGAATTCAATCTTGTGTTTCAGTGATATCCTTGTAAATTTATGGTTAAGAGTCTCTAGATTTGGTTCAAGACAATTTGGATAAGTTAAGAAGTCTATATGAACCATGGTCTGAGACTCGAGTCGACTCCGGGATAGTACGAGTCGACTCCAAGCGTATCAGAAGCATTGGCACAGGCTCGAGTCGACTCCGGAATGTTACGAGTCGACTCCGACTGAGAACAGACAGATGAACAGAAAGACTCAATTCAAAACCTGTCAGCGAGTCGACTCCTGAAGAGCGCGAGTCGACTCCGAAGCTTGCCGAGTCGACTCCGGAGTAGTATGAGTCGACTCCAGGGAGTTACAGACAAAAAGTCAGAGAGCAATTCTCGATCCTGAGAGCCGAGTCGACTCCTGAGAAACGCGAGTCGACTCCGATGGTTGGCAGGTCGACTCCAAAGAAAGCGAGAGTCGACTCTCAGTGGTATTCAAGGCAAAAGTCAGAGAGCAGTTTTTCGGACACTGAGATCCGAGTCGACTCCCGCAGTGCCCGAGTCGACTCCGAGACAGCGCGACCCCAAAAAGACAGAAGACCGAATTATTGCCTCTGAGACGCGAGTCGACTCTAAGACAGCTCGAGTCGACTCCAAGGCAGCGCTACATCAAAAAGACAGAAGGCAGTGTTTCGGAAACTGAGAGCCGAGTCGACTCCGGAACAGTTCGAGTCGACTCCAAAACTGGACGAGCCAAAAGACAGAAGATCGGAAGTTCGGGCTCTGAGCGCCGAGTCGACTCCCAGTATTTCCGAGTCGACTCGAGTGAGCCAAGTTGAAGAACAGCTCTATGGATACCATGGGATGAGCCGACTCCAAGAATGCCAAGTCAGCTCCAGTTTTTGGCGAGTCGACTCCGGGTTAAGTCGAGTCGACTCCCAGCCGAGAAGCTCAATTTAATTCAAATCCGGAACAGTTGCCGAGCCGACTCCAGAAAAGCATGAGTCGACTCCCGCTACAGCCGAGTCGACTCCAAATCGCGCGAGTCGACTCCGACCCCAACGGAAACATTGTCAGGATGTGCAGAACGGCTAGAAAAGTATGTCTAACGGCTAGTTTCCGTGGGAAATGGCTTAAAATAGCCACAGAGGACTGTAGCAAAAAAAGGAGGAGAGACTCCATTCAAAGCAAAAGTGATTTTCACCTACCAAAGCCTCTCTAGAGAAATTACAAGAGAAAGAAGGAAGAAGTGCATTGAAGTTCATACTCCCAACGTCTTCTTCGCATTCAAGGCTCCTCATCTGACAGCAAATCTTCTTCCCACTCACGAGGAGATTGAAGAGTTCGAGAAGCCTCCTTCCTCAAATCTAAAAATCTGTTTGAGGGCTTCTAACTCGTCTTTAGTTATATTGTCTATATTTGCTTTTCAAGAAGCTATTCCTGTATTCTTTATAAACTGTTTTCTTGTCACTTGATTCAATCGGGGGATTGAATCAAGGGTGTAGAGGTTGGTTGGTGAGCCGAGGGTAAAACCAACGTGTAAGGGTTCGATTGTGATTCCGAGAAAACAATCGGGTGGTTCTAGTCGGTGAGCCTGGGAAAACCGACCGAGTTCGTTGTGACCTCGTAAAACAACAAGTTGGGTTGTGAGCTTGTAAAACAACCGGCTGTAATCCGAGGGGTTATAGTGAATTCCCAAGTGAGACTTGGGGAGTGGACGTAGGAGCAAGGGTTAGCTCCGAACCACTATAAAAACATTGTGTTTGTGATTGCTTGTGTCTCTCTCTCTTACTCTCATTTCACTCACAGCACATAGCAACTAATTAATCATCTTGCAAAAGTATTAATTAGTCATCCACAAACGTTTTAATTGCAAAATTATTTTAAAACCCAATTCACCCCCCCTCTTGGGTTGTCTATCTGGGCAACAAGTGGTATCAGAGCCTAAACTCTTCTACCCTAAGAGTAAAAGATCAAAATGACAACCCCATTTGGATCTTCCCACATTGAGGGTCAGTCCACCCAAAGACCCCCATTCTTTAATGGATCCGACTACTCATATTGGAAGGCTAGGATGAGAATATTTATCCAAGCCCAAGACTATGAGATGTGGACCATTATATTAAATGGACCATACATCCCATCCATCTATGTAGAGGGTGTCACTGTACCCAAACTTGAAAAGGATTGGGATGACCATGACATGAGGAAGGCACAACTCAATGCCAAAGCAATGAATGTGCTTTACTGTGCATTAGATAGGAATGAATTCAATAGGGTCTCTACTTGCAATTCTGCAAAAGAGATTTGGGATAGACTTGAAGTGACCCATGAGGGCACGAATCAAGTCAAAGAATCCAAAATAAATATATTGGTTCATAAGTATGAACTATTTAAGATGGATTCAAATGAAACAATCACTTGCATGTTCACTAGATTTACTGATATTGTCAATGGCCTAAAAAGCCTTGGCAAAAATTATACTAACAGTGAGCTTGTCAGGAAGATTCTTCGTTGTCTACCAAGGTCATGGGAAGCCAAGGTGACGGCAATCCAAGAAGCCAAGGACTTGAACAAGCTTCCACTTGAAGAGCTTCTTGGATCCCTAATGACGCACGAGCTAACAATGAAGCAACACAGCGAAGAAGAGTCATCCCATAAGAAAAAGGTAATAGCTCTCAAATCTACATCATCTAACAAAGACTTGTCTTGCAGTAGCAGCAGTGAAGAAGAAGATCATGAGGGAGATGATGATGAGGCTCTTCTCGTGCGCAAGTTCAGAAAATTCATCAACCAAAAGAAGTCCTTTCATCAAAGGAGAGGCCCCTCAAATTTCTATCGCAAGGATAAAGGTAAGGAAAGGGAAAATGAGGGGATTGGATGTTATGAGTGCAAGAAGCCGGGGCACATCAGAGCTGAGTGTCCTTTACTGAAGAAGGGGAGCAAGTACAAGAAGAAGAAAGCCCTTGTCTCCACCCTATCGGACTCCTACGCATCATCATCATCATCGGATGAGGAACAAGAAGAAAAGGCCAATTTCTGCTTCATGGCCAATGAAAATGAGGTAACATCCGAAACGCATCTAGATTTTACCTTTGATGAACTGTATGATGCATTTAATGAACTAATGATTGAATATAAGGCTATAAATCTTAAGAATAAAGAGCTAAAGCTAGCTAATCAATCTCACCTACATAAATACGATAAATTAGTTAAAGATAAGGACTTTATCACCAAAGAAAATTTAGAACTTAAGACAAGCAACCAACTCTTAATTCAAAAAACTAATACCTTGAGTAAAGATAATGAAAAACTAACTAAGAAAATTTCAGAACTTAAAAACAATAAACAAATCTTAAACGAGAATCTCACAAAAGACTTGAACATTCTAAAAACGGAAAAACAAACACTAACTAAAGAACTTGAAAAATACAAACCTTTGGTTGAAAAATTTACATATAGTTCTGAAAAATTGAATATGATACTTAATAGTCAACGAGCTGTATTCAATAGAGCTGGTTTAGGATATAAACCTAAAAATAAGCAAAAACTTCTTAGTAACTTTTTTGTTAAAGCAGGAGAAAGCAAAACTAAGAAAATAACATGTTTTTGCTGTGGAACATTAGGACATAAAGCAAATGTGTGCGATTATAGAAAAGGAAAAACTAAAAGAAAAATTAAAAGGGTTTGGGTTCCAAAAGGAACCAACATTACTAACCATGAAGGACCCAAGAAAACTTGGGTACCTAAAACTATATGATTTGCTTGTGTAGGAGTGTCTTGCAGCCAAGGTCGACAAAAATTGTTGGTATTTGGACAGTGGCTGCTCAAGACACATGACGGGTGACAAGGATCAATTCTTCACCCTTGAAGCTAAGAAGGGAGGTGCTGTGACTTTTGGAGACAATAACCAAGGTCACATCATTGGTATAGGTAAAGTACAAATTACTCCTTCAACTTTTATTGATAATGTTCGATATGTTGATGGTCTTAAGCATAATCTACTAAGCATTAGTCAATTGTGTGATAGAGGTTATGAAGTTATGTTCAAACCATCACTATGCATAATAACAAACTCAAATGACAATAGTTTAGTATTTAAAGGAATAAGACGTGGAAATGTGTATGTTGTAGACCTTGAGGATCTTGCCAAACATAACCCATGTTTAGTTGTTAATGAAACTAAGGATAATGATGCTAGTTGGTTATGGCACCGTAAGTTAGGTCATGCAAGCATGGACACAATATCTAAACTAGTTAAAAGAGATTCCGTGATAGGTTTGCCAAAACTAAAGTTTGAAAAGAATAAAATATGTGAAGCTTGTCAATATGGCAAACAATCTAGGAACTCCTTTAAATCCATAAAGTGTGTCTCTACCTCTAGACCTCTAGAATTACTACACATGGATCTATTTGGACCAACTAGAACCACAAGTCTAGGTGGAAATAAATTTGGTCTAGTTATTGTAGATGATTTTTCTAGATACACTTGGGTCATGTTCTTAGCTCATAAAGATCAAGCTTTTTCAGTGTTTAAGAAATTTCATAAGGAAGTAACCAATGCTAGAGATACTTCAGTCATAGCTATTAAGTGACCATGGAACCGAATTTGAAAATCATTTATTCGATGAGTTTTGTAGTAAAAAGGGGATAACTCATAATTTTTCTGTACCTAGGACACCACAACAAAATGGAGTTGTGGAAAGGAAAAATAGAACTCTAGAGGAAATGGCTAGAACCATGTTATGTGAAAGTAACCTCCCTAAGTACTTTTGGGGAGAAGCCATCAATACCTCATGTCATATATTAAATAGAGTTTTATTGAGACCTATTATAAAGAAAACACCTTATGAACTTTGGAAAAACAGAAAACCAAAGGTAAATTATTTTCATGTCTTTGGATGTAGGTGTTTTGTTCATAATAATGGAAAAGATAATCTAGGAAAATTTGACTCTAAATCTGATGAGGGTATATTCTTGGGGTACTCTACAACTAGTAAAGCCTATAGAGTCTTTAACAAAAGAACCCTAGTTATAGAAGAATCCATACATGTTGTTTTTGATGATTCTAGTGATATCTCTTCTAGTAAGAGAGTTAATCTTGATGATGATGCTGAAATTCTTGAAGAAAAGATAGATGAGATGACATTACAAGATGATAATCAAAAATTAATTGGAAATGCATCATCAAGCCAAGAGGCTAATATGGATCATGGGCTGACTAAGGCTTGGAGGTTTGCTCACGGGCATCCTAAGGAATTAATTCTAGATGATCCATCTCAACCTGTTAGGACTAGAGCATCTCTTAGGAACTTAAACAATCATCTAGCCTTTGTTTCACATTTTGAGCCCAAACACATAGAAGAAGCTGAAAAAGATGTAAATTGGATAAATGCAATGCAAGAAGAATTAAATCAATTTACTAGAAACAAGGTATGGAATCTAGTTGAATGACCTTCTGAATATTCAATTATAGGCACCAAATGGATATATAAAAACAAACTTGATGAAAATGGAATTGTAATAAGGAATAAGGCTAGACTAGTAGCAAAGGGGTATAATCAAGAAGAAGGTATAGATTTTGATGAAACCTTTGCTCCTGTAGCTAGACTCGAGGCAATTAGATTATTATTAGCATTTGCATGCTCTAAGGATTTCAAATTATTTCAAATGGATGTAAAAAGTGCATTTTTAAATGAGTATATTAATGAGGAGGTGTATGTAGAACAACCTCCTGGTTTTGAAAATCATCAATACCCTAATCATGTATATAAATTGAACAAAGCACTTTATGGGTTAAAACAAGCACCTAGAGCATGGTATGAGAGGCTTAGCAAATTCTTACTAGAACATGAGTTCTCTAGGGGAAATGTAGATACAACATTATTTCTAAAGAAGAAAAACAAAGATATGTTATTAGTGCAGATTTATGTTGATGATATTATTTTCGGTGCTACTAACAATCGCCTCTGCGAAGAATTTGCTGACTTGATGCAGAGTGAGTTTGAGATGAGCATGATGGGAGAGCTGAACTATTTTCTCGGGCTCCAAATCAAACAATCTGAAGAAGGTATCTTCATCAATCAAGCCAAATACATCAAGGAGATGCTTAAGAAGTTTGATATGGAGGGAAACAAGTCAATCAGCACACCCATGAGCTCTTCATGCAAATTAGACTAAGATAAATCAGGTAAATCTGTAGATCAAAAGTTATATAGAGGTATGATAGGATCTTTATTGTATCTCACTGCAAGTAGACCTGATATCATGTTTAGTGTTTGCATGTGTGCTAGATATCAGTCTAATCCTAAGGAATCTCATCTAATTGCAGTCAAGAGAATCTTTAAATACCTAATAGGAACAAAAAATATAGGTCTATG
The DNA here is from genome assembly GCF_051530095.1 of Phoenix dactylifera. Taxonomy (NCBI): domain Eukaryota; kingdom Viridiplantae; phylum Streptophyta; class Magnoliopsida; order Arecales; family Arecaceae; genus Phoenix; species Phoenix dactylifera. The sequence goes on along the minus strand of NC_143190.1, from coordinate 66,037,507 downwards.
GTATTCTAAAGAATCTAGTCTGAACTTAATAGGATACACAGATTCAGACTTTGCTGGATGTAAACTTGATAGAAAAAGCACCAGCGGGTCATGTCAATTCCTAGGAGAAAACTTAATCTCATGGTTTAGCAAGAAACAAAACTCGGTTGCATTATCTACTGCTGAAGCTGAGTATGTAGCTGCCGGGAGTTGTTGTGCTCAAATCATGTGGATCAAACAACAATTGGAAGATTATGGCATTAAATAAGATAAAATTCTCATTAATTGTGATAATACAAGTGCCATTAATCTAACTAAAAATCCAATTCAGCATTCAAGAACTAAACATATTGAGATAAGACATCACTTCATAAGAGATCATGTAATGAATGGTGATGTGACACTTCAATTTGTTTGCACTGATGATCAATTAGCTGATATCTTCACAAAACCCTTAAGTGAAGAGAGATTTAGTGTGCTTAGGAGAGGATTAGGAGTGATTGATCCATCCTAGTGATATTCTCTTCTAGCTCATTGATTTTGATGATTAGATTGTGCTAAATATAGAGTTTCTTGTCTATGATCATCAAATCAGATCATAACTTAGTGATTTTCCCTCATTCGGCACGAAAATAGCATGATTCTTAGGTGCGTGCCAGAGTTCGAGACGACTCGAGTAAGTTTCAGAGTCGGCTCGTAAGGGGGAGTCGACTCGCACATATATGGGAGTCGACTCGAGATCAATGGCAGCATAAGGGAGTCGACTCGCATATAATCGGGAGTCGACTCGAGGTCAATAGGCGCATAAGGGGAGTCGCCTCGCGCATATTTTGGAGTCGACTCGAGGTCGAGTCGACTCGAGACTTACAGGAGTCGACTCGCGGTCGGGATCCGAGTTTTTAACCCTAATCCAAGCGTTTACTCAACACTTCTATTCACCGCCGCCACTGTCCACAAACCCTAGAGCCGACTCCGAGATCGTCTCCGGCCGCCCTTAGGGTTTTTCCCGTCGATCTTCCTCCTTTCTTTAGGTTCATTCCCCTTCCCTAGGTCAAAATGCCTCGTAAGTCGGTTGTCCGGAAGAGGCCCCAACCCGCGACCGGTGCCGAGCGACGTTCCAAGGCTCGGAACGATCCCGCGAGGTCACAACCTCCGGCTCGTTCCCTGCCGAGGGCGGTTCCCTCGCGGCCGTGCGCCGGGAAGGCGGTCTCCACCGGGAGATACGTCGATTTTGACTATCTCTCCCGAGAGGGCTTCACCATAGGAGAGAGGTTGAGAGCCCAGAGTTTAGAGTTCTTCTGCTCCTTAGATCTCCCTACATACCCTGGTCTAGTTAGGGAGTTTTATGGTACTGTGCATAGGGGCAATGGTGGGATAGAGGGAACCGTAGCCGGTGTCCCATTATTTATTTCCGAGGATTTCATAGCCCAAATCCTCCACCTTCCCCAAGTAGGGGTATCTCCCACACACCCCGAGGATAGGACTGAGGCCCTTACGGCCATTCTAGGGAGTCCACCTCAGTCCCCCTTAGATGAGGTGTCCGCGAGCTCACTTTCTGTTGAGATGCGGCTCCTCCTTAGCATAATTTCTAGGTCATTATTCCCTAAGACCGGCCGATTCGATTTTGTGTCTGAGAGGGACTTAGCCCTCATGTACTACATTCTCCAGGACACCCCCATCAACTTTTCCAAGATGATCTATAGATATCTATGTGAGCCACTAGATAGACCTAGGCTCACCCTCCCCTATGGCATGCTATACACACTTATTTTTAGGGAGTCCGAGATTCCTATTCCTGAGGAGGAACCCTCTCGCGCATTGCGATGGACAGATCGCATGCGTGAGGGAACCCTACACAGGATGGGGTTTCGTAAGGTAGAGGGAACTTGGGTTAGGAAATCATCTACCTCCACACATACTACCAGACGTTCCCCCAGTCCTGACCTAGATTCAGATTATCCTGCCTTTCCCTCCACCTCAGCTCCCACCACTTCAGCCGGACCCTCCTCCTCAGCTCCACCTACTCAGCCCATGGAGGTTCGCATTTCTCCTGAGCAGCTCCGGGAGTTGCGGCAGGAGATAGTGAGGGAGCTCCGAGGTCCAGCGACTGCTCCCTCCCCTGCACCCTCTTCTGCATTGGTTCCTTCCCTGTCAGCCGTGACCGAGATGACGGCCCATCTGCGGGAAGAAATCTACAATGTCAGGAGCCTGATACAAGCCCAGTTCTCTAGCTTGAGTGATGTCACACGCACCACACGGCAGATGCGAGATGACATCCGACAAGATATGGGCACCACTAGTCAGGGGGCCGAGCGCTTGGCGAATGTGCTCATCGCCAAGCTGGACACACTTCAACAGACTGTGACCGAGCTCGACACGACACACAGCAGGGCCACCTCGGCCATTATCAGACAGTTAGAGCACGTCACCAATGCGGTCACCCTACTCGTGGAACAACAGTCCAGACAGCCCAGGGGAGCCGCATCCTCCTCGAGGAAGCCTTAGCTCTTTTTGTGTTTTGACATGTATTTACTGCTTTACTTATTGTATTCACAAATACATATACATCAATACAATGAGTAGACAATTTTCTTCAATATTGTGCACATTTATCTCTACTTGCTTGTGTGTTCTGCTTACCTCCTTTTTGATACGATGACAAAAAGGGGGAGAAATATTTAATAGATATGTAAAAGGAATCAAAATAAAAGGAATCAAAATGAAAATCAAAAAATTAAAACATAATTTGTTCTTAGTGGATTTGATACCTCGAGGCTTATTATCTCTCTGTTGGAGCTCCTAATGGAGTAATCTCCAGAATCTATTCAAGGGATATTCGGAGATTAGTTGAATCCTACTCAAGAACAAATTGACAGGTTTTTCCTCTAAAAACCAAAAATTTCAGTTCAAAAGTTTCAATGCACTAAAAGAAAATTCAGAGAATCAAAACAAAGTTGAATGCATATGTTGAGGGGAAGAATCTGAATTTTTAAGAAAGCAAAATCATTAAATATATATAAGCCAAACAATTGATTGCATGATATGAAGGCTTATATAATTCCAAATGAAAGGGGGAGCTTTAACTCCAAAATTTATTGTTTCACACCTTTCAAGTTTGGATAAATTAAATAACCAAACATTTGAATTCATTTCGAAATTGTATTATAAATTTCCTTGGTTGTTGAGCAATTCACTTTACATATACTCAATGTTTTGTCATCATCAAAAAGGGGGAGATTGTGGAGTGATTGATTGTAACCCTATTTAATTTTGATGAGCTCAAAGCATTTGAGTATATCTTATGTTTACTAATGAATTCAATCTAGTGTTTCAGTGATATCCCTGTAAATTTATGGTTAAGAGTCTCTAGATTTGGTTCAAGACAATTTGGATAAGTTAAGAAGTCTATATGAACCATGGTCTAAGACTCGAGTCGACTCCGGGATAGTACGAGTCGACTCCAAGCGTATCAGAAGCATTGGCACAGGCTCGAGTCGACTCCGGAATGTTACGAGTCGACTCCGACTGAGAACAGACAGATAAACAGAAAGACTCAATTCAAAACCTGTCAGCGAGTCGACTCCTGAAGAGCGCGAGTCGACTCCGAAGCTTGCCGAGTCGACTCCGGAGTAGTATGAGTCGACTCCAGGGAGTTACAGACAAAAAGTCAGAGAGCAATTCTCGACCCTGAGAGCCGAGTCGACTCCTGAGAAACGCGAGTCGACTCCGATGGTTGGCAGGTCGACTCCAAAGAAAGCGAGAGTCGACTCTCAGTGGTATTCAAGGCAAAAGTCAGAGAGCAGTTTTTCGGACACTGAGATCCGAGTCGACTCCCGCAGTGCCCGAGTCGACTCCGAGACAGCGCGACCCCAAAAAGACAGAAGACCGAATTATTGCCTCTGAGACGCGAGTCGACTCCAAGACAGCTCGAGTCGACTCCAAGGCAGCGCTACATCAAAAAGACAGAAGGCAGTGTTTCGGAAACTGAGAGCCGAGTCGACTCCGGAACAGTTCGAGTCGACTCCAAAACTGGACGAGCCAAAAGACAGAAGATCGGAAGTTCGGGCTCTGAGCGCCGAGTCGACTCCCAGTATTTCCGAGTCGACTCGAGTGAGCCAAGTTGAAGAACAGCTCTATGGATTCCATGGGATGAGCCGACTCCAAGAATGCCAAGTCAGCTCCAGTTTTTGGCGAGTCGACTCCGGGTTAAGTCGAGTCGACTCCCAGCCGAGAAGCTCAATTTAATTCAAATCCGGAACAGTTGCCGAGCCGACTCCAGAAAAGCATGAGTCGACTCCCGCTACAGCTGAGTCGACTCCAAATCGCGCGAGTCGACTCCGACCCCAACGGAAACATTGTCAGGATGTGCAGAATGTGCAGAACGGCTAGAAAAGTGTGTCTAACGGCTAGTTTCCGTGGGAAATGGCTTAAAATAGCCACAGAGGACTGTAGCAAAAAAAGAAGGAGAGACTCCATTCAAAGCAAAAGTGATTTTCACCTACCAAAGCCTCTCTAGAGAAATTACAAGAGAAAGAAGGAAGAAGTGCATTGAAGTTCATACTCCCAACGTCTTCTTCGCATTCAAGGCTCCTCATCTGACAGCAAATCTTCTTCCCACTCACGAGGAGATTGAAGAGTTCGAGAAGCCTCCTTCCTCAAATCTAAAAATCTGTTTGAGGGCTTCTAACTCGTCTTTAGTTATATTGTCTATATTTGCTTTTCAAGAAGCTATTCCTGTATTCTTTATAAACTGTTTTCTTGTCACTTGATTCAATCGGGGGATTGAATCAAGGGTGTAGAGGTTGGTTGGTGAGCCGAGGGTAAAACCAACGTGTAAGGGTTCGATTGTGATTCCGAGAAAACAATCGGGTGGTTCTAGTCGGTGAGCCTGGGAAAACCGACCGAGTTCGTTGTGACCTCGTAAAACAACAAGTTGGGTTGTGAGCTTGTAAAACAACCGGCTGTAATCCGAGGGGTTATAGTGAATTCCCAAGTGAGACTTGGGGAGTGGACGTAGGAGCAAGGGTTAGCTCCGAACCACTATAAAAACATTGTGTTTGTGATTGCTTGTGTCTCTCTCTCTTACTCTCATTTCACTCACAGCACATAGCAACTAATTAATCATCTTGCAAAAGTATTAATTAGTCATCCACAAACGTTTTAATTGCAAAATTATTTTAAAACCCAATTCACCCCCCCTCTTGGGTTGTCTATCTGGGCAACAAGTGGTATCAGAGCCTAAACTCTTCTACCCTAAGAGTAAAAGATCAAAATGACAACCCCATTTGGATCTTCCCACATTGAGGGTCAGTCCACCCAAAGACCCCCATTCTTTAATGGATCCGACTACTCATATTGGAAGGCTAGGATGAGAATATTTATCCAAGCCCAAGACTATGAGATGTGGACCATTATATTAAATGGACCATACATCCCATCCATCTATGTAGAGGGTGTCACTGTACCCAAACTTGAAAAGGATTGGGATGACCATGACATGAGGAAGGCACAACTCAATGCCAAAGCAATGAATGTGCTTTACTGTGCATTAGATAGGAATGAATTCAATAGGGTCTCTACTTGCAATTCTGCAAAAGAGATTTGGGATAGACTTGAAGTGACCCATGAGGGCACGAATCAAGTCAAAGAATCCAAAATAAATATATTGGTTCATAAGTATGAACTATTTAAGATGGATTCAAATGAAACAATCACTTGCATGTTCACTAGATTTACTGATATTGTCAATGGCCTAAAAAGCCTTGGCAAAAATTATACTAACAGTGAGCTTGTCAGGAAGATTCTTCGTTGTCTACCAAGGTCATGGGAAGCCAAGGTGACGGCAATCCAAGAAGCCAAGGACTTGAACAAGCTTCCACTTGAAGAGCTTCTTGGATCCCTAATGACGCACGAGCTAACAATGAAGCAACACAGCGAAGAAGAGTCATCCCATAAGAAAAAGGTAATAGCTCTCAAATCTACATCATCTAACAAAGACTTGTCTTGCAGTAGCAGCAGTGAAGAAGAAGATCATGAGGGAGATGATGATGAGGCTCTTCTCGTGCGCAAGTTCAGAAAATTCATCAACCAAAAGAAGTCCTTTCATCAAAGGAGAGGCCCCTCAAATTTCTATCGCAAGGATAAAGGTAAGGAAAGGGAAAATGAGGGGATTGGATGTTATGAGTGCAAGAAGCCGGGGCACATCAGAGCTGAGTGTCCTTTACTGAAGAAGGGGAGCAAGTACAAGAAGAAGAAAGCCCTTGTCTCCACCCTATCGGACTCCGACGCATCATCATCATCATCGGATGAGGAACAAGAAGAAAAGGCCAATTTCTGCTTCATGGCCAATGAAAATGAGGTAACATCCGAAACGCATCTAGATTTTACCTTTGATGAACTGTATGATGCATTTAATGAACTAATGATTGAATATAAGGCTATAAATCTTAAGAATAAAGAGCTAAAGCTATAAAAACATTGTGTTTGTGATTGCTTGTGTCTCTCTCTCTTACTCTCATTTCACTCACAGCACATAGCAACTAATTAATCATCTTGCAAAAGTATTAATTAGTCATCCACAAACGTTTTAATTGCAAAATTATTTTAAAACCCAATTCACCCCCCCCCCCTCTTGGGTTGTCTATCTGGGCAACAGTTATAATTTGAGATATGTATCTTCCACATTGTAGCTCATCTTAAATCATTACGATTGAAAACACATATTTGAAACATATTAGAGCATATTCAGAATCTTTGTATTTTTGGTACGAATTAGAACATTATGTACCGAAGTTAGGCAAGTTGAAAGATAAAACAAATTTAATTCATTTTGCTTAAATAGAGATATCCTTCTCTTCTTCTTTTTACAAATTTATTCAACTTTCAGATTTTAAAGATGATTGTGAACGACAAATCTGAAATTTCTTTTCAATAATACAAAAAAAAAATTTATGTAATATTTCAAACATTCAATCAAATTATCTAAGCATGGAGCATTACAAAATATTGAAAACCCATAATTCAAAACATCATGCCACATGCAAAATATATTATGTGTTAAGTCATGCATTAAAATATTAAGAGCAAGCATGTCAAGGATCAAAATCAATTTTTTTCAAATAAACTCTCCCTATTTCAATATAATCTTGCACTGATTTCATCATTAAGGTGTGTTTTCAAGTGATTAAAACTTGACTTGATTCTTCTTATATATTTTCATTTACTTTGTCATTCATTTCCTCATTTTTTGAATTTCTTTCCTTAACCAATTAACGAATATTTTGATTTTGTTTTTCGTTTTTACTTTCTTATGCTATATACTCTATTTGTTCCCTATCCAGTGGAGTTGGAAGGGGCACGAGGTACTACCACTAGCCTCCCTCTTGTACCGTCCCTAATATATCCTACACCGAATAGTTGGGTCAAATAGTGCCGGGTACTACCACCAGCCTCCCCATTGGCACCATCTCTATGATGAGTAATATAGAAAGGTTAAAATGTTCACTTCAAATTTTCTCTGTTTAAGTGTAATTGATTACAGATTTTATCCTTTCCAAAAGAATGCTCACACAAGTCTCACAAATGTGCCGAATATATTATGCTTGTTTTGCTTTTTCTTAAGATTGGAATATTTGCCTTTACTTAGATTTTACTTTCCTTGAATAATGTTTATTTTCTTTTCTTTATCTCTCTCTCTCTCTTTGTTATTCTCAAGTAATTTACATGAAAGAGCAGAATAAAGAAATAATTTTATGTATCATATAGATGTATATCATGCAAATAACATTTTTATTATGTTCAAGGATTCACAGCTTCTCACAAGTTATTTTAAATCAAAATTTTAAGCATTAACTTGTGTATTTCATTGTTATGACATAGGCAAAGATATATTTTAGTTTGGGCAAACCATGAAACAATTTCTAAAAGCATAAGTCAATGATATCAAGAAATTAATAATTAACGATTTTAATCATGCCACAATAAGATTTAAGTTATTGACTTTGCTCAGCTAATTTATGAGAGAGGTATCTAAAATTACCAATTCATTCTGCATTCTTCAAGTCAAATACCTACTAGATTTCTTATGTGTGAATTTTTGGCTGAAGAAGGTCATCTCTCTTGTTTGCATGTGAATGTTTATTGTATCTTACGTGAAGGTGTCCTTCAAGTTGAAATCTCTCATTTTCTTGCTTAAGGATCCTGCATTATTAACAAAATCCTTTTCTTTCTTGAAAGAAAGTCATTAGTTTCTTCAAGATACAAAACATTCATCCAACATATTTCTTAACTAGATGACTCAACATAAGATATGACAATAATTGAATGTTGAGTCACTTTACTCAAGAGATTGCCTAAATATAAGCAAGCACATGTCATTTGAACTAAAGAGATAGTTTCATTAACCAAGATGGTTCAAGGACAAGCATGTGAGGCAATAGGAAGATTCATCAAGATCAAATCAATTTCTTATTTTCAGAATCAATTTAGCTTAGATTCTATTTGCTTAAGATAATTATCAATAAGACATGCTAGCTAAGTTTTAATCAAATTATCTTAAACAGCTGTTTCTATCAAAATTCAGATTATAATTCATTTGTTATCAATAAGATATAATTTATTAGAGTTAGATTGAAGTCTTGCACAAGGTCACATAATGAGCATACAATCTGGTCTACTAGCTGTATGATAAAATAATTATCATGCTTTAATACAGCTTTAAAAACAATAGATCTACCTTGCTCATCCTTTTCAAATTCTACAAGATGGGGTTATAGACATACCTTCTTCATGCCAATATTCTATAAGAGTTTTTCTTGTGGACTAACTTTGGTCAATGAAGATCCCCTTTCTTGTTTATCTTAATTTGGAGTTCGAGAGAAAATGTTAATTCATTCATCATACATATTTCAAACTCACCTTGCATGAGTTTAGTAAAATCTTCATATAAATCTTCATTAGTAGAACCAAAAAATGATATCATCAATGTATACTTTGAGTAAATAAGATATCACAAATTTTTCTTTTTGATGCATAGATTTATCACTATTACTTTCTATCAAAAAAGTTACTCAAGCTTTTATATCATGCTTTTGGTGCTTGTTCCAAATCACATATTACTTTATCATATTTGTAATGAGTGTTTTCAAATAAGATGGTTATTTTACATAGATCTTCTTTAATGAAATAACCACATAGGAGTGCATTCTACGCATTCATTTGACAGAATATAAAGCTCATAAAGCGAGCAAATGATAATGGTGATCTTTACTTCTAATCATGCAAGAATTTCATCAAGTTCTATTTCATCTTTTCTTGATTGAATCTTTTAGTAGTCACCAATTTTTCTTCATTAAGTGCATTTCTGAAAAACTCAATTTGGTTTTAATTATTAACAAGTTTTCAGATTTTATCGGCAAGATTTTAAATTCTATCTCTTTCAAAAATGATTTAGTTTAACTTGACCAATTATAATCTTGTTCATTCTTCTTAAGGTATTTTAGTTTTAGATTGTTATATGTAAGCAAAAAGATATACATATATAATCTGATTTTAGTGACTTGATGAAAGATCATTAGTCTCATAAATAATAAAATGAATTGATATTTCTACAACTAGGATCTTTTCATTGAATATTCTATATGCATTGCTTGATAAATGATACCCAAGGATAAGAGTATCTTTATCAGATTTGGCATTATTTTCATAAGAACATATCAAGCATAACATGTACGACTGAAAAATATGAAAGATATGCAATAGTTCATTTTCTATTTTCAAAAGATCAAAAGAAGTTTTCATAAAAAATAGATCTAATAGAAACCATATGTATGACAAGCAGTGATGATAAAAAAAATGACTATCATACAACATTGTATTTTTCATTTCTTCAAGGATTCTATTAACCCTATTTTACTTATGGTGTCCTTGGTGCAGAAACAATTGTATTCAATATTATTTTCTGTGCAAACCTTATCAGAATTTTGGTTTTCAACACTGTGCCATGATACTCTTTATCTTTACAGTTTGGAAACCTTTTTCATTTGAAACACTTTTATAAGATTTAGCAAATATAGAAAATACTTCAATTTTATTTGCCAAAAACAAATCCAATGTAAGCTTTTGAAAACTTAGTGATAGAAACAATATCTTTAGATTTAGAAATTGATTCTTATTTATTTCTTTAGTTATCATGCATAGCAAGTTTTGACCTTGCAGAAAATAATCTAAGTAAACCAATGACAAGGTCTTTTGGAATTAGGTCCATTCTAGCATGAGTTAATTTTATATGCCAAAAAAATCTTTAATCTAGGTATTTATAATGCATATTTTTTAAGAACAAATCAAGTACACATGTTCATGCTTTTATTTAGTACAAAATGATGCCATGAATATTAAAACTCTCAATCAATCATATAGAGGACTCAAAAAGATATTCAACGAAAATTGATTAATCATTAGTAAATTAACCATTAATGAGTAAAGCAGAATATAGAAAAATAGAGTGATTTGAAGATATTTCCTTTTATTGCAAAATTAATTAATACTTGCAATTTTATGTTTTAAACCAATAATCAAAACATTTTCAAATTAGAGTATTTCCTGTTTTCATTTCAATATAGATATATCATTTGAAACAAGATTGGGGAGATAAAAATATACATATTTGATTGAAATATTTTGCTTAAAGTTATTTTCTTTTATGATCAGATAATTAAGCATATTATGAATGTTTCAATTAGAGGTTTTATATATTGAAACTCAAGAACCAAAATCTATATGTATAAAAATATTTAAGTTATGATTAGGTCCGTAAAAATATTTTCATTACAAGAGGATGGAGTGATTTTAATATATGATATATATTTTTTGCCATATAACTATTTAAACTTACTTTTTAGAGTTCCATTCCTTGACATGTGTCTAGAACATCCATTGTCCAGATAACATCTTTCATTGGAATCTTGGGTAGCTAAACACACCTGCTGAAAAATAATTAGATTTTCAACTTAGGAACCCAAGCTCTTTTGGGTTCTTGCAGGTTAGCTATAATTGTTCCTTTTGGAATCCATATTTGTTCAATAGTAATAGCTTTACCATTTAATTTGTGTATTAGAACTATAGGTAAAATTATTATGCCCATTCTTTTCATATTTGCAATAAGTTATCTTATTTGATGGTTTGCTTGGTGAATTGATAATTTTTTTTCTCTAGAAATTTATTGTTAAGCAAGGGAGTCAAGCCAAATTTTGATTTATCAAAAACAGCATGTTGGTTTTCAAACATCATTTTTAATCTTTCTGAACTTACAGTGAATTTGTTAATAAGAGATTTTAATTGGTCAACTTCTTCACTTAAGTTTTGGTTTGCTTTAATTAAGCTATGATTTTTCTGAATCAATTTTTCTGAATTTAACCTTAATCTTTCATTTTCAGAATTTAGTTTGTCTTGTATTTCAGCAATATAATTTCTTTCTTTTGAGATTTCGAGATTTAGCTTTTTAAGATTTTTATTTTTCATAGCTAATTTTCTACATTCACCATACAAATCTTGAAAAGCATTTAATAGTTCATCATAAGAATATTCTTCATGAAATTCATTTGGTGTAAAATTAGATTCAGATTTTACTTTATCTTCTTGTGCCATAAAACACAAGTTAGTTATCTCTTGTAGTTCATTGTTGCTCCTAGCTTTCAATTTATTGCTTAACTCTCTCTTGGTCAAGGCTTTCTTACTTTTAATTTCTTTCTTTCTTTCTTTCTTTCTTCTTGCTTCCTCTTCTTCTTTGTCTTTAAGAAGCTTTTGAATTTTTCGGTGTTTGAGGATGGATCCTTGTTTTCATCACCGAATTCTTTATTTGTTGCTCTTTCTTCCTGATTGTGAGATTCAAAAGCTTTTCCTACAGTCTCACTGTTAGTATGTAATTGAAACACATGTGAGCTAATCTGGGATTTATCATAAATATTTTTTAAAGTATTCCAAAATTTTTTAGTAGATAAGCATGCAGAAATCTTATTAAATATAGTTTCATGGATAGCACAATATAGTATGTTCATAGCATTAGCATTCAATTGTGCTAAGTTTTTTTCATTGACAGCTTGAGAGTGTGTGTGAAGGTCATTTATTATGATATTCCATAAATCATAGTTTTATGATTGAATGAAAATACGCATGCATGCTTTCCAATGTGTGTAGTTTATGCCATTAAATAGTGGAGGTCTATCAATTAATTGTCCCTCCTAGAAAACTATCTATTTGAGTTGTCATGATCTTTGGCTCTTGATCGTGAGATCAACAATTAATATTAGAGCATCTGCTCTGATACCACTTGTTGCCCAAGATGACAACCCAAGAGGGGGGGTGAATTGGGTTTTCTAAAAATTATGTTCCCTAATTTCTACTTTGAATTGAATGCAACGGGATGATAAGATGCTACTTACTTAAGCTCTAGGCAATTACAAGTAAAGCAGTGGAAAATTAAGCTAGAGCAATTGTACTATGGCTTTAGGGTGCAATTAATCTAAAATTAACTTATAGTTGTATGATCAATTTTAATCTATGTGAATGGTAAGAATGGAGTGAAAGCTAAGCAAGTTCTAAACAATCACTTATAAATCAATAGAAAACAAAGCTAGAGATATTACACAATCAAGTATGAATGTAAGGCATGAAACACGAGAGATAAAGCATCACAAATACAAAGATGTATAGTGGTTCGGTGCACCCCAGCACCTACATCCACTCCCCAAGACCTCTTGGAAATTTCACTATAATCCCTCAGATTACAGCCGGTTGTTTTACAAGCTCACAACCTAACTTGTTGTTTTCACGAGATCACAACGAACTCGGTCAGTTTTCACAGGCTCACCGACTAGAACCAATCCGATTGTTTTCACGGGCTCACAATCCAACCCAGTTGGTTTTTCCCGGTTCACCAACCACAACCTTATACTGTTGGTTTTCCCTTTGGCTCACCAACAAACCTTAACCCCTTGATTCAATCCCTTGATTGAATCGAGTTACAAGATATTAGAACAAGAGTTTAAAATAAATCAAAGCTTCTTAAACAAGCAGATATAACAATGTAAACAAATAGAGTAAAGAGAAGCTCTCAAACAAGTTTTGTAGATGAGGAAACTCGGCTTCTTTTTTACTTGACCCTCTTCTGATTTCGCACGAGGTAGAGGATCACTGAGGCAGAACACAGTTAGAGATGAAGCTTTGGATTCACTCGGATGCTCTTCTTTTCTCTCTTTTGCTTTGAATGACCCTTTTGTGCTTTTGGGAGGTTTCTCTTGAAATCTCTTTGAAATCTATTTCCTATGTGTTTTCTCCCACTTCCTTAACTTTTTCCCTAGCTCTCCCCTTGATTTTATAGCTTTGGATGGCGTGGGAACAAAGATCTAGCCGTTAGAGACAAAAATAGAACCGTTGGAGTTGAGAAAAAACTAACCGTTATGCCTTCCAGTGTGCTCGAGTCGACTCGGCTGAAGCAGGAGTCGACTCGGCTGAAGCAGGAGTCGACTCGTGAATAGGAGTCTGCCGGCACTGTAGCTGGAAGTCGACTCGAGCACTGTAGCACTGAAGTAGGAGTCGACTCGAGCACTGCAGCGCTGAAAATCAACTCTCTATCTTTTTGTCTGTTCTCAGTTGGAGTCGACTCGAGCACTGTTCCTTGAAACTCCAGAGTGCCAGAGTTGACTCTGAACTTTCAGGAGTCGACTCGAGGACTATTCTTTTAAATTTTTCTTTAAATTTGCTTCTCCAACTTGAATCCTTTGAACTTGAAACTTGGGCCAATGAAGTATAACTTTCTTTCAACTTTTTGAGAGCTTTTGAGGCCTTCTTCTATTCTTCCAATTTGTTATGTTTCTAGCAAAATAAATATCTTTCTTCTTGCAACACAAATATTAGTAATTATACTTCAAGATTTTGTGATCATCAAAATCAATCTTTGGGTCAGCAGCATTTAAATTTTTCCAACAACCCTCCATAAAAATTTAAATAATTTTAAAATCAAAATAAAATGTTGGATATCTTATATTATGTAATAGGTGTAGGTACCTTTCAGTTTGAACGTTCACTTAGTGACAATTGATTACATCTGTGGTGCCAAGGTGATCTTAACCTTGAACCTCAGTCCATGGTTCAGATTAAATCAACAACATATATAATATAGCCCGATCTGGGTTCTAAGCGGGTTGCGTTAATATGGCCATGCGCAGATATCTATCATGTGCTTTTTAGGAAATTACCCATTTTCCATAATCACGGCCTCACGACTGCACATATAGGTGAGTCTTAATAAGAAAACTAGTAAGAAAGCTCCTGCCTCTTGGGTCTTGGACTCATTAAGAGTTATACAAATGAACTCATCCTACCGCTTGCTTTTATGAGTACTAGCGCCATAGGGATGAGAAAAATATGAAACAGTGCTCCTCTTAGTCATACTTCGGTTTGTTTCTACCCATTGAACCTTTTAAGGTTGGGTTCCCACCATGGTGATCTATCTTTATGGGCTAAGCTTCATCCTCCTCGACGACTCTAAACTACTGTTCTAGACAAACCTTTTGTAAGCTGATCAGCCAAATTATTTTCTGATTTCACAAAATTCAAAACAATAATGTTATTTTTCAATTTATATCTGAATGATTTATGATGCACTTTTAAGTGCCTGTTCATTTTTAAATTGGCATTTTCTTGGTTGCACTTGTCTATTGTAGATTTACAGTCATAATGTTTGAAGACAGGTGGTAAAGGTGACTCATCTACAGGAAGGTCTATTAGTAGATCTCTGAGCCACTCAGCCTCAGTGCTAGTGCTATCAGTTCAGACTCCATTGTACTCTTAGATATCAAGATTTGTTTGGTGGGTTTCCAAGACACAGCAACATCTCCCAGAAGAAAGACATATCCTGTGGTGGATTTAACATCTAAGGTATCGTTGATCCAATTAGCATCATTATAGCCTTCTAAAATAGCAGAAAACTCATTAAAGTGCAAACTATAGGACTTGGTACCCTTAAGATACCTAAGGATCCTCTTTAATGCTGTCCAGTGATATCTATTTGGATTAGTAGTATATCCACTAAGTCTATTTACAACGTATACTATATCTGGCCTAGTGTAGTTTGCTAGAATCCTAGTGAGCCTATGATTTGAGCATATAGGCTTTGAAGGATAGGAGTTCTTAAGTTCTTCTTAAGGTTTGTTGAGGGATCAAAGGAAGTAAAAACAGATTGACAATCGGTATAATTAAATTTATTGAGAATCTTGTCAACATAATGACTTTGGGATAACTTAATACTATTTGCACTTCTAATTATTTTGGTAATTAAAAATAAATCATCTTGTCCCAAGTCTTTCATATCAAACTTATGACTTAAGAATTGCTTTACTTCTATTTCTCTTATCCTTATTCTACTAGAGCTACTAGCTATACCACTATCTACTCTAATCCTAAGTGGAAAGGTGTCTTCAAAATATGTTGCATCTTTGGCTTTTATGATAGTGTTGTTACTAATATCACTTTCTTATGAATTAATTACCAAAAATCTATTGGCATTACTATTGACTGCATATCCTATGGATATGGCATCCACTGTTTTGGGCCCTATTTTTTTTCTTAAAATTAGGTATTTTCACTTTTGCCAAGCATCCCCACACTTTGAAATAGCTAAGATTAGATTTTCTATGTTTCTAAACTTCATATGAGGTTAGATCATTATTTTTGGAGGAGGCTGAGATGCGGATCCGGAAGCAAGGGATGTGGGAAATTGCTAATTATGTGGCCCAATTGAGAGGGATCGGGATCTCTTCCACGCGGGTGGATGCATGGGATTGGACACAGACGGCTGGATCACGATCTTCTTCAAAATGGACGCACGGGATGAGACGGGAAGGAAGCTGGAAGCAGGACTCCGGAAGCTGGAAACGCTGCTGATTTTTTTCTTATTTTGAATTCCAATGCAGAATTCCAATGCATTCTAGGGACTGTGACGTGTAGACACGTATTGCTCGTGTGCAAGTGTGCTTGACCAGGTTCAATTATGCTCTAGTGTAATCAAGCTTGAAGTCATGAATCATCACAATCTGTACCAAATACGCATTTAAACTCTGATTTACAATAACCTGTGCCAAATAAAATTATAATATTAAATTAGCAATTTTATTATTATCTGTTGGCAATAATACTAATTTAAGTAGTATGTAGATCGCACTTTTGTGCTCTCATCAATAGCCTTGCTGGACAAGCAAAGAGCCACTAATGAGGTTTCTCCTAACAACCGGAACAAGTTGGACGCCATGCAGGGACAGAACTTTTTCAGAGGTAAGCTTTAAGTCTACATGTCCCACTCCTAGCACACGTGCCTCCGAGATGTTTGCTATGATCACAGCTCCTCCACTTGAGACTTGGTAAAAAGAAAACCAGGAGCGATCCGAATAAATGTGAATATCAGCTCCGGTATCAATCCACCAATCAAGTGCTTGTAAAGTCATGTTAACTTCAGGAGTGAAGGAAACAGACCTGAAAGCAGTCTTAGAGGAGCTAGCGCCGGAAGTGACCATGTTGACTTGAGCACTAGTTGTGTGTGGACCTTTCTTTTTAGATTGAAGATATGCAGTCTTCTTATAGAAGCATTGGGAAGCCAAATGGTTGGTCCGACCACACACATAATCGAAATGAACACCACCTTCCTCTTTCTTCTTCTTCTGCTCCTGGGATTGGATAGGTTTTCCATTGTGATGGTTAGGGTTTCTTTTTGTAATGCTTATTTTTGAAGGATCGGTTCTGATTTTTCCTAGATGGGGCCTCTACATTATAAGCATCATTCTTGTGTCCAGTAGAGGTTTTACTCCTAAACCTGTGCTGCTCTTCAATCCTAATAGAGTTCAAAACTTGGGTTAGGGTAAGACCTCCTTAGGTATGGTTCAGAGTCATAACAAAATCAGACCAAGAATTTGGTAGTTTATCTATCAGACCGGCTACCTAAAATAATTCATCCAAATTGGTTCTATTAGCCTTAAGCTGGTGGATCAGGATTTCAAAATCATGAATTTGGTCATTCATTAGCTTTGAATCCACCATACTAAAGTTATTGAAGTCGGAGGCCTTGAATCTCTTTACCTCAGCAATATCAAGACCATATTTGCTATCTAGGGTGTCCCAGAGTTCTTTGGCACTCTTGGTTGTGTAATAAATGTCATTTAGCCTCTCAGAAAGGGTACCTAGGATTTTATGGATGCAATGATAGTCTATCTTATCAGGAATCCTAGAGGGTGTGCTGCTGGAAGCATAAGGTTCATTGTGGGAGGAGGATGAACTCCGGCTTGGGTTTGAATTTTGGCGAGTAGCAGATCGTGAAGCAGTTGGGTTGGACCCGTTATCAACTTTAGTAGTGCTCTCACCTATAGCTAAGATCAACCCTAATGTGGTGAGCTAGAATTGCATTTGGTTCTGCCACCTCCTAAACTTGTGGCTATCAAAATTTTCAGATTTGGTACTAAGGTGGTCGCTAGTGTTAGAGGCAATAGGATCAGGATTATAGAATAAAGACAGAAACCTGAATGAAGACAAAAAATTTACCTCAAAAGATTGTACTAATTTTTATATTGAACTTTGGATGTCTAGTTGATATATCCAAAAAAAATAATAGCCAGATCAACTCCAGATCGGTGGTGGAGCACTAGGCTCACTTAAGTACGAACCTTTCTTAGGCACGTATGCCTTTTTGCCCAGCTTTTCTTTGACACTATTAGTTAGTAGATATAATCACTAAAAATCATACAAATTCAATTTTTAGAAGAGCCTAGATGCAAACTTAAATTGGTTATTGTGTATCAATCAATTTTCGAATTTTCAGTTTGAATTTTTCAAATTAGTAATAATTAATTATTAATTTAGTGCTAGCAAGATAATTATTGTAATTGAAATTTAATATGTCAATTCAATGAATTATATATTAAAATTAATTTATTGCCTTATTAGAATAATTGATTACTAATTTGGTGCTAGCAAATCAATTATTGTAATTTAGAAATCTAAATGTCAATTCAATGAATTATAAGATTTATTTTCTTATAAGAATAATTGATTACTAATTTTGTGCCAGCAAATTAAATATTGTAATTAAGATCTAAAATGTTAATTCAATGAATTATAAGATTTATTATCTTATTAGAATAATTGATTACTAATTTTATGGTAGCAAATCAATTATTATAATTGAGATCTAATAAGTCAATTCAATGAATTAATTATTATGTATTGACCAATTTCTGAATGTTTCGTTTGAATGAGACCTGAAAATTACTCCTTGAGGAGTCCAAATGGAGGCATGATAAATCTTTTGGAGGTTAAACAAATTATTATCTTTCTAAAATGATTTACTGAATTATATATTACTAACACAAAAAATATATCAAACACTTTTTCAGATTGTTTAAATAAATCCAATAATTGTAATTAATAGAAATTCTTAAAAGAAATAATATATACATATTTTATTCGGTATCAAAAATAAATCTATTTTATCATAAAAGAAATCTATTCTAGCACAAAATAAATCTATTTATTTAATAAATTCAAATCATAAAATTGTAAATTCTACAGATCCACTAATATTAAATTTAAAGCAAAAGTAAGAGGAAATAGTCTGATTGAAGGCAGGTCGAAGCACGTAGATGCTGTCCCAAAAAAGTGTTTGCCCCCACATACGGGTCTCCCAGCAATCCTCCTCAGAGATATGACGACCTTAAACTTCTTCTTCGATACGTCTCGGAAGAAGCCAAGTCGAACCCGATCGAACTTGCAGATCCAGTGAAGAACAAAATAAAAAGAATAAAATAAAGTAAATAGAATTGCAAAATAAAAATCAGAAGTGGCTAAGGGAAAGAACTTTTCTGCATAATTTTTTTGGTATTTTTTTCTAATTTTTCGTGTCCAGAATAGGATGAAATAGGGAGTATTTATAGGGGTATTTGAGCAAGAGTATTTTGGTCTTTTTGCGGATGCGTCCACGCCTTCTGCGGACGCGCCTGTAGTGATTTCGCGAACGCCCCAACGGGTGTTTCGCAAAATTCAAACACGCACGCAGCCGAATCTCGGGCCGCATGCGCATTTAAATTTTCCCAACAGTACTGAAATACAACTCCCACCGGAACGTATCAAAGTGCCAATATATAGCCCCTACTAGTAGAGTATTAAAGCGCCGACATACAATCATCACTAAAAAGGTATTAAAACGTAATCTAGCTGCAAGTCTAAATCCATCTCAAATCAAAACTTTTTTCTCAAAAATATGCTCAATGTTCTAAATCAAAAAATATATAAAAACATACAATATTGAAATCAATCGAGCATAATCTATATCGAAAACAACATATTCGATCATGAGTCATATAATATTCTCGAAGAAGGCATATTCCATAATAAAATATCATGCATTAAGTTCATAAATCATGAATAATTCGATTTAAAAAATATTTTATAACTTATCGATAAATCTAGAAAAAAAGTTACATTGCTTACCTTGTAAGTAGAATCAACCAACAAATTCAATTGATTTCAAAAGTTCTCCGCATCCTGATATTTAAAAATATATTTTTATCAAAAATTGGCCATAATTAAGTTGAGAATAGAATCCTATGTCTTAACACCCTCTCTAAGCTAGCCAAGCGGTATTGTCTGACATTCTGGTCAGTCCAAACAAGGTAATTTCATCTAATCAAGATCAAACTATGGTTCTTGTGGCTTAATAGAGATTGAGGGTGACCAAATTTATTAGTGTCTGACAAGGTGGAGACCGGCGTGCTACCCAACGGCCATGGGTCAAGGCCCCCTTCAACAGTATCGATTAAGGTCTTTGAGAAGAGCCTTCTGCTGGATCCAACAACCTTAGAGAGAGAGTAGAGAGAGAAAATGCATGCAAAGAGATAAACAAGTGAGAAAGAGTGAGGAAGAGAGAGAAGAAAGAGAAAGGAGAGAACGGAGCTTCTCTCTCCAACAAAGGAAGAAGAGTACTATTGATAGTGACTGCTGACTGGCGACAACAGATGGCTGGTGGCAAAGAAAATAATTGGAAAAATGTCGGTCCAAGCAAGGAGTGTGGAAGATTTCTTGGCTTCGATCGCTCGCCGACAACTAGGGCTTCGATAGGGAGCTTGACCGGCAATAGGGACCGCCTGAAATCTTTACTGCAAGCACCGACAGCATGAATGGCCAAAAAAGAAGAAAGAAGTCGGACAAATAGGGGAACTTAAATTGAGCCCCCTTTTCAACCAAAAATCAGCAATTAGTTGGCTATGAACCACGATCTTAGGGCTTGAAAAGATAAGAAGCAAGAATAATTGGAGGGTGAAAGAGTCTTTACCTTTTTTCTTTTTTTTTTGGTGGGTGGCTGCTCAAACTGCTCTCGAGTCTTTACCTTCATTTCCGATGATATCTCAAGGTGGCCCAACCACCATGGCGGATGATGTTTGGAAAGAAGCTCGGCAACACCGACGAATGCCGACCCAAGGTTGTGATTTTTGATGGGGAGGTCAGGGAAAGCTTCAGCCTTTTAAATAGAACCAGAAGGGAACCCCAAAGTCTATCTCGGCAACGAACTTCACCGAAGAAGCGAGTAAGAAGATGACTTCGGCCCTGTTTGGAAGAGCTGTTAGCATTAGAGCATTTGAAAGTAGAGCTTTTATAAAAAGCTATTTGCTGTTTGGTAATTACATTTCTAAAGTGCCGTGGTACTTTAACATGTGTTTGGTAAACAAACTGAGAAAGTACTTCTGTATGACAAAATTATCATAAAGGACATTGCATAGTATTATACAATAGAGCATAATAAAATATAACATATATTAATACTTAAATATTTGATATAGTATAATATTACTATAATGTAATATAATATTATTATAATATAGTAATATAACATTATATACTATAGCATAATAATTTAATATAATATTAAATTATTTAATATAACATATCAATGTATTATGATATAATGTAATATAATATTATATTTATAGTATGATACAATAATAATGGTACAAAATATTATAATTATTAGCATACATTAATTTTTCATAATATAACATAATATTAAATTATTTAACATAACATATTAATATATTATGATATAATGTAATATAATATTATACTTATAGTATAATATAATAATAGAAAACAAGAATATCTTTTTTTTGTACGGAAGGGAGTCTAATCCATAGCTAGGGTTCTTTGTTAGGGCTCCAACAAATTTTTAGGCTTATAAAGGGACAAAGAATGTAATTGTTATATTTTATTATGGGTATTTTGGTAAAAAAAAAGCTTCCTGACAAAACTCAAAACAACTTTTTCGGAAAGCTCCAAAATAGAACTTTTTCCAAAAACTGTTTTTAGCTTTCTGAAAAAGCTAAAACAATTTTTCGAAACTTTTACCAAATACTTTTTTTCATCTAAAAATACTTTAGAGGGTCAGAAAGTATTTTATGGTCCTCTAAAAGCTCCCTCAAATGGAGCCTTCATATGGGAGAAGCGAAGAAGAAGATGACACCAGCGAAAGCACATCCTAGGTTTTTTTTTTTTTGGCTAAATCTCCAATCTAGGCCGATTAAATGGATCAGGTCCAACTTTCTGTTGACCCAAATTAGCCTACATATTTAATACAAAGTCTAAATTGGGTTTGGACCTCAAACGGGTCAATAGATTAGTTGCAGGTTGGTAGGTTGGTAGTGGGTTGCGTTCAAATCAAACATTCCTGCCCTACTATCAGTTATGGTCAGACAGCCCACGACGGATAAACCTTTTATGTTTACCGTTAGTCACGGGTGTTATACTGAATGTCAAGACATGTACAAGAGATATATGAGATAGACTCTAACATGCATGCATGAAAGTTTGGGATCAACTTTTGCGACCCAACAAAAGAAAAAAAAAGCTCCTATTATCGATGACTAACACAGGAAACCTATCTCCTGATTCTGTATTCACAAATTAATCGAATCTCACACAGATCAGCATCTTTGACCCCGTTCTTTGGTTGGGCTTTGTCCACCTCAATCCACATCTGACCCAACCCAAGCTTCCACCAGATCCATGCAATCAGCTCAGGGCCGGCCTAATCCTTAGGCTACTGAGACGGTCGCCTAAGGCTCCGGTCCAAAAAAGACTCATCGTAGAAAAGGCCTCAAAGACAAAATATATATATTAAAAAGGCTTTTCTGTGAGTTTGCCTTAAGCGGCCTATTACAGAAAAGACCTTAAAGACAAAATAGCATTAGACCCCCAAATATATTGGGCCACTTCTGAATCAGCTGCCTTCGAGCCAACTTCGAAACCCAACCTACTCAAACCCCGGTTTAAGTCTAGAGCTAAAACCAACCTGGCCACAAATTCTACTTAGAGCTGCAGCATATCAAATATAACTCCCCATGGCCTCTTAATTCGACAAGGACGATTCTACCTAGGTTGGGAGGAAAAAAATTGGACTGAGAGAGAGACTCAAAAACAAATAGCACAGCTAACTGAGTTTGCTTTTTTAACTGCCCACTATTTAGGTGTTTTGTATAAAAAATTAAAAAAAATTATTATTTTTTTAAATTTTGTTGGCCGCATTTATATCTCTTAATGGAAAAAAACAAAACAATGTTTTGAAGGCAAATCCCACGTGCTAATCTGACTTGCAAGCGTTAGTTTCCAAAGACGGCGGGAAAAATGGGTGCACTTGCACTTGGCGTGCAAAGCTCGCCTTCCACGGCGACCGAAATGTTTGACCGGTCAAAATGTCAATACCGATGATGCCAGGTGTGCAGGTGAATTTGTCAATGGGTTTTCTTATCAGGCGGCTGTACGATTTTACTCGTCTCTGAGCTGGAGAGAACGGCTCAAACCGGGGAACGTTTGTGCTACGACTTTCGATCATCCATTATTAGTTGGTACAAGAACATGGGTGTCTGATCCGAGTCCTCGTAATATTTACATGAGAGATGTTGGTTTGGAGCATAAGTTTTTGCATAGTTAAGATGAACTACTTACTACAAAATTCAAATCATATAACCATCTAGAGTTAGTTTTTTTTTTTTTTAATTTATAAAAAATGCATTTGAATTAAATTTGTAGACTACCGTTATCGGAATACAGAACTCGCGCACCTCAGTAAATTTTTTATTTTTTTTGACATGATGGCTGCTCATACAGCTCTTGCATAGGTACAACTAACCGTGTCAAGAGAAGTAAATTTTTTCCCTGATGCAGTTTGGTGACGATGGACACAATTACGTGATAAGCATGCAATTTTGAATGAGATCTCTGAATAAACACAATATTTCAATGACAGCATCCTGATGATATGCCACGTTGTTTGTTTTCATGTATTGGTTTTTCTAGTGTTGGAAAAAAAATGGATTGCTCAAAGTACGTGGATAAATCGTCGACACTTGATGGCGTGCACGACGACAGCAACTCTCAAGATGCCCGACCCTAAGGTGCACGATCTCAAGACGCCCGACCTCAACGCGCCCGACCTGAGAGCTTGCAGCCTTGATCTCAGTTAAGTTGAGCCCGATCGACCTCAAGCCCAAAGAAGACCCAGTCAAAGGAAAAAGCAGACCCCCCCACTCTACCGGAAATCAAATCCTCTTCCTCCTCATCCAGGGTCCAATCTCGCAATCTCCGCCTTAACGACTGTCAACGATTAAATGCGCACGATCTCAATGGACCGCCAGCCAGCCCAAAATCTCGGGCCGTCTACGGTAACTCATTAATTCACACGATCACGTCCCATCACTACGGTAACTCATTAATTCGCACAATCACGTCCAGTCACAGATAACCCCTACACCCCTCTTATAAAAAAGGAACTTCTTTCTTCTCAGGAGGGATCTTTTGAACGTAATCTCTCTGCTTGCTCCACAAAAAACCTCCTCTGACTTAACCATCGGAGGGCTGGCGCCGGAACCCCCTGCCACCGGCTTCTTGCAGGTCCCCCGGAGAAAGCTGTCCGCCGCCGTATCCCCTACCGGAGCTTCTCCTCCTCGGTCTGCGGTCACCTCCGGATCCAATTTCCAGCAACACCTAGCAACACCAATTGGTCTTGCATATGGAAGTTTTGTGTTTCATCGAAACTCGCTCCATGACCTATGTGAAATAGAAAATGCTTTAGACCCCTCTTGGTTTCCAAATAGGTTAGGCATTCATTGCTTGTTTGATATTCAATGGTTAGTAGGATAAGTGTTGTTAGGGTGAAAAACTAAGCGAGGGGAGAGAAAACTCATGATGCAGGCTAAAGGTATTTGACCCTGCGGTTTTTCCAACCATAGTCCCTTTCTCGTCAAACTCTATGATCAATATAACAGGATGAGGGGTCAAAAAAAAAAAGAAAAGGAAGAAATGAACCATCCTTAGATTAGGTAAGAGCAAAATATAAGATAACACTTGACTCACATATGTCCGAGTTTCCTTCGTTCTTGAATATTTTGTAGCAGAGCCAAAATTTGTTGCTTTAAGGTTGCCATCCTCGGCACAATTCCAACTTTTTATTTAACATTGTAAGGGATTAGCTAGTTTTTCTATTTTTATTTAAGTACTGTAGCATTACCTCCTTGGTGCCAACTAGATTTGAACTAGGGATGGCAATGGTTGGATATGGGTCAAGTTGGCCAAGACCTAGATCCACCCTCCAATTAAAAACTTGTGCCCATGCCCATCCCTGTATCGGTCTTGAGTTGAGCTGGGTCGGGTTGGGTAAAGTAGATGGGCCGAGTTGGTAGGTCGGATCGAGATATGTCAGATAATCATAGCTCATAGCTACAACTAATAAGACTATTGCTATTATATAAATAGGGGAAGCTTATAGCTTGCTCGGTTATGAACTAATTTTTGATTCAGATAGAGAGAATTTTACTGCAGATCAATAACTACAATATTTTCTAATAAAAAACAATTCATACCTAAATCAAATTAACAAATTGCCATCTCTAAAGTGAACATCTTATCATGGACAAAAATTTTGGTAGGTAAATAAAATGAATCTTCGTGATGTTTGAATGAAAAAGCGTATGCCTAAATTAGTTTGAGATGAAATCAACGGTCTATTCTAATATATATTTTATTTTTTATTGCTGTACGTTTTATTTTAGTAATTCAACAACCAACTCCACGCGGACCTTGTCTTGTTAGGATTAAGATATTCCAAAGGTATCTGTGGTCCGCTGGAAAATAAAATTGCTTGAAAGAATTTGTTCCATGTCTCTCTCTTGGGAGGGCGGTTGGAATTAGTTAACGCCGGAACAAACTGCGGGGGGATCCATCATTCCATATAGTTGGCTAGGGCTGTTAACAAGAGCTCGGCTCGGCTCGTTTCACAGAAGCTCGGGCTCGAGCTCGGGCTCGGTAACGAGCTCTATATTGGGCTCGAGCTCAAGCTTGCTTGGCAAAATAAAGGCTCGGACTTGAGCTCGTAAAACTCGTTTCAATTACGAGCTCCAAAACGAGCCCGAGCTCAGGCTCGTAATCGGGCTCGAGCTCGGGCTCGGGCTCGATAACAGGCTATTTTCTCTATGTGGTCAAATTTTTATGAATTATGGTACTGAAATAAGATCTTTCGGTGGGAAACTAGAGTTCGTTTGGGCTCGTAAGCTGCTCGGGCTCGGGTGTAAACGAGCCTCATATTGGGCTCGAGCTCGGGCTCGGGCTCGTTTGACTAACGAGCCGAGCCCGAGCCGAGCTTTTATCGAGCCGAGCCCGAGTAGCTCGGCTCATTAACAGCTCTATAGTTGGCAGGGCTATAAAAAAAAAAATGATATGGTGGTTATTTTTCTTAAGAAACAGAGCTCTCTTCATGAAAAGAGCATGTGCAGCTTCGTTCGAAAAAGAAAAGAGCTTGCCCATCCTCTCTAACGGAAATGACGAAACTTATTGGCTTTGTTATGATTAGTTGATTACATTGGGGACGGACGACGTAACCATTTGTAAAAGGAAATGCCGAGAAGGGAATGGACGCCGAAAAGAGGAAGGTTTTAGGGGGAGGCGGTTTTTTCCGCTCTCGCTGAGAAATGCATAGATGTGCCACCCCTGCTTCAAGACTTTCAGACATGGTTAGCGGCAGCGTGGCATTTTAGATTAAGCATATTTTTACAGAGATTAATGGAGCTGCAGATTGGTTGGTTTTGTATGTGGCCAACCACTCCACAGTGCCTAGCGGATTAGAAAAAAAGAGTTGCTCAAAATATATTTTTTTATATGTGTCCATATTAGAACAGTACGATTTATTCGGTTTAGCAAAAAAAAAAAAATAAATCTATAAAATAATGCAACTCTGAAGCGCCATTCATGAAAATTGTAGAAATCCTTACCGAAAAAAACTACGTTCAACTCTGGATTTCCGATCTCTAGCAGGCACCACATCAGGTGCCGGTAAAAATCCAGTTAAAATAGACTAAAAGCCATACTAGAACAGAATATTTTAAACCCCACAAGTTTCAACAATTTTTCACATGGACCCTCTCTCCTTCAAAAAATTATAATCGAACCCTCAAGTTAATTTTCGAATGCAATGCGGCATGGTTGTCTGCGTCAGTTAGTCAAATGATCCTCAGGTGGCTAACCTTAATCCGTATGTTCCTAAAATGCCATCGGTTCCTTATATAAACTTAAAATTATACTATAACTAATTGTGGCTTGTTTTTTTGATGACCCAAGTCTTATCTTCCCCTCCCATAACTCTTTCGCCCATGTCAGGGGTCTTCTCTGTTTCTAGTGCGAAGCCACCTCTCATGCTATCAAGCCATTAGCTGGGCTACAGGACAGCATTTGTGATTTTGTTCTCCCAAGCCATCTTCGGTATGAACATCATGTTGGAATAAATGTCACCTCAAAAGAACTCAAATAAATCATAAATAATTTAATTTTACTGAAACAACCAGTTCTGTTATGTACCTCTTCGAGGTCGTTTTCTTTCGATCCACAATAAAATAAATAATACCAGTAGTCGTCCAAGGCGTGTAGTTACAATCTTTGAAAGAGATTCGCCTCCTTACGTGCATTGGATTCTGCCGATCTCTCTCCAAGATACAACGGACCGTTGAATTTGTAGACATGCATAGTACTACAAGTTCTCTTGAACTCGGTAGAGTATTTTCTGTATGCTCGTACACGATAGTTTAGTGGGAGATGAAGAAAGAATAAAAAAAAGGAAGAAAATAGGGCTTGAAAGGCCTTCTTTTTTTTTATTTATTTTTCTTTCCGCTTGAAACCATGAAGAAAACCAAGAAAATATCACGGCTAGGAAGATCAGAATGAGAGGGCCTGTCTTTCTTCCTCTCGGTTACTTTTTGGGCTTCACATAAAGAGATGTTGGAGCGCAATGTCCCTCTATTCATGAAGGTTTTGAAACCGCCGTCCGTTGATTTCTTCAACGGGCAGAGCAATCAAGTTGATAGCTGCTGAGTTCTTCAACAATGAATGAACTATTTGGACACTTATTCTCCAATCACTAGGATAACTACAATTCGAGTGTTTATAGTATTGGCAGCATCATATAAACTTGAAATCCACCAGATGGATATGAAAACCACCTTTCTCAATAGCGAGTTAGACGAAGAAATATATATGGAGCAGCCATAAGGTTTTGTAGTTCCTGGTCAAGAAAATAAAGTGTATAAGCTAGTCAAATCTTTATATGGACTAAAACAAGCTCCTGAACAGTGGCATGAAAAGTTCGACCAAGTCATTTTATTATATGGGTTTAACATTTGTGACTTCGATAAATGTGTATATTGAAAAATATTTGATGGGTCTATTATTATCCTATGTTTATACGTAGATGATATTTTAATTTTTAGTATAAACATATCACAATTTTAGAAGTGAAGAAATACTAATGTGACAATTTTGAGATGAAATATTTAGGGTTAGCTAAAGTAATCTTAGGAATCAGAATTATAATGACACAAAATAAGATTGTTTTGAGTCAATCTCACTATGTTGAAAAGGTGTTACAGAAATTTGGGTACAAAAATTGTAAGCCAGTTAGCAACCATATGATCCTAGCATAAAATTAAAGAAAAATGGTGGGGACAGTGTTTCTCAATTAAAGTATTCTTAATTAGTTGGAAGTCTTATGTATTTTTCTAACTGTACAAGACCAGATATCTCCTATGCTGTAGGAAGACTAAGTAGATACACCAGTAACCCCGATAAGACACATTGTGATGCAATAGAAAGACTTCCTAAATATTTGAAGGGTACTATTATATGGGATATATTATTCTGGTTTTTCCATTGTACTAGAAGGGTATAGTGATGCTAATTGAATCTCTGATTCCGAAGACACTAAAGCCACTAGTGAATTTGTTTTTATACTACGTGGTAATGCAGTCGCTTGGAAATCTTCCAAGCAGACCTTGATTACTAGATCCACCATGGAGGCTGAGATGGTAGCCTTAGAGTTAGCTGGTGGAGAAGCAGATTAGCTTAAGGGTATGTTATTAGATATTCCCATGATGGATAAGCCTATTCCTGCTATTAGAATTAACTCTGATAATCAGGTGACTATAGCAAAAGTGAAAAGTAAAAAATCACAACTCGAAGTCGTCTAGGCACATTGAGCTTCAATATAAAATTTTGAGAAAGCTCATCTCTACTAGAGTTATAACTTTAAGTGATATTAAATTAGTAGAGAACTTGGTAGATCATCTGACCAAGGGCTTGTCGAGAGGACAAGTTCAATATGCTTCGAGGAGGATGGGTTTAAAGCCTATTTTTGAGTCATCATCAACGGTAATCCAACTTATCTGACTGGAGATCCCAATTTGTAGGTTTAATGGGACAAACAAGCTGACTGAGAGGCTGGTAGGAGCACTAAATTTAAAATGAACTCGGTTCACTACCCATCTCTATGGAGCAGGTGCTCAACTGCACTAGACAGGAGGATAGCATAATACCTTAATGATATCAAGGCTATTGTAGTAGGTTATAGAGTTGCAATATACCCTTGGAGATATCACCGATGTGAGTGTGACTATGGGGCCGCAGTTAAATAGAGAATTAAGGCTTGCTCTCTAAGAGACACTCGCAAAACAAGATGCCTGCACACGGCCGTAATGCGCTACCCCGATGGAACTCACATGCAAGGTCAATTGTTGTTCGGTATTCTCAAAATCTATACATAAAGTATAAGTTCAAGACTTTGTTCACTTCGGACTGTTGTGGATGGCGAAATATCAACTAGATGAAGGTTCAAGTCCGGAAGACACATTTCATTGAAAGCTAAGTGTACTGATTGCTCATACTTTGAATTTTCAAAATTTCTGTCATTTTCAAAATTATCTCAAAATTTTTCGAAATTTCAAAAATGGTGGCGAATGTAAGAAGTTCTTTTTGAAATTTGAGAACAACTGTTTGATTCAAACACTAATTTAAAGTCTAACTGACTCAAAAGGAAACCACTAACAAGATTTTTGCGAACATCTGGCACATATTGCACGTTATGAAGAGTAAGAATTTTTTTAGATGTAAACTTTATTTTTTACTTCTCCTTCTCTAATCACTTGTGCAACACTGGAGTTACCCATAGTCACAATTCTCCCTTTAACCTCTTGGTAGAAAGAAAAAAAGAAATTATCAGAACAAATATGGACAGTGGCTCCTGTGTCAATCCACCATTCGGTTGGATTGTAGGCCAGATTTAACTCAAATTTCGAGATTACTAACCTGTCCTTGGTTCCAGTAGAGCTAGAACTGGTTATCATGTTTATGGTTATTCCTATGTTTTTCTTCTATTTGAAAAGACACTATTACTTGATCCAAAGAAAGGGTATGTCTCTTATGCTTCAAAGAGACTTTAAAATTTGTCCAAGAAGATGGTAGCTTTTCTATGAGGGTTGCTGCTTGAATTCTCTCATCAATAGGGATTTCCATTGCAATGATCTTCGCCACTATATTCTGAACTTTATGTGCTTGATCAATTACTGATTTGTGATCTACCATTTTGTAAAAAAAATATTCTCCTATGATGAACTTCTCTTCTAATTTGGTTCTCATTACCATATTTCGACTCAAGTTCATCCCACAACATCTTAACTGTACCTTAAACTCTAGAGTAGATGTCATATAGGTTATCATTTAGTGCACTAAATATCATACTTTTGCACAAACGATTATCTCTTTCAAATTTATATTTAGCACTTGATCTATCGAGTTCATGATCCATTGGGTCCTTAGTTGAAGGATCGTTTGACACCACATAGTATAAGTCTAATGTGTCTAACCAAGACTCCATCTTTGTTTGCCATCTAACAAAATTCTTTCCGTCAATGACTCGGGTTTTACTGGTTGTTTTAGTGAATTAAATTACTTGTGGTTTATTTGAGTTCTTTTGAGGTGATCTTTGTTCCAACAATTTTTGAAAAAAATTCGCCTCCTTATATGCACTAGATTCTGGCGATCCCTTCTCAAGATACAATGGACTGTTAAATTTGTAGACGTGCACAGTACAATGGCCCCGCCCCCCCCCCCCCCCCCCCCCGGCGATCCCTTCTCAAGATACAATGGACTGTTAAATTTGTAGACGTGCACAGTACAATGGCCCCCCCCCCCCCCCCTCCTCCTTTTTTTTTTCCTTTCCGCTTGAAACTGTGAAGAAAACCAAGAAAATATCGCTAGGAAGATCAGAATGAGAGAGCCTGTCTCTCTCCCTCTCGGTTACTTTTTGGGCTGCTAAGTTCTTCAACGAGGAAGACTTTAAGGACCAGTTTAAGTCGCATGCAATAAAAGTTTGTAACGGGTGTTCTCAAATTTCAAAAAAACTTCTTACACATCATTCATGGCGTTTGATGAAACATGTAGGAAAGTGTAACAACCCAGGACCTCATCCAAAATGGCTAGCCGGAAGGTTTTATTTGGGTTCCTTGATCCTGTATAAGTACCCAAGATCTACCCAGCGAATAACCGATGTGGGACTAAACACACGCCCGCACGGATCCTCACATACTCCCCCCGTTCAAGCCCTGACGTCCTCGTCAGGCTAAGGGTTCAAATTCATTCAAATCTAATCATTAACACCACGATCGGTCTGTGGTCAACCCCAATGGATCCGTGCTGCAGTGTCCCATAGTCCACATAAGTTATGGGCCGGGTCCACTCTGATACCATTTGTAACAATCCAGGACCTCACCCAAAATGGCTAGCCGGAAGTTACTATTTGGGTTCCTTGATCCTGTATAAGTACCCAAGATCTACCCAGCGAATAACCGATGTGGGACTAAACATACGCCCGCACGGATCCTCGTAGAAAGAGACAGCCATGAAGAAGGTATTGCTCCTTTCCTAGTTCCATGTTCTTGTGGCTGATATTTTAGTCCAAATAACCATCCTAAATCCTCTTCGGATGTGAGCTATGGCTGTTCCGGTCTTTTGATGCCCACCATTGTTGTATCACGTTGCGTCAGAAAAATTGAGGGACCTAATTACAAATTTTTAAAGATGAAAGGATCAGCATGAAAACATTGGAAAGTCGGGGGGCAAGCGATACTTTTCGGATAAAAAGTGAAAAAGTCCAAACGCACCGTCGAAGAGGGCTTGCCTGAAGAATAGAGAAAGAAGGCTTGTGTGGGCGAGAGGGAGAGGGAGAGAGAGAGAGAGAGAGAGAGAGAGAGAGAGAGAGGGGGAAGGGGCTTGTCTTGGCTCCCATGGACGGCCTCAGATCGAAGTCCTTCAACGACGGAAGGATGCAGGTCGAGGTCTACAGCGGCCGGCCGCCACATCCCCCTTCCAGCATCTACGATTTCAGGAGTTACAGCGTGTCCTATGCCTCCTCCGTCCAGCCCGGCGGTGGCTACGGTGGATACGGCTCCAGGGAGGTCAAGTTCGACAAGGGGATGGGGACCTCCGGATCTTCGAAGAAGGGGTGGGTCTTCAGCGACCCGGAGTTCCAGCGGAAGAAGCGGGTGGCCAGCTACAAGGTCTACGCCGTCGAGGGGAGGATGAAGGGCTCCTTTAGAAGGAGCTTCAGGTGGCTTAAGGATAGATACACCAAGGTGGTCTATGGCTGGTGGTGATCCCTTCATCTGGTATGCTCCTCGCCATCTTTCCTCTTTGATTCGGCTTTCATCCTTTGCAGAAGGGCATCCTTTTATATTTCTATGGTTCTAGTTTTGTCAAAAGTTGAGATTTTTCTTTGTTGATTTCTTTTATGGGTTTTGATCGATACTGGCAAATATTTGATTTCCGATGGCTGTTTACATGGTATCGGAAGTTCTTATTGTTCTCCTTCTTCCCTTATTTTCAGTCATATTCCTGGTCCTCTCTTTGTTTGGACCCCTACTCTTGCGATAGGTTTTCTTCTTGTATTTATGATTATAGCACTAATTCTTATCAGAAGTTTGGGTTTTTTTTCTTTCTTTTAAGATTCTGATATCTGTTTACATATTATCAGCGGTCTACTGCTTGTTCCTGTGTCTGGTCCTCCCTCTCTTAGGCGTGCAATTGGTTTTCCTGCCTCTAGTCTTAATTTCTTCTAAAAAAAATAGATTTTTGTTTTCTTTCAGGTGTTTTGATTGATTCGAAGAGATCTTTAATTTCCTATCGCTGTTTATTTACTAACCGTAGCCTTCTTGTTATTCTTGTTCTTATTCTTGTTGCTGGTCCTCAGTCTCTTGTTTGACTTTCCCTTGCAATAGTTCTTGTTTCTAGGTTTGTCATCCTAGTGTTACTTTCCCATTAAAAGTTTATGTTTTTTTTTTGTTTTCTTTTATTGGTTTTGATTGATCTGAATAATTTTTCCATTTTCTAAAGTTGTTGACAAAGTATGAGTAACCTTGTTCGTCTTCTTGTTCTCAATGTTTTCATGCATTCTCCATCTTCGGATGCTGCTGATCAAGAAATTTAGGATTTTCTCTAGGTTTAGTTAATATTTCAATTATCCTTCAGCTCTTCTCTCCTCTTCTACCTTCACCTCTTACATGGCTCTTGTCAATGCAAAAGTTTGAATCGCCCCCTCTTTTCCTCTTTGGTTATTTTGACCTCTCTCCTTCATCTTCTTCATGTCAGCTTAATCCTAGGCTCTAAGATAATTTAGTTGTTGATCTTGCTGAAACCCCATATTAACCTTGAGTTCTTCATAAACTCTACTTATCTTTTTCTCCCTTCCCTGTCAAAGGTTTAATTTCTGCTTTTGGTTCTTAAGGTGAGCCTACATCCAGCATCATTTGATGTTGGTTCCCTCTTAAACTTTTTTTCTTTTGGTGAGATGCCTTTGTATGGATTTCTATTTGGGAGCCGTTTAACAGCAAATTTAATAAAGATTAGGGTGAAGACCTTGTTTCTTTTGTAACATGCCTCCCCCCCCGCCCCCTAATAAAAATGTGCATTGCTCGATTAATTTAGAGATGTTGGAGATACAAGCAAAGGGAGTTATGGGCTGTTTCAGTAGCAATTCTTTCTTGTGAATAAACCTAAACCTATGGCTTATGACCATGTTATGTGCATGCATGCAGTGAAACTAGAATAAGTAACTATGCTTGAATCATATTTACATTACGCAGGAAAAAAATTATAATGGTATGCATTGTAATCATACATACTGGCACAAACAAAAGGCTGAAAAGCTAATTAACAAATATGTTAAAAATTGTTAATCGAAGGTCCACTGTACTATCCTTTCTGGCATGCGGGCTTGAGATGTTCTAGTATATCAAATATGAATGTGATTTCTCTGACCATTTCTAAGATAGATAGGTTCTAAGCATGGAATTGAGAATTAACATGCTCAAATTATAGTTGGTTTTGATAAATGATAGTTGACTATTTTGTACAAAAAGAACTGAGTATATTGAGAATACTAGATGATGCAAACGTTTGTACATTGGGATCTTCAGCCAAAATTATTAATATTATTAAAGTAGCTACCGAATCTCTCTATGGTATTTTAATGCTCTTGTTATGCTGCAAGCTGCAATCTTTATGGTTATATGATGATGGAGCGTCAAGCATGGAAGTGATGATTCCTTGATTTTGTATCTGTAATGGCTGGTTTTATTAGTCATGAATGTATAATTCTGGTGAAACTTTGAAACCTTAAGCACAACCACTAAGTATGAGGACAGTAGCCTAAGGTATATACTGTTTCGATTAGAAAAATCAAAAACTATGACTTTCAAACATTATCCACCTTGTTTGACCATGTCGATGCCTGATCAATGAAAACCTACTTGTGAGTGTTATAAGAAAACCATGCTAGCAACTTACTGATACAGTCCATTGGAATGAGATTAGGATAGATGTGATTTTTGAATACAGTGTGATATTGTGTTATGCCTTTCCAAACTGCAGGAAATAAGGGTTTTCTGGAGAATGAGCAGTATAAATTTTGTGCAAGTCTTTATCGGAAGCAAACTTTGCTCAGACGATGTTTTTGGAAGCTGTATAGGCTTTTAAAGTCAAGTCTTGTGCAAACATTTGACCATATTGTTGCTTAAACCATGTTTAGCATGCATTGGAAGTTTTCTTGTTGCAATATGATGAGCGGCAAATATCCTCATATTGATTATACTCCAAGTCATTGCAGCCATGTTGCAACTTGACTTTGGAATGGTTCTGATAATTCTTGGTTTCTTCTAGTTCTCTCTCTCTCTCGCACACCCCCCCCCCCCCCGAGTTCTTCCTCCCTCCCGCAAGCTATCACTGTGCATCATACTGTTGTATGGACTCTTCTATGCAGTTCAATCGGTGATTCAATTGCATTGTGAATTTGTGATAAGACATGCCTTGAATTACAAGTAATACTGGCTTTTCGCATAAACTAGGTCTAGAGTTTGATTCTGTCATTTTTTCTAAGAAGGCCATGTTATTGACTGATGTGAAAAAAAATGTCATACAACTTCTTACTCTTTAAGTCAGCAATTCTGCTTACCACAAGTTTTATGTGAGCTCTGAAAACTAAGATTTATATTAACATGGAATAAATGCCTCTGTGTGTCCATCAGTGGTAACATAAACTCTAAAATATAAGATGTAAATACCAGTATGCTCTTTAAGTATCAAACACTTAAGTAATTATGGCAAAAGATGGAGGTCCTTCACTGTGTTTATCTGCAATGAAGGGAGCAGTATCGTAAGGTGAAGTCTCCTGATGTCATTTATATATTGAAATGCAGCCTCTTAATGGTCCCTCATTCAGTCATCCTATATTACAGCTATCTTCAACTTTTCTTTTTTTTATTTGCATATGCTGGTCCACAACGCTTAGAATCAGAATCTATCATAGTTAAGTTATTCTCTGTGTAGAACCAAATTGCACGAGCCATGAATGACCAGTCAGAATATGACCTTGCAATATTCTATTGTCCCTTAGGGTGGGTAGTCTTGAAATGCATATTGCACTTTTGCTTTGTTATGTATACTCATTTCTTTTTGTAAACTGATCAATAATGTTGAAGCTGTGATGGTACTTTCTGACTAGTTTCATTCTGAGCACCAACCTTTTGCTCCAACAATGTGCTGTTCGGTGTTATTGGCAATACTAACATCCATGAAATGCGTTCTTTTCCCCACTGTGGTTGATATGCTTAAAAGTATTAACACTAGAATTATCCATCACGAACTCAACATGTTTTTAGGGATCAAGATCATGGAAATCAGCTCAGGAGTGTATTGACTTTGCATGTTATAAACAAGTTGGAATCACAATAGCTCTGCATTGCAAACAAGTAATTCAAGCATGATTAAGGCATCTCAGAAATGTTTCATTCTAGACTATTTCCCTTCATTTTTCTTCTTTTCTAGCTTTCTTTTTTCGGTTTGGCATTGAAAAAATAATGAATTCTTTACTTTGGATGTTGCCGTACGTTGACAGGGAATAAGTCAACACAGGTTGGTTGCAGTTCGAGTTTTCATCGCAGGAAGGTGATCTGCCTCAAGTTTGTTCCTTGTAACTTCCATTTTGAGAGGGCAAAATATCAGAATAACTTAAACAGCCTTTGTAATCCCATTTGATATATTTGTTTTTACTTTTTAGCCTGATGTTGTATAGGCCATTTAAGATGTGTCTCATGATCTGTATAACTATCAAAGTGCAGGTTCTATGCATTTGCTTTGGTAATCTATGAAGTGCTACATTGTTTATGAACCTAGTAATGTGGGGTAATTCTTATGTGAGCTTATATTTGGTTTGACTAGTTATTCTGTATCTGAGTGAACTGTGATACTTGATAAACTATGTATTTCAAAACTGATGGGTTTTAGATTTGGTTATGGAGCCTAGCATTTGATGTTGCAAGGGTCCTGTGCTAGTCAGCAGATGTGTATCTGACAATTTGCAGTGTGGTTCATAAATGTTCAGACGTTCTCCATGCTTGAGTATAGGTTCTGAAATACATTTTAAACTTCTAAGCATATTTTCTGATTGGAAGAAACACCAGCCAGAATTCCTCGTGTTCCTTAATTCACTTGGTTGATTGAAGAGGTCAGCTCTTTTGGCATCTGTGGGCTTGCTTTTTAAGTTTATCTTCAAACTGCAGAGTGAAAATTTATTGGAGAGTGGGTCAAGACACTTATATTTTTTGTGTTTTTTCCATGTAGGACCAAATCGCATGGGCTATGGATCTCCATAGTCAGAATTGCATCTCTTAATATCTGATAATATCTTGTGGTGCAGACATGGTGCTCCAGAATATTTATATATTGCTATCGGGTTTTAAAAATGTCAAGAGTTGTAATGAAATTTAGTTTACATTGGATACCATCCTTATGTTGGAAAAATTTAAATGCGCACGTGGACTCAGGCGGCGTGCGCATTTGAATTTCGCAAAATGCCTGTTGGCGCATTTGCGAAATCACCGTGGGCGCGTTCGCACAAAACCAATAAGCCCATGTAATCATTTCTATATATACCCCTCAATTTCATCATATTCGGGATGCAAAAAATTAAAGAAAAATATCAAAAAAAATTTGGAGAACACTTCTTCCTCTCAGCCTTTTCTGATTTTTATTTTTGCAATTCTATTCAGTTTATTTTATTCTTTCTATTTCGTTCTTTCGTGGGATCTGCAAATCCGAATGGATTCGATTTGGCTTCTTCCGAGACGTACCGAAGAAAAAGTTTAGGGTCGTTGTATCTCTAAGAAGATTATCCGGAGATCCGTACGTAAGGGTAAACACTTCTTTGGAACAACGTCTACGTGTTTCGACATACCTTTAATCAGGCTATTTTTTCTTACTCTTGTTTTAAATTTAATATTAGTAGATCTATAGGATGTGCAACTTTATGATTTAAATATATTAAATGAATAGATTTATTTTGTGCTATAATAGATTCTTTTGTGATAAAATAGATTTATTTTGATGCCGTGTGTGTATATATATATATATATATATATATATATATATATATATATATATATATATATATATATATTTCTATTAATTGTGTTTATAGATTTATTTGCTTATTTAGGTGATATATTGCTAACAATCCAAAGAAGTGTTTGGTTTATTTTTTTTTTGTTAGTAATATATAATTCAGTAAATCATTCTAAAAAGGTAATAATTTGTTTAACCTTCAAGAGGTTTATCATACCTCTTTTGAACTCCTCAAGGAATAATTTTCATATTCCATTCAAACGAAAAATTCGGATATTGGTTAATACATAATAATTAATTCATTGAATTGATTTATTAGATCTCAATCAATTATTCTAATAAAGTAATAAATCATTCTAATATATAATTCATTAAACTGACAAATTAGATCTCAATTACAATAATTGATTTGCTAGCACAAAATTAGTAATCAATTATTCTAATAAGGTAATAAATCTTATAATTTATTGAATTGACATTTTTGATCTCACTTACAATAATTAATTTGCTGGCATAAAATTAATAATCAATTATTCTAATAAGGTAATAAATCTTATAATTTATTGAATTGACATTTTAGATTTCAATTACAATAATTGATTTGCT
Source organism: Phoenix dactylifera (assembly GCF_051530095.1). Classification (NCBI taxonomy): domain Eukaryota; kingdom Viridiplantae; phylum Streptophyta; class Magnoliopsida; order Arecales; family Arecaceae; genus Phoenix; species Phoenix dactylifera. The sequence continues at coordinate 65,999,572 of NC_143190.1, read as the reverse complement.
AGCACAAAATTAGTAATCAATTATTCTAATAAGGCATTAAATCAATTCTAATATATAATTCATTGAATTGATATTTTAGATTTCAATTACAATAATTGATTTGCTAGCACAAAATTAGTAATCAATTATTCTAATAAAGCAATAAATCAATTCTAGTATATAATTCATTGAATTGACATTTTAGATTTCAATTACCATAATTGATTTGCTAGCACAAAATTAGTAATTAATTATTCTAATAAGGCAATAAATCAATTCTAATATATAATTCATTGAATTGACATTTTAGATTTCAATTACAATAATTGATTTGCTAGCACAAAATTAGTAATCAATTATTCTAATAAAGCAATAAATCAATTCTAATAAATAATTCATGGAATTGACATATTAGATTTCAATTAAAATAATTGCCTAGCTAGCACTAAATTAATAATTAATTATTACTAATTCAAAAAATTTAAATAGAAAATTTAAAAATTGATTAATCCATAATAACAAATTTAAGTTTGTACTTGGGCTTTTGTAAAAATTGAATTTGTATGATTTCTAGTGATTATATCCACTAACTAATAGTGTTAAAGAAAAACTTGTCAAAAAGGTATACGTGCTTAAGAAAGGGTAGTGTTTAAGTGAGCCTAGTGCTCCACCACCGATCTGTAGCTGTTCTGGCTATTATTTTTTGGATATATCAACTAGACATTCAAAATTTAATACAAATTTTAGTGCAATCTTTTGACATAAACCTTTTGCATTCATTCAGGTTTCTGTCTCTTTTCTATAATCTTGAACCTATGGCTTCTAACACTAGTGATCATCTTAGTTCCAAACTTTAAAAATTTGACGGCTATAATTTTAGGAGGTGGCAGAACCAAATGCGGTTTTGGCTCACCACATTAGGGTTGATCTCGGCCGTAGGTGAGAGCACTACTGAAGTTGATAGAGGGTCCAACCTAACTACTTAACGACTTGCTACTCACGAAAACCCAAACCCAAACCGGAGTTTATCCTCCTCCCAAACTGAACCTTCTGCCTCGACCAGTACACCCTCTAGGACACTTGATGAGATGGACTATCATTGCATCCATAGAATCCTAGGTGCCCTTTTCGAAAGGCTGTATGATATTTATTACCCAACCAAGAGTGCCAAAGAACTCTAGGACACCTTAGATAACAAATATGGTCTTGATGATGCTGGGGTAAAGAGGTTCAAGGCCTCCGACTTCAATAACTCAATTTTGTGAAGATCATGGAATCATTCATGAAGTGATTGCTCCTTATTCTCCCCAATCAAATGGAGTAGCAGAATGGAAGAATAGGACTTTAATAGATATGGTTAACTCCATGCTTATAAATTCAGGAGTATCAGAGAATTTGTGGGGGGAAGCTCTAGTTTCAGCCTGTTATATCTTCAATAAGATTCCCTCCAAAAATTTTGATCTAACCCCATATGAAGTTTGGAAATATAGAAGACCTAATCTTAGCTATTTGAAAGTGTGAGGGTGCTTGGCAAAAGTGAAAATACCTGATTTTAAGAGAAAAAAATAAGGCCTAAAATAGTGGATGCCATATTTATAGGATATGCAGCTAATAGTAATGGCAATAGATTTCTAGTGATTAATTTAGAAGAAAGTGATATTAGCAACAACACTATTATAGAAGCCAAAGATGCAACATATTTTGAAGATACCTTTCCACTTAGAACTAGAGTAGATAATGGTATAGCTAGTAGCTCTAGTAGAATAAGGACAAGAGAAATAGAAGTAGAAGCAGAACCTAAGAGGAGTAAGAGATCCAGGATAGAGAAAACATTTGGAGATGACTTTTATACCTTTCTTATAGAGGACTCTGACTCTCCAACTACTTTTAAGGACACAATGAAATTTTTGGATTCACCCTTTTGGAGAGAAGCTGTGGACAATGAGATGCAGTCAATTATCCAAAATCATACTTGAAAACTGACTGATCTTCCTTCTGGCTGTAAAACTATAGAGTGCAAATGGATCTTTAAGAAGAAACTTAGGCCTAATGGGTCTGTAGATAAATTTAAGGCTAGATTAGCTGCCAAGTATTTTACTCAGAGACTTGGGGTAGATTTTTTTGATGTCTATGCACCTATAGTTAGGATTACGACTATTATGATTCTTATAGCATTAGCCTCCATCCATAGATTAGTAATTCATCATATTGATGTCAAAACAGCTTTTCTAAATGGAGACTTAAATAAAAAAATCTATATGGACCAGCCATTTATAATCTCAGGTCAAGAAAATAAAGTTTGTAGATTAATCAGATCTCTCTATGGTTTTAAATAAGCACCCAAGCAATGACACTTGAAATTTGATGAAACCATACTGATATTTGGATTTGAAATCAATAGTACAGACGAATGTGTATACCATAAGAGAGTTAAAAATAAACTTGTGATCTTGTGCCTCTATATAGATGATATACTGATCTTTGGGACAGATCTTCAAATAGTTGATAAAGTAAAGCAATTCTTAAGTCATAAGTTTGATATGAAAGACTTGGGACAAGCTGACTTAATTTTAAATACCAAAATAATTAAAAGTACAAATAGTATTAAGTTATCCCAAATTTATTATGTTGACAAGATTCTCAATAAATTTAATTATACCGATTTTCAGCCTGTCTCTACTCCTTTTGATCCCTCTACACACCTTAAGAAGAACTTAGGAACTCCTGTCCTTCAAGGCCTATTTGCTCAAATTATAGGCTCACTAGGATTTCTAGCAAACTACACTAGGTCACATAACATATGCCGTGAATAGACTTAGCAGATATACTGTTAATCCAAATAGAGATTACTGGACAACATTAGAGAGAATCCTTAGGTATCTTAAAAGTACCAAGTCCTATAGTTTGCACTTTAGTAGGTTTCCTACTGTTCTAAAAGGTTATAGTAATGTCAACTAGATCGGCGATACCTTAGATGTTAAATCTACCACAGGATATGTCTTTCTACTAGAAAGTGCTGCTGTGTTTTAGAAATCTACCAAACAAACCTTGATATCTAGAAATACCATGGAGTCTGAACTGATAGCTTTAGACACCACTAGCACAGAGACTGAGTGGCTCAGAGATCTATTAATAGACCTTTCTGTAGATGAGTCACCTTTACCATATGTCTCCTTACATTATGACTGTAAATCTGCAATAGATAAGTGCAATCAAGAAAATGCCAATGTAAAAATGAATAGGCACTTAAAAGTGCATCATAAATCATTAAGATATAAATTGAAAAATAACGTTATTGCTTTGAATTTTGTAAAATCAAAAAAATAATGTAGTTGATCAGCTTACAAAAGGTTTGTCTAGAACAGTAGTTCTAGAGTCATCGAGGAGGATGAGGCTTAGCCTATAAAGATAGATCACCACTGTAGAAACCCAACCTTAAAAGATTCAATGGGTAGAAACAAATCGGAGTGTGACTAAGAGGAGCACTGTTTTATGTTTTCCTCGTCCCTATGGCGTTAGTGTTCATAAAAGCAAGTGGTAGGATGAGTTTGTTTATATAACTCTTAATGAGTCCGAGATCCAAGAAGCAGGAACTTTCTTGCTGGCTTTCTTATTAGGACTCACCTATATGTGTAGTCGTGAGACCACGATTATGGAAAATGGGCGATTTTCTAAAAGGCACATAAAAGATATCTGCGCATGGCCATATTAACACAACCCGCTTAGAACCCATATCGGGCTATATTATGTGTGCTGTTGATTTAATATGAGCCATGGACCGAGGTTCAAGTTTAAGACCATCTTGGCTCCACAGATGTAATCAATTGTCACTAAGTGAAGGTTCAAACCGAAAAATACCTACACCTATTACGTAATATAAGATATCCAACATTTTATTTTGATTTTAAAATTATTTAAATTTTTGTGGAGGATTGTTGGAAAAATTTAAGTGCGCACGCAGCCTGAGATTTGGCCGCGTGCGCGTTTGAATTTTGCGAAATGCCCGTTGGGGCGTTCATGAAATCAGCGCGGGCACGTCCGCAAAAAGACCAATAAGCCTCTGTAATCACCCTTATATATACCCCTCAATTTCATCCTATTCGGGACACAAAAAATTTTAAAAAAAAAATCAAAAAAATTATGGAGAAAAGTTCTTCCTCTTAGCTACTTCTGATTTTTATTTTGCAATTTTATTTAGTTTATTTATTCTTTTTATTTCGTTTTTCGCTGGATCTGCAAGTCCGATCGGGTTCGATTTGGCTTCTTCTGAGACGTACCGAAGAAGAAGTTTAGGGTCGTCATATCTCTTAGGAGGATTGCCAGGAGACCCGTACGTAGGGGCAAACGCTTCTCTGAGACAGCGTCTACACGCTTTGACCTGTCTTCAATTAAGCTATTTTCTCTTACTCTTGTTTTAAATTTAATATTAGTAGATCTGTAGAATTTGCAACTTTATGATTTAAATATATTAAATAAATAGATTTATTTTGTGCTAGAATAGATTTTTTTTGTGATAAAATAAATTTATTTTGATGCCGAAAAAAATATTATTTCTTTTAAGAATTTCTATTAATTATAATTATAGATTTATTTGCTTATTTAGGTGATATATTGCTAACACCTTAATCCATCGATATTGTTAGCTTTGAATGGCAAATAACTAACAACCCACTTGAAATTTGCATTTATGCTCTATGGCGGCTATGCTTAGAAGTCTAGACAACCATTGTGATAACTAGGTTGAAGGCCTTACATTAACAGGGAATAAGTTTAAGTAGCATCATTTTGGTTCAGCTTCTCTTGTATGGTTTTTTTTTGCCTCATGTCTGCTACGTTTGACTTCAATTCAGGATAAGACAAATAATTTGAAGATGAACAATCTTATTATATGTAGATCAATGTTGTATAGACTCTTTAAAATTTCTCTAGTGAGGTTTTGTTGTATGTGTCCATCCATGCTCATGTTCAACAAGTTTGATTCTTAAATATATGAAACATTACATGTCTGTGAAGTTTGTAATGAGATATAATTTGTTTGTGCAGGTTGATGTTTAGTCCGACTAATACTTTTCGTAAGTTTTAGCAAGCTACTAATACTATTTGATGATCCATGTTTTTTGAGATCGGAGACTCGTAGCTGTGGCTGCAGAGTTTTGACTTTTAATGCCGGAAAGGCAGTTAATTAACCTGTGTTTCTGGATGGCAATTTTATCTGATTTGCAGTTTTGGTCTCATAAGCTGTGCACTGTAAGGGTGGTAAAAGTTGACCGTACTAGCAAATCCGTCATGACTTGACCCTATTTGGGTCAGGTTTGGATCAAGAGTTCTTCTGTTAGGATTGGTATGAGTCATTTTTTCTAATCCAAATTTTGGATGGAGGAGATATAAGACAGAGCTTTGGCCTGATTTGTCGGGGCAGAATTATGTTTAAGCTAAACTAATTTAGATTCTTGGATAAGAATTTTGAAGTGTTAAGACTTTTTTTTCTTAATACTAGTTGTTTAAATTATTTTAAAAAATAGCTGGCAAAATTTGTAAGAATTGAATTGAATTTTTAGGTTATATCTATTAGGGTTCAGTCATGCAAAATAGCTTAGGTTATGATGAAATAGGTGATTCAAAATAACCCATGGGTGGGCATCGGTTGAGAGATCTTGACACTGTATCGGTCAGGTCAGGCTATGAGTAAAGGTTTTGTTTCCTTGATATATTGAGTAAAAATCATTCCACTCTTAGTTGGAACATATATGTCTGGAAGCATGTAAAGCATTAAAAGGCTGGTTTTATTTGTTATTTGCTGCTTGGAAAAAGATCACAGGGTTCTTTTTGTGAATAAATTTGTTAAGTTGAAGGAGGCCAGCTCTTGCTCTTGCTGTATCCTTATGGTTAGTTGTGTGAAAGGTCATCATCAAGCTGCAGCCTGCAGGTTAGAAACCTCTTCAGAGCGAGCATTACTCATTTATTAAGATATTACAGAAATTCAGATCATAAGCATGTAGCCAAGACTTAGGTGAATGCTGGAAATTGTTGGAAAAATTTAAATACGCACGTGGCCCGAGACTCGACTGTGTGCGCGTTTGAATTTCATGAAACGCCTGCTGGGGTGCTCGCGAAATCACCGCGGGCGCGCCCGTGGAAGGTGCGGATGCATCCGCAAAAAGACCAAAAAACTCCTACTCAAATACCCATATAAATATCCCCTATTTTATCTTATTCTGTACACAAAAAAATTAGAGAAAAATATCAGAAAAATTCTGGAGAGAAGTTCTTCTTCTTAGCCACTTCTGTTTTTTTATTTTTGCAATTCTATTCAGTTTATTTTATTTTTTTTATTTCGTTCTTCGCTAGATCTGCAAGTCCGATCGGGTTCTATTTGGCTTCTTCCGAGACGTACCGAAAAAGAAGTTTAGAGTCGTCGTATCTCTAAGGAGGATTGCCGGAAGACCCGTACGTGGAGGTAAATACTTCTTTAGGACAGCGTCTACGCACTTCAACTTGCCTTCAATCAGACTATTTTCTCTTACTTTTGTTTTAAATTTAATATTAGTGGGTCTATAGGATTTGCAATTTTATGATTTGAATTTATTAAATGAATAGATTTATTTTGTGCTAGAATAGATTTCTTTTGTGATAAAATAGATTTATTTTGATACCGAATAATATATATATATTATTTCTTTTAAGAATTTCTATTAATTGCAATTATTAAATTTATTTGCTTAGTTAGGTGATATATTGATAACAATCCAGAGGTGCCACCCAACAGTTTATACCTTCGGCATCCTACCCTTCTGTGTAGATGGACATGCCTAGTAGTAGGGGGCCTGTAGATAGAGGCAGAGGTCAGACACAAGCGTCGCAACAGAGTGCCAGACCATCTCAGTTATCAGCTCCCGTAGGTAGAGGACAAGGAAGGGTGTTCACAGTTAATCCGCAAGAGGCACAGGCATCGAATGCAGCGGTGACAAGTATGCTTCTTATTGATAAGATTAAAGCTAGAGTACTGTTTGATTCTGGAGCTACCCATTCCTTTATATTCCCTTATTTTGCTAAAAAGTTAGCTAAGGATAAGATACTGATGCACATTCCCTTAGCTATTAGTACTCCTGTAGGACAGTATAGAAGTGAGATATGTATATCCTACCTGTGTGGTAGAGATAGAGGGTAAAACACTCCCAGTCGATTTGATTGAGTTGGCAGTGTTAGACTTTGATGTCATTTTAGGCATAGATTGGTTGTCAAACAATCGTGCCACCATTAACTGCCGAGAAAAGAATGTTATCTTCAGGCCTGTAGATGGGGGTGAGTTTGCATATCAAGGGGATAGGAGTGAAGTCCCAATGAATTTGGTGATTGTAATGGAAGCAAAAAGGCTGCTGAGAAAGGGGTGTCAAGGCTATCTAGCTTATGTGATGGATATCCAGGCAGAGTCTGTGGATCTGCAGCAAATTCCTATTGTTAGGGAGTATCCAGATGTATTTCCGGGGGAATTATCAGGATTACCACCTGATAGAGAGATTGAGTTCAGTATTGAACTTCTTCCTGGTACAAACCCCATATCAATTGCTCCCTATCGTATGGCACCCACAGAGCTGAGAGAGCTGAAGGTGCAATTGCAAGATCTACTAAACAAGGGATTTATTAGGCCCAGTACTTCACCGTTGGGTGCCCCAGTTTTGTTTATGAAGAAGAAGGATGGGTCACTAAGACTGTGTATAGATTATAGACAGTTGAATAAAGTGACCATCAAAAACAGATACCCACTTCCCAGAATAGATGACTTGTTTGTTCAACTGCAGGGAGCTGAGTACTTCTCGAAGATTGATCTGCAGTCTGGATATCATCAGTTGATCAGAAAGGAAGATGTGTTGAAGACTGCATTCAGAATGAGATATGGGCACTATGAGTTTCTAGTGCTTCCATTTGGGCTGACAAATGCTCCAGCAGCATTCATGGATTTGATGAATAGGGTTTTCAAACCCTATCTTGATAGGTTTGTGATAGTCTTTATAGATGACATCCTCATATACTCTAAGAGTCAGGCTGATCATAAAGAGCATTTGAGGATAGCACTACAAACCTTGAGAGAACATGAACTGTATGCTAAACTTACCAAATGCGAGTTCTGGCTCCAGAAAGTTGGATTCTTGGGACACATAATATGCAAGGAAGGAATCAGGGTGGATCTCAAGAAGGTTGAGGCAGTTATGGATTGGCCGAGACCTACAAATGTAACAGAAATCAGGAGTTTTCTGGGTCTGGCTGGGTACTATAGAAAGTTTGTAAAGGACTTTTCAAAAATAGCTATCCCATTAACAAAGCTGACTCGGAAGCAGGTTAAGTTCACTTGGACAGATTCTTATGAACAGAGCTTCCAGAAGCCGAAGGATTGCCTCGCATCAGTTTCAGTTATGACTCTACCCACAGATACAGGCGGGTTTGTAGTTTACTGTGATGCTTCCAGAGTGGGATTGGGATATGTTTTAATGCAGAATGGCAAGGTGATTGCATATGCATCCAGACAGCTGAGAAAGCATGAGGTAAACTATCCCACTCCTGACTTGGAAATGGCTACTGTCATATTTTCATTAAAGATATGGAGGCATTATTTATATGGTGAGAAATGTGAAATATATACTGATCACAAAAGCCTCCAGTACATTCAGCAGCAAAGAGATTTGAATCTTAGACAGAGGAGATGGAAAGAGCTGTTGAAGGATTATGATTGCCAAATCCTGTATCATCCGGGCAAGGCTAATGTAGTAGCAGATGCATTAAGCCGGAAGTCAATGGGCAGTTTATCTCACATCTCCGTCTAGAGGAGAGAGATAGTCAGAGATCTGGCAGATTTATTTGGTCAGGGACTATCTTTTGAGGTATCAGAGGTTCGTTCTTTGATTGCACAGTTTCAGGTGAAACCAAGGTTGATAGATGAAATCAAGGTTTCACAGGATTTAGATCCAGTCCTTGTGAAACTGAAAGGAGAAGTGCAATCAGGACAATCAGAAAGGTTTCAGATAGTAGATGAGATATTGAGGTGTGGTAGTAGGTTTTGTGTGCCAAATGTGGAAGATCCGAGATAGAAGATTATGCATGAAGCACACAACACTCCCTATAGCATTCATCCTGGTTCCACCAAGATGTATCATGATATCAAAAGCATGTATTGGTGGAACGAATTAAAAAGGGATGTGGCCAAGTATGTGGCTTCTTGTTTGACTTGTCAACAGGTGAAATTTGAACATCAGAAGCCAACAGAACTGTTGCAAGAGTTACCTTTGCCTGAGTGGAAATGGAAAAGGATAACTATGGATTTTGTGGTTGGGCTGCCCAGAACACAGAAAGGATATAATTCTATATGGGTGATTGTAGATAGATTGACAAAATCAGCCCATTTCTTACCGGTGAAAACCACATATTCAGTAGCTCAGTATGTTGAGATATATGTGGATAAGATAGTGTCTTTACATGGGGTACCAGTTTCTATTATATCAGATAGAGGTTCACAGTTTACCTCTAGGTTTTGGTAGAAACTCTATGAGGCATTAGGAACTCAGCTTGATTTCAGTACAACATTTCACCCTCAGACAGATGGGCAATTAGAGAGGACCATTCAAACCCTCGAGGATATGCTCAAAAAGTGTGTACTGGATTTCAAAGGTAGCTGGGACAGATACTTACCTTTAGTGGAGTTTGCATATAATAATAGCTATCCCTCTACTATTGGTATGGCACCTTATGAGGCGCTTTATGGGAGAAAATGTAGATCTCCCTTGTGCTGGTCTGAGATTGGAGAGAAGCACCTAGAAGGGCCAGATTTGATTAGAGAGATATCAGAAAAGGTGTCAGTGATACAGGAAAGGTTGAGGACAACGTTTAGTAGGCAGAAGAGCTACACAGATGTCAAAAGGAGAGATGTACAGTTTGGCACGGGGGATCGTGTTTTCTTAAAGATCTCTCCTATGAAAGGAGTAATGAGGTTTGGAAAGAGGGGCAAGCTTAGTCCCCGATACATTGGCCCCTTTAAGATACTAGACAAGGTTGGCAATGTATCTTATAGATTAGCACTGCCTCCAAACCTCAGCCATGTGCATCCAGTATTCCATATATCTATGCTTATGCTCCGGAAATATGTGCTGGATCCATCCCATGTACTACCAGTGCATGAAGTTACAGTAGAGGGAGACCTTTCTTATGAAGAGCTTCCTGTAGCTGTCCTTGATATTCAGATCAGAAAACTGAGAAATAAGAAAATATGTATGGTGAAGGTCCAATGGCACCGGCACAATGTTGAAGAATGCACTTGGGAGTCGGAGCAAAGTATGAAGAGCAAATACCATCACCTCTTTGAATGATTAGGTAATTTACTTTTTTAAATTCGATGACGAATTTTATATAAGGGGGGAAGGATGTAATAACCCCAAATTTTTTTCTTTTTTTTTCTATATAAAGAAGGATAGAATAGTTCTTAAAATTGATATAAGGGGTAAAATTGGAAGGAATCAAAAGTTAATTGCATAACAGTAGATACGTTGAAGTGTTAGGGGCAAAATGAAAATTCAATAATTTTAAACAAAAGGTGAATAGTGCTTGATGTGATTTAAATGGGGGGTTTGGGGTGCTGTGGCGGTGGGATTAAACAGAGAGGGAGACATAGAGAAAAGAAGAAAAGGAGGTCTCAGGCGGTTTCTATGCTTATGATTGATACATAGATTATGAGTCCTTAATACAAGACTGAATGTATAATTAATGCATGTCACAGTTGGGCAAGAAGCTAGGGAACAAGAGGAATAAGTCCTCCACTGCCTACTGTAGATTTTGGGGTGTATCAGGACCGTGCCGGATTGGCAGGTGAGTGGGAGTTATGTACCTTGCACAATGAGCATTCTTAATTCATTTTCATGAATGTCGGCAAGTGTGAATTGATTCCACTTGAGCATATTGATTGATATTGTAGTAGATTTCTCTATAATCTTGTTTCTCAATGCTTGATTATTTTGTACATGCATGTGAGGGAACATTGAGAGGAATTACAAGGGGTAAAAGAGTAGTCAAATTGGTTCCAAGTTGTGAAATGACTTCTTTTGTAAATTGATTTCATTTCCTCTATTTCAAAGACTTATAGAGTCTTTTCAGTGGTATATTGAGTTGCATTGCATTTCCTTGACTCCTCGCTCCCAACTCTGATGTTAGTTTATGATTGGGTCGTGGTCGAGTGAGTGGTAGTCTTGATTATACTCCTTTATAGTTGAGTATTGGGAAGGTGCATTATGTCATTTATGCATGGCTTGGTAGTATCTACAGGATACTTATAGTCCATGGGTTAGATATCGGCCTATGTACACATAGTTATCCCCTGGGTGGACGCAGCCCAGTCTCTTTCTAGGGGGATACGCCCTAGGCGTAGGATCGGCCGATCCTGCGACTTATATTTGCTTGCCGCCGAGCATAGTAAGACCCCGCGAGGTGCAGTATGGCTTGCCATTGGGCAAAGTAAGACCCCGCGAGGTGTCGTTTAGTATGTAGATGTGAGATGTTTCTATGTATTTTGCGCCCCATTCCTCTTCAGCCATGAAGCATCCTGTGATCGCGTCCGGCTCCACCCTCTTCCGGAAACCCAGCAACCTCCCATGCCCGTCCGTATGCAGCTCCTTCGCCTCTGCTCCCTTCCATTTCTTCATTTCGCAGTGCCCCAGCCACGGATCACCATCAGCTCCCTCCGCCTCTTCCGCATGCGTTCCCCTCTTCCGTGATCCGGCGATCCCGCACCGCGTCCAGCCCCTCTTTCGGATTCCCAGCGTCAACTCGTCCGTCTCAGCGATCCCCGGCAACGACACCAAAATTTTGTTGTCCGATTCCTATTTACCTAAAATATGCTAAACAGATCGTTGTTAGAATCGACAAACAAAGTTTGAATTAATTTTACTCTTATCTTTCTACTCGAAGAATACTGGTTGTAAGAAGTCGATCCACAGGGAGGTGGTTGGAGTTGCATAAAAATTAAAACATTCATTCGGATTCAAAATCAGAATAATAATAGAAAAACATTACGTCGGGGATGTTGAACGTTTTCTAATTGAAAATAAACAAAAGGGGGAAAAAAATTTTGCAATTAAAATTGGATGCAGAGTAGGGGTCGATTTCTAAAGACAGAATATGAATTAAAATCGCCAGTCGAATAGCAAAGATTAATTTCAGAGTTATCTTCAAACTAAGAATTTCAGAATAAATTGCAGAGATTAAACTAAACCTAGAACACGGATTTCATAAAAGAAAATTGATGGATTTCATAAAAAGAAAACTGATTACAAATAAAAATGGAGATTAGAGGCCTAATACTTCTTCTATTTTGCAAATAAAATAAAGAAAATAAAACAAAAACAAATCTCTTCTCCCTCTCTCTCCCACGGTGGATATAAAATATTAATTTCCCTTTTTTTTTCTTATTTCCAAAGGAAACAGAGCAATCCCCTGTTTCTTCTTCTCTCCCCACCGAACCGAGCTCCCTCTCTCCTCTGTTCTTTGGCTCAACACCCAGTCGAGAGCTCCCCCTCCCTTCTCCCTCTCCTCGCCCTCTTATAGATCACCAGACCTTGAAGCCAGCCATGGATAGGAGGAGGAACGTGCGCCTGGAATCGCGTGCGGGATCTTTTCTTCGGAACGGACGCGGGATCTTGGGAGGCAGGAGAGGGCGGACGTTGGGGGATCGCTGAGATGGACGGGTTGACGCTGGGAATCCGGAAGAGGGGCTGGACGTGGTGCGGGATCGCCGGATCATGGAAGAGGGGAACGCATGCGGAAGAGGCGGAGGGTGCTGACGGTGATCCGTGGCTGGGGCACTGCGGAATGAAGAAATGGAAGGGAGCAGAGGCAGAGGAGCTGCAGATTGACGGGCATGGGAGGTTGCTGGGTTTCCGGAAGAGGGTGGACCCGAGATGGGAGCTGACTCGGCTGGGTGCTGGATTTTCTTTGCCCTCCTGAGATGGGAGCTGGGAGACACCAAGTTCCGTCCAATTAGTCATATAGATAAAAAAAATAGTGTGATATGAAATTTGGCTTGTAGACGGATGAACTTAGTTCGTCACGGGTCATCTGTTCTGACTGGAGGTCAATTGCAAGTCTTTCAAGTCATGGGTCACCCAGCACCTCATAGTTATGATATGGCCAAATTAGATTTGCCCAAAATTCTTTTCCAAAAGCACAGAAAAATTGGACCCGATTTGGACCCGAACCCGACTCGGACCCGACCCGATCTTCAACCGGGTCGGGTCTGGGAAGGGATCCTTCTGAAGTCAAACTTGTACTCAATGTACATTTTATCTCTAATTTATGATAATCTGTGTCAAACCTAAATATAATATTAATCCAGTGAATTTATCATTATCCGTTAGCAATAACACTAATTTTAGTAACATGTAGGTCGCACTTTTGTGCTCTCATCATATTTCTGTTCTGAAAACTGCGAGCATTTACATTATCAGTATGGTGTCTTATCCTGCATATGCATGTGACAGTAGGAAGTTGTTGTAGTTCGCCTGGAGCGTAAGACCCACCTCTCGACAGTTGTTTAGTGATGACTTCGCATATTGACACCCTGATTTGCATATTTCAGTGTTATAATCTATTGAGCATATTTATGATGTATCATTCATGTTTATTTGATTATTCTATATATATGCTCCAGATGAGTTGATTGTGATTGTGGTGATACTGTGATGATTTACTATATATTTATTATGTTGAGTTTTGTGCACCCTGTTATCGATGACTGCTCATATGCTCTTGAGATTTCATCTCGAGCCATAATTATATCTTGTCTCATGTGCATAGTACTCTCTACTCCACTCACTGAGTATTCATATACTCACTCCCCAGTTAATATCCTTGTTGCAGGGCAGGTGCCGTATAGAGAGGTGCAGGACTAAAGGTTGCGTGCTAGCTGTGCTGCTTCATAGTATAATGTAGAATAGAGGTTTATATATATATATATTTTGGTGTATTATAAACCTTTCAGTTGTATATAGTGTACAATTATAGACATAGATCCTGTTGTGGATATGGGTCGGCCATGGATGGATTGGGAACCGGGTTTTATACAGATCAGTTGTGTGCCTGTGATAATGTATTGCTATATATTGTCCAGGTTTATTATGTGATAGGTTATGTGATTGCTGCTCTGACAGGTAGAGTGGTTGTATGTTTTGATATATCCTACCAGGTTAACATAGATCAAAAGTGCTCATTTTGTGCATATATCATGCCAAAATGTTTCGAAGGTTTAAGAATATTTGTGTTAGGTTAGTAGGGTTCTACGTGGTGGCTGGTGGCCTTATGCCTACCCGCACCCTTAGACCGTCGCGGCCGCCCGCCGGAAGCGAGGTGGGGGTCGTGACAGATCTGCCTTCAATTATGCTATTTTTTCTTACTTTTGTTTTAAATTTAATATTAGTGGATCTGTAGGATTTGTAATTTTATGATTTGAATTTATTAAATGAATAGATTTATTTTGTGCTAGAATAGATTTCTTTTATGATAAAATTGATTTATTTTGATATCGAATAATATATATATATATATATTATTTTTTTAAGAATTTCTATTAATTGTAATTATTAGATTTATTTGCTTAGTTAGGTGATATATTGAGAACAGAAATTTGGTTTAAAGTCTATGGATAGAGAAGACAGGGTTAAACAAACTATCAAACTGGAATTTACAGTGAGTGGGCAAAGTTTATTCTTAAAATGAAACCATGAGGCACAACTTTAGATGCACTATTTGTTGATATGCCTGCACATCTATCTTCATCTTCCTCAAGAATTAGGGGGGGGTCAAAAAAAAAAAAAAATCAAAACTTGTGCAATTTTTTTCTCTTGCAATGAAACAATCTAACACCACACCTCACCTCCTCTTCATTTCATTGGTTTAGTAATGTTTTCTTGGACAATAATCAACACCTTTATGCTTATTTGTTCAGATCAGGGTTGGTCACAAACTGTCAAGCACACAAGCCATGTCAAGCGGGAAGGAGGCATGCTCTCTTGAAGCCACTAGCACAGGCTATGCCGCTCTAACCTTCGGTTGCTACTTGCTAGCCAGCCAAAGCGGGGAAATGCGAGAAGAGAAATGTGAGAAGGGAGGGACAAGCTTTTGGAACTGAGGAGAAGCTGCCAATCTAAGGTGCTACCTCTCCAAGTTAGTGAAGTCATGATTGTACTGGAGAGAGGTTAGAAATATTAAGGATATCCTCATTGTGAAGTCTATTACCTACATCTCTCTTCTTTTATTACAGAAAAAAGGAGGGAGCTACCATCATTTAATATGACAAATCCCATGGCTCCTAAAATCCAACTGAAAAATGTAACATTAATGCAGGTGCATCTGCTTGCTGCTTTGTTAGATTGTAGAAGCTGAGTCTCCAAAAACCCCTTCATTAATAACAAAAAAAAGATCTACATAAATCTTTTAAATCTTGGCGATTCAAGTTCTTGAAATGACTAGTGTCATCGTTTTCCCATCTTTCCTCAATATCACTAGTCTGTGACATCATGTATACATGCAGTGCATGCGATGAGACACATGGAAGGATGTGGTCTTCAAGAGGAAGCATTCATGGATGTGACTCGAGTCCAATGAATGGATTTTAACTTTATCTACTGAACTCCTCTTATTTCTCTCCTTCAAAAAATAATTAAACTAATTGATAAGTATTTTCAATTACAAACGGATATAGATAAAGGGCTCGTTTGGTTCGCGGAAAAAGAAGGAAGAAAAGTGTGGTCAACGAGAAAGTAATAAGATGCCTCTTGTTTGGTTGGAATTTTCAAAGAAGAAAGACGGAAAAGTTGTATTTTTATGGGAATATGATTTCCATGAGAAACATGAAAAAGTTACTTTTCCATGAGGCTGGAACACTCCATTTTTATTTTTTTCTAAAAAGGCCCTTCAGCATTAAAGAGGCATTAAAGACCTAATTTTTATTAAGAGTATAATAGAAATCATACATAACTTTTTCAGAAAAATGGATAGTCAACCAAACATAAGCACTTTGGAAATTTGTCATTTTCCTATAGTCAACCAAATATGCCAAAAATACTTTCTTAGGCATCCTCTTTCTAGGAATCTACCTTGTAGGAATCATATTCCTAGAAAGGAAAATATTTCCCACGAACCAAACGAGCCCAAAGCGCTTTTAGAGGAATACGTAATAAGGGTTAACCACCTTCAAGGTTGGAATAGTTTGTGGGATGGGATACCAGGAGAGAGGAGGAAACTAGAAACCAAAACCAAGGCTAAGGGCATTTATATTTCATATCACAAGGAGGAGGCCAAATTGCTCATCCACTAGGTAGTTAATTACTTGGTCCAAATTGGATCAGACACGTCCCTGAAATTAAGATTCATAAGCCGGTTCCCAGCCTAGACCCGAGCTTAAAATTTTGTGCCGTGAATCCAATTAGGCCGAACAAATATAGATTTAGAAGTTCTTGCACGCGTCCCATAAATATATAACCCATTATGGAAAGGAACCCTGATTGAATCTTTAGACTTTAGACCCGACCGCAGTTCGGGCCGGATCCGGGCCAAGCCGGATCTGAACCCGACCCTACCGGCCGCTTTCATGATCTCTCCCTTGAAGACAACGGAAGTACTCAAAAGTAAATAAGATCCCCGACCGAGGCCGAGGAGCGATCTCTCTCTGTGGCAGCCCTCTCACTCCAGCATTCCGCCGCTCCGTCTCTCTCTAGGGTTTTTCTCTTCGTCACGCAATCGCTCCAAAGATGGTGAGCTCCTCTTCTCCTTGGAGATCTTGATTTCTCTTTTCTTCCTCCCATCGATTAATCCGTCGAGCTAAAGAAATCTAACATCTTTCTCTTTACTGAGAGACATTTTCAAGTTCTTGAATCTGCTAATAAGACTACGATTTGTATTTGCCCTCAGTTTGTTCGCCTGTTCGTGAAATCTTGGTTCTAGGGCTTATTGTAGAAACTAGGGCTTATGCCCATGGATCTGTCAATTATAAGATCCCAATATAGTATCTATATAGGGTTTCAATCAGTTGAATCGGGAAAGGTCTATCGTGTTGTAGAAAAAAAAGGGAAAATTGAATTAAAAAATTTGGTTTTTGGTGAAGAAATTTTGTGAAAACAGTCATTTATGATGTCCAATGTTCCATATACTTGTAGTATGTTCAAGATTTGATCTTGATGCTTGTAAATTGTGGTTGGATGGATTTTTTTAATTTTTTTTATATAATTTGAACTATTTTATGATTTGTTATCTGTTACTTGAATATATAGATGGTGGTATCGGATATTCATACCGTTATTTTCTGTACCAGATGGCTGCTTGCTTCTTTATGTAGGAATCTGACATCATATTAACTTGATGCAGGAAGAGAATCTCGATGCTGCGATAGAATCCCTCTTGAACGTGGAGAAGCAAATGAGGCTTGCCGGTGATGTTGCTGGAACCAAGAAAGCTGTTACTGACATTGTGGAACTTTGTTATAAAGCCCGTGCATGGAAGACTCTGAATGACCAGATAGTTCTTCTGTCAAAAAGGAGGGGTCAACTTAAGCAGGTGGAGTGTTTGAAAGTTGGTCTTCTGTTGAGTTTAGATAGATCTAATTTATTGAATTGTTAGAGCAACCTATTGTTTGGAATTTTTTAGCTGTTGAAGCTATGATACTGGTGAACCTCGTGTTGCAAAGCTAGCTTGCTGATATTTTTGTTAGCTCATGAGTACATGCAATTAAATGCATATCTAGATGTAAGCGAGCTGTGTTTTAGTAAGCCTACTTTGCATGTTTTCTAGTCTGCTAGTGAACTGTTGGTGTTTGTTGTTTATGTACAATGTGCATGGCTTCTCAAAATTTGGATCTCCTGAGGTACCCCTACTTTCTTATGAAGTATAACTTATGTTGACATGTTAAGTGTTTATGCTGTCCACCGTTAGATTTTTATAGGTGCACAATTCATTTGCTCAAAACATTTTTGTGTCAAATATGTATCAAACAAGAGAATGAAGAGAACTAGTTCCGAGGATAGGATAGCAATGCATAGAGAATGTGTTAGTTTCTTGGAAGAGAAAAAAGTGGCTTCTTTTGCAAAGTTGTTATGAAAAAGGAATGTAGCACAATGAAGCAATATTTCCTTTATAAGTGCTGGATGGATGTGATACTAGATGGAAGTAGTGAGATTTATACTATGCTCACCGTTGCTTCGCACATTTGTACTTGAACTTAGTGGTTATTTCCCGACTTCATATAAAAGCTTTATATATATAAGATTTAGGGTTCTTACTGACTGACCATGTTGAATCACCAACTAAGGGGATATGCAGTGCACAAAAATATGGTTTTTGCAGCGGGTCTAGTGTTCATTAGACTTTTGCCACCTTCTTTTAGGGAATATAACGTATCCCATTGTAACCATATTTTGTGCTGCTCGAAACATTTTAGTTTTGTTGTTAGTCTATTCAAGTTTGCTATGGGTCTTGCATTGTTTTTGGTAAAATGATGGATGTGGAATTTTGAGGATAATGCTTTCATTGACCTATTTATACCCTTAAATTAGGGTGCTTTTGACCTTGATGATCTGAAGTATGAATAAGAAATCGGTATCTTAACAAGGTGTTACTGTATATTTGGGGCTTATTTATGCTAGTAGGCTACACCATAACAATCTCTGCACTCAATATGCATGCATGATCATTATACATTCTGAAGTGGCTAAGAAATTGAAAAGGTATGCACTGTTAGAGGGGTCTTAAATTGTTAATAAATGTCTGAAAAATTTTCGTCTCATTGGAATGGTGAGTTAGGGGGTGCTGGGGTGGTCAAGAGAATTGGAAATTATAATCAGCTTCCCTTTGGGAGAAGCCTGATGGTACTAGTTAAGCAATGGTTAATGGAGTTGAAAATTATAATCAGGTTTTCTTTGAGAGGAGCCTGATGTTACAAGTATCCTTTGGAAGTTATCTTCAGATATTTCTGGGATGGTAAGTTAAGGGTTGCTGAGCTGAATGGTGGTGGAATACTTTTTATTGGAAAGGAGAGTAGTTTTTGGTGAAAAGTTACCAAAGCAATTATAGAGAAGAAGCAAGGTTTGGGCATGCAAATAAACTAGAATATATTTTCTTTTCCTAATGCAAAATAATTAGTTTCATTCACTTTTGTGAAGAGACATTGAGATGTTGAAAGGCATGTGAAATGTAAGAAAGCAATAGATGCAATGCTAAGCTTCATTTAGATAAATCCTACTCTGTTTTTCTGGGCCTTCCTTTTGGCAAAATGCTATGTTACAGATCTTCTTCTAAAGTAAAGGAAAAGTTTGCTAGCAAATTAAAAAGATACTCTTGTATCAAGATGATTTGTGAGCAGATGCTTCAATGAAAAATGTATTGGGTGGATACAGGACCTCTCATTTTCTTTCTACTACCATGGTGAGGATCCTTGAGGTTTTGAAGGAATCTGGTTGAAAACCGAAGGAGGCAAGGTCTTGTTAGGAAGATGTATAAGCTAAATATTTATGGAAGCAAGCCATTTATTTCCTAGAGTAATGTAGGTTAGGAAAGCATTTTCTTTTTTCATCCTGAGAAAAGTATAAAAAAAAAAACAATCTGGTTTATGTGATTTGGTAGAAATATCTACATCTGAAGACAAGGGACTGTTTAATTGGTTAGGTGTAGCCATGCAGGGCAATTCTTCTCTCTCTTTGGGAATTTCTTTTTTTTTTTTTTTGCATATACTTCTTCAAGTGACTATTCTCAACATAGACAAAAGTGGTACCCTCCATCTCATGATAACCTATAGTTAGTATATTTCAGGTATCCAATGACTTCATTAATGCAATAATATGTCCCACCTGTGTACCACCATAGACAGAGATTATATGTACGCACATACACACACACACACAGAGAGAGAGAGAGAGAGAGAGAGAGAGAGAGAGAGAGAGAGAGCGATAAATAGTTGAAACATGGTGGTTTTAATTTATATCAGTGGGTCGTTCTCCATGTTTACTGATTGCTTTCTGTGGGGACACTTGGTCCTTGCGGGCACAGATGTGTTGCTGAAAGCCAGTTTGCTTTTGCAGGCAACTAGGGCTTTGGTGGAATAAGGATCAAAAAAGAATGGTGGATACCGGATTTCTGATATTAAACTATTTATATGATCAACTTCTTTTATTCTTCTGCATGGAAAACCGTTATCTGGTTGACCTATGATAAGCTGCCTCTGAGTGCTTTTAGTTTTCTTGGTTATACTTATTCAATTTATTTTTTTGTGGTTGTTTGTTTGCAAGCAGGCAGTCACCGCCATGGTACAACAAGCTATGCAGTATATTGACGAGACACCTGATGTTGATGCACGCATTGAATTAATCAAAACACTGAACAGTGTCTCTGCTGGAAAGGTGGACTTGTGACACATTGAGGATGCCTGATTTAGCTCATGTTATATACTTATGCTTGCAATTTATGTTTCATCTCTGTTTATAGATATATGTAGAGATAGAGAGGGCACGCCTGATAAAAAAACTTGCAAAGATTAAAGAAGAACAGGGCCTTATTGCTGAGGCTGCTGATTTGATGCAAGAAATTGCTGTAAGTTGATGTACTAAGTGTTTCCTGACAATTCTAGTGAGCCTTAGTTTATACTGGGATTCTTGTTGTGTTTGCTTACTGACAGTTAGTGGTTGTAATTATACAATATATTTTCTTTTTGCAACTGACTATTTACTCTTCAGGTGGAAACTTTCGGAGCAATGGCAAAAACGGAAAAGATAGCATTCATTCTTGAACAAGTATGATTTCATGTTTCCACCTTCAGCCATTAGCTCAGTTAGCACAATGCTGTTACAAGACTGACATATGCCTTTACTTACATATATTTCAAATCATCCTATTTCCAGGTTCGTCTGTGCTTAGATCGCCAGGATTATGTACGTGCACAGATTTTATCAAGAAAAATTAGTCCTCGGGTTTTTGATGCAGATGCTTCAAAAGAAAAGAAAAAGCCCAAGGAAGGGGATAATATTGTTGAAGAGGCTCCTGCAGATATACCTTCCCTCTTAGAGTTGAAGCGAATCTACTATGAACTAATGATTCGGTAAGGTGGTGCTTTTTTGCTCATCAAGTTCTTGTGTCTAAGAAGCTTTATTATTCTCTGATGGGGAGAGTTGATTCTTTTGGGCCCAAGGCATCCCCCAAAAGGAAAAATAAAAAATAGAAAAAGCACTGTATTTGGCTATTTGAGGATTTGCTCGTCTCCTTTTTCTTTTCTTTCACCATTCCATTTCAGAATATTTTTGTTATCTTCATAATAATCTCCTGCTTCTTTTCTGACTGTTTACTGAATATTGTTGTTGGCGTTTACTGATGTGTTTTTGTACAACTACAATACACTTAGCTGTTCCTATTTGATTCTGAATGTGAAATATATTCTTTGGTACTTCCCGTGTTCATTACATTTACGGCGTTAATATTTACTCCTCCATTTCTTATCATTAAAATCTGTAAGTGAATGCAGCAGTCACATCAACAGGAGATGTCATTCTTCAAAATAGTCTTTACAATAATTTTGAAAAAGCTATAAAATAATTAATAGCTAGAAGTACAAAATCTTATATGCACCAGGTTAATTTGTTGTGTGCTTGGACACGATGGGTGAGTTCGGATTTTTGTATTGACTTGTGCTTTTGCCTGTGGAAATATGTATTTGATCCTGGGATGTTCTATTATGGCAAGATGTTTGTTTGGAATCTATGCACTACTATTTTATTATAAGATGCTCTATTAAGAAGTGCAGTCTACTTTGATTTTAACATATTACTTGTTTTTGCTCCCATAATGATTGGATAACTATTAATTAGATCATTGTTTTCGTGTAGCTATTACTCTCATAACAATGACTACTTGGAAATTTGCCGTAGCTACAAAGCAATATATGATATTCCATCTGTGAAAGAGGACCCAGCACAGTGGATTCCGGTAAATACCTGCCTTTCAGTTCTTTTTTAATATTGTAATATTTTTCTGAATCATTTTTTTTGTAGGTGCTTAGGAAAATTTGCTGGTATTTGGTGTTGTCGCCACATGACCCAATGCAATCAAGCCTTCTCAACTCTACTCTAGAAGATAAAAATATTTCTGAAATTCCTAATTTCCGGTAGGTGATTCTTTGTATTATTTCATCACATGTTTTCTATCCAATTATTCCTGTCTGATGTAAGATCTTCATATATGCTCTTCTCTGTTGGCCCACCATGTCAGTCTGCTTTTAAAGCAGCTAGTTACCATGGAGGTGATCCAGTGGACAGGTCTTTGGGAGATGTATAAGGATGAGTTTGAGAATGAGAAGAATATGCTGGGAGGATCTTTGGGTGCCAAGGCAGCTGAAGATCTAAAACTGAGAATTATTGAACATGTATTATTCTGATGCTCAGTTTTTTTATTTCTTTTGTTCCATTATTCATTTTTACTTCATCTCAAATTTTATTAATTTGTAAATCTTTCATATTCTCAGAATATTTTGGTGGTATCCAAGTATTATTCAAGGATTACCTTAAAGAGGCTTGCTGATTTGTTGTGCCTGAGTTTACAGGTTTGCTTCCTTTTCCTTTATTCGGCATGATTATTCATGTATATTTGTTTCTTCCGACCTACATGTCTTACATTATTGGTTGTATTGACTACATTTCTAACTCCTAAGGTATGTGAAGTGATTGATTCTAGGCTTTTCCCCTCTTCTTTTTGGTGGCCGTCCTTTGGTGGTGAGGCAAACACAAACATTTCCCACATTTGGGTGTCTTAGGAGCTGCGTTTTGTTTGGTATTCTGTTGAGGTTTTAATAATTCACAGTGCTTATGAATGATATATTAGGTTACATATTTGTATCTCTGACATGGATCAAAGATGCACCAGTGAACTCACATTGTCAGTGAAAGTTTAAGGTAATTAAATAATCATGCTTTTAGAATTACGATGATGGCTGGAGAATTTGAAAAATTAATTTTTTTAAGTTTGTTGACATAAATGCATAATGGAAGCACAAAGTTAAAATTGGGAGGAAAGAACTGAAGTATTTGCTAGGGTCATAATTATGTTCTCCCATTAGCCTTCATAATGTGCTTGTTAGCAGTTGTATGTTTAATATTTCCATAATCTTCTTATGCCCACCTATCATAGTGACACAAGACAAGCTTAGGAGGTAGGGAGAATAGGATGCTCTAATATCGACGTAGGACAAGCTTAGGAGACGAAGAATAGGAAGCTTTGATGCCAACTAACGCAGGACAAAAGAAGAGAGTGGCGAGAGAAGAAGGAAGAAGGAGAAGAAAGTGGAGAGAGAAGAGGAGAAGGAAGAAAGAGAAGATAAAAGGAGAGGATAACTCAATATTCTCCATCTCAAATCTCAATAATGCAAACTTGTGTTCTCAATTGCATAGCCATGGGTTTGTATAGACCCAAAATCCTAATAAGAGTCCATATAGAAATAAAATACTAAAGTCCTCATAAAATTTTAGTTCTAGAGTCCAAATAAAAATAATTTTTTTTAATTTCTATATTTATGCCTAACATAAGTGTGGCTAGATCTCTTATAGGACGGTTCTCCATCATACTCCTCCAGGATGGAAAAAACTTGACTCTGGCGAGGTTGACTATAAGTACCACTTGAAAAGCTCTAGATTCAAGGTGCGAAACTCGTCCTCTATAATCCAAGAAGCATAAGATGAAGGGCGGCCTTTCCATTGGACAAGATAATGATAGAAGCCACCATTAGAAGAAGAAACAATCTCCTTATCTAAAATCGCTTCAATCTCATCTCGTTGTGGAGGAAAATGCAGTGCCTTAGGAACTTAAGTACTTGTAGGACCACTAGATAGCAAAGTAGGAGGCTTAAAGGTGCCTTGGTAGGTAATAAATCCTCCACATTACAAACAAGACTAATATTCATATGATCAGTTTAATCAAGTATATATGCATTAGATCCAAGGTTTTTAATAATAGAGAATGGGCCAATGGCTCGAGCAGGTAGTTTCTTGAAGGAATTTTTAGACAGATGTTTTGGATGAATGTTGTGAGGACCATGTAGGCGTGTATTTAGTCCCACATCGTCTATGCACTGGGTAGATATTAGGTTGTTACAAATGGTATCAGAGTAGATCTGGTCTATAGCACGTAGACTTGATAATACTGCAACATAGGTCCTTAGAGAGTGACCAAGGGCTGGTCATGGTGTTTGTGATTGGATTTGAATAGATTTAGACTTTTAATCTGACAAGGATGCCATGATTTGAATAGGGGGAGTATGTGAGGATCATGTGGGCGTGTGTTTAGTCCCACATCAACTATGCATTGGGTAGATCTTGGGTTATCGCAAAGTTACAAATATGAACTATGACATTATCTTCTACATCAAACTCCTCAGCCCTACGATGCACATCAACAAGTTTATAATCCGTATTACTCATTACAATTTTGCCACTAAATTTATGGTTCAGGATATAGATACCCTTTCTAGTAGGAACACGAGAGTGGCTTATTCTTAGAATTAGAGCCCTTATGGGTTTGGCAGGGATTAAAATGATATTCTTGCCCTTATACTTAAACACATAGGTGTTTTCTCTACCATGGTTAGTCACATCAAGTCATAAAGCTATGGGCATCCCAACAAAATGTTAGGTAACACATCACAATACACCTCATTTTAATAATCTCCCGTTTTGATGGGCACTAAATATCTCTTAGTTATAGGCAAAGTAGTCATATTAACCCAGGCTACCTTAAAAGACTTGGGATGTGGCTCTACCTTAAGGTTCAATTTGGCTATAGCAGCTTTAGAAACCACATTCATAGTACTACCTCCATCGCTGACTAACTTAGCGGATCTTTCATTGCACCTAATGAAGGTGTGAAAAATACTAGTACACTTCTACTCATGACTATCTGCAACAGTGGACAAAACACACCTCACTACATTACAATGATGGTCATCTACTTCTAAATCATCCTCTTACCTCATCTTTAGAGTATTCTATAGAATCTACTACCTGGTCCTCAATCTCTTGTACATCATCAAAATCTTGCTCTAAGGCTAAAGCTTGTTAAGGACAACATGTAGCTATGTGACCCCTATTATGACAATGATGACACTGCACCGAAGAACCACTAGAACGGGGAACACTGACAGAACCACTAGGACGAGTAATATACTGAGGTTTTCGCTTTGTAGCGGTACTATCCCATGAAGCTATCTGGAAAACAATCCTAGATTGGATGGTAGATCTTGACTGGGAAGTAGGTCTAGACTGACGTGACTCACTCACCTGAGAAGAGAACTTACAGGGAGGAGCCTTAAGATACCTCTTTATAGTGGTGGCCTTTGGTAGTAGACCTATTCTAAAGAATTAGGAGCATATAACTCTACTTCACTATTTATATCTTCCTAAGCCCATTGATGAACCTCCTAATTGTATGAAATGGATCTTCCTGTATTCTGGTCCTAAGCATAAGCTTATCAAATCTTTCCATGTATTTTGACATAGTTGAGGTTTGCCTTATGGTTCAGAAGCTGAAACATTGGGTGAAAAGTGGTTCATCTAATGTTGAAGGTTTTGCTGGACGCTTTGCCAATATTTCTTAGCAGCTTTAACTCAATTCATCTTAGCAGCTTTAACCCAATATTTCTTAGCAGCTTTAACTCAATTCATCTTAGCAAAATGAACTCTCTCTATCAGTCATATCATACCAATCAAAGTAATCCTTAAGCTCATTCAACCAATCTAGGAAGATGTCAAGTCTGGTTTACCATCGTAAGATTGCCCATCTACTTTAACCAAGCTAGTAATGCTACTGGTATCCTCTTGTTCGTATCGATGGGGTGGAGGAGAATGCCTCTTGATCCTAGCAGGATATTTGGCATGCTGATCAACTAGCCTATGATGGACTTCACCTAGATGGTCATGAACTGGTTGCCTATGATCCTGTCTATGTTCATGCCTAGGGATATGGTGTTGTTCCTCTAAATTCATCCTCCCATGAACGCCCTCCTTAACCCTAGACTCCATATAATAATAAGGATCCCTAGGTAAGACTCTAACATCATATTTAAGGGTATAAGTCATCCTATCAGTAGCTACTACTGATCCACGAGTAGGGAGGATACCTAGATAGATCCAACTAAATGAGGGAACCCATCAGGTTGCCTCATATACTTGTCTACCTGTAAACCTCTTAGGGCTTGAGCTACTTGCTGACTTAATTGCTCATATTGTTGGCTCATTCGTTCAAATTTTTGGTCTACAGAGTTTGTAAAGGCTTGAGGATCCAATGGTGGTGTAGAAGTGGAGGAAACGACATTTGTCGTAGTTTGGTTTATAGTGGAAAGGAGGTCACTCTTTTGTTCCTGGTCATAGTGTGATATACCAGAGTGTAAAACAATGAAAGTATACAAAGATAGACTAAAAATTATAATAAGTCATTAAGATTCCTAAACTACTACTCAATGCACACACATAAAACTAATAAATTTAATGCAAATGATATGCCAAAGCTTAGAAACTAGGATGAATGCAATAAAAAGAAGGCTAGATGCAAATTAGGGCTTGGTGCAATGAACAAGAATATATCTTTTTTTTTGGTGAAAGAAAATGCATGAAATTAAACTTGGACTAAAGCACTTTACTAGTTCCCTAATCAAATAAATTTCAATCAATCTTTAGAAGGAAAAGATATTACCTTACAAAGAATGCTTTAAACCACAACTTCATCTTATAGCAAAGTAGAATCAACAAAAATGGACATCAAAAATGGAATCAACATGTCAAAATTAGCCAAGAATAAGTTTCTGGAAAATTTCATAGGTGTTGATGTGGCAAAAACCGCTGAAGTGGCACGGACGTGGTGGCGATGTCAACATGTGAGTTGGCGATGATGAAGCAAGGGAAGCTGATGTGGCTGGATTAAATGAAACAGGTAGGATCTTGATTTTGTGATCGGGTCTGGCTTGGGCTTTAAGTTGGGTCAGATCAAATCTGGCTTTGAACCCGAATCCGTGGGGCACCCTTCTTTCTCGCAAAGCTTCGATCCGTTGCCCTAGGCGATGGAGTGTGGTGCATGACCTTTCAGCAGCAGAGATTGGCGGAGCTCGTTGGAGACGGGGTGGAGATCAACGGTGGGCGAGGCTCCTAGCGCTTGAGGAGGAGACGACGACGATGGGGCTCGTCAAAACAGAGAAGCCATGGAAGACAGTCATCGGAAAGTGGGGGCTAGCCTTTCCAAAGCGGCGAGGCGTTGGCACGAGCGAGGAGCCTGTAGCTTGATCTCGGCGAGTGGCAGTAGAGGAGTGGGAGTGGCGGTTGACCAGGGTTTTCGTCCTAAGGCCGTGGCCAAGGCTGGTGGCAATGGTGATGGAGACCCATGGTGAGCGTTCTTCGCTTCGGGGAGCGCTTCGTGGTGTTGAAGCTGGTGTCGGGGAAGAAGGCAGAAGGGCAAATAGAGTCGGATAGGATGGTACGGTGGCAACTTGGGTGCAAGCGGGTGATGATGGAGTCGAGAGATTCGATGAAGCTTCACGTTGGAGTCGCCGAGGATGTGGTGATGCTATGGGAGGAGATCTGATTGTTGGCCTACTTGCGGCAGAGGCGACCGTGGGAGAGATCCGTTGAGGATCAGAGGGGAGGGAGAGGCAGATCTCCAAATAGGGATCAATCAATTTTTTTTGATGGTTGGTGGACTGGTGCAAATCTTGAGGTGGTGTTGCGCGTGGAATGCGGATCTGTGGCTGTAATGGTGCAGGTGAATGTTATGGCAATGGTGGTAAAACGAAGTTTGCTTTGATACCGACGGAGGACAAGCTCAGGAGGTAGAGAGAATAGGATGCTCTAATACCGATGCAAGACAAGCTCAGGAGGCAAGAGGATAGGATGCTCTGATACCAATTGGCGCATGACAGAAGAAAGAGGAGAGAAAAGGAAGAAAGGGGAGAAGAAGAAAGAGTAGAGAGAAGAAGAAGAGGAGAAGAAGATAGAGGGAGAAGGCATTTTTGAATTTCTATTCTCATTAATGCAAACTTGTGTTCTCAATTACATAGTAGTAGGTTTATATAGATGCAAAATCCTAATAAGAGTCCTATAGGAATAGAATACTGAAGTCCTCATAAAATTCTAATCCTAGAGTCCAAATAAAATTCCCTAATTCCAAACTAAAATAAAATTTCCTAATTCCTATATTTACGCCTAACAAAGGTGTTCCTAGATCTCTTATAGGATGGTCCTCCATCACGTAGACTTTCAGATAACTGTATGATTGGTCATATATGAGGTGGGATGCGTTGATTAGGAGTTCACCATGATATTGATGGCAGTAAGATACCAATTTGCAATTTTTTCTAGTGGTTTAAAACTTTAAATGGAAAATGATGGTCAGAAACTCCCAAGTTAAAAATTATTCTGTGAGGGTTTGGATGTAGCTGGTACTGCTAAGGTTGTGCTCTGAAACAACTAGTATAAGATGAATGTTTGTTGGACCTTGTAAGATCTTTTTCATGCTTTTGGCTTCTAAGATATGTTTTACTTAAGTGCTGACTCCAGGCATATGACATCAATATGACAATTCCTTGTTCGCCATCAATATATGCCTACTTTTCAAACCTTAAAATAGGAATTTGTTAAGTCTAACAGGAGCTGCAATGTTAATTTGAATTCATTTCTTGTTTGAGGATCACTGGTTCAATTTTTGCCATTGAATAATTTGTTATAATGCCTTCATGAGGTGTATTGAGGTTAGTTATTTGCTGTGATTTGAATTACTTGACCTTAACATAAAGTGAGTCCACCATATTTGATGGTTATGTTATTAGCTTTTTATGGGTTTTCTTGTACATGATATCTTTATATCCAGAAGCATGTTTTTTATATTACTATTCAACTTGATGAATTAGCATAAAAGAGTTTGTAAATAGACTAGTCGGAAGGTACTGGTGTAGGTTCCCTCCTTAATGTTGAGGTCTATCTGCTTGATCTTTATTTCTATGAGCGCCTTCTGCACTCCCCTTTCAATGTCTCCATATTTCTTTGTGCAGACATTTTCTTATGACCGTGGTTTACAAGCTAAATTATAAGAACATAGAGGATCATTTATGTACATTTTTCCCTTTAACTAGTACTATTTCCAAATCCAAGTTTTAGCCTCAAGCAGGTGCTTGTCTGCAACTTCCCTTCCAAAAAATGCCCATGCAGTAACACTGCTCATTCTCATTCGCTAAGTTTTGGGGAAGGTTTTTCCAAGCACATCTGCAAGCATGCAGTTTACCTTTGTTTGAAACCAGCTTTTTATTGGTTCAGAATGTCCTTTTTGTTTCTACCCCTCATTAAGCTGTTTAGGTAGAGTGAGACCTGTTCTGCTCAAAGTTCTTTTTTTTGTTCCATATGGAATTCATTTTGATAAATAAATAGCTTATTTTGATCAGTGAAGCAAGATTCCTTCCTTTACATGGTTATATTCCACTACAACCTGACTCTTTAAAGCATTAGAAATTCAGCTTCAACTTATTTAAATAGCTTTTCATTTGTCAGCTTATGTTTGGCAAATTTTTTTTATTCCTCCTTTTGTTCCCCAGCAACCTCCAGAGTGGTAGTTTGTACTCAGATCTTTTCATTTAGCAAAAAACTTGCCTAGACACTTGGTTAATGTGTTCTTCTACCTGGAACTCATAGCTGGACATTTGAACTGGTTGGAATTTCTCTAGAATCTTACTTGCATATTGGCTTATTATGTATTTCCTTTTTCTAAATTTCTGAGAGAGCTCTATCCTGCTACTGTACCTCTGCCCACTGCTGGTTCTAGTAATTAAGACCTGTCAGGTACCATATTGCAGTCCATTTGGCACATGAGAATATGGACTGCCAGTCTGGGATACACAGGAGATATTGGACACTAACAATTATCTTGTATCAAACTAAAATTTTAAAATGTTAAACTGCAGTTTGGTTGACTCGCTAAGTCATATTTGCCTACTCTCTAAGATGTTGGATGTATTCGAACATCGTTGCATGTGTAAATGTATTGATTAACTGCATATGCTTAGTTTGACTATAGATGAAATGCATGGGTAAGAACCAATGCTTTGTCATAAATATAGCTCCCAGTTTATGGAGCCTAGAAGGTGGAGGCACTTGAGCATGTAAGTTACCAGGCCTGCTGCCCTCTCTGGCTAAGATGATGCCACCAGTTTTCCCTTTATTGAAAGGGAAAGAAAGGAGGAAAGGAAGGTACCTACTGCTGTTTGCTTAAGCTCAGTTGCATGGCAGGTCAAGTGAGGTTGCTGCTTTGCATGATTGCTACCTCACAGAGTTTCAGCATTGAGGCTTGTAATGATGGGATGTTGTGAGTCCCTTAATAGTATATATGTTATGGCATACATCAAAAATTTGCAGGTGTTACTATAGTTTTAGACAATCTTACTTGTCTTTGTTTCTGTCATTCCTTAGGAAAGATGTAATTTATTTCTGATGGCTGAAAGATACATGGTTGGCCATGATTGTCATTTGTGGACTTCTACATTAGCTTCTTGAAAGTGGTCGGAAGTTTGTTGCCTGTTCCTGCCCTTCATTGATTATCCACACCTTGTCAAAGGGATTCCAAAAGTTGTGTTGAATTGCTAGTTCTTATAGGCCAATTTTGTGGCTAATTACTTGGAGAGGGAAGAACTAAAGCTTACTCTGCTTGACATGTCAAGCATTGTTGCCTTCTTGGTCAGGAATTCTTGTCCCATGGATTAATAATTTCATGATGATAAGGAATAGAAGACCTGCTCATGTCGATCAACTTGTTAGTCATGCTGTCCATAGAATAGCTCAAGTGTGAAATCTTGTTGCGTGGCCCATCTTTGTTCTCAGTAAATTGCCAATTATATTCTAATGTATTCATTACTAATGGAAAATGGTGGAATTGCATGTGTTGAGACCTGCTTTCATTTTTATACCTTTTTGTGGGGCTTCACAAGAGCCAATGGTGTCGTTAATTATCCACAAGTAAGATGATCAGGAATCATGTTTACATCTCCCCTCGTATCCCCAGTGTCAAAGTGTTTCGGACTCATAATATCTTGTAATCAAATTTTTGATTCTCATTATTTTTTACAATAGATCATTTTCATATGATTCTTTGTAACTTGAGAAGGAAGCAGCATGTCTTTCCTCTATATTTATTTCCTCTTCGTCTCGAGTCTGGTTTCACTGATGTCTATCCCATGTATCCTGTGTATATGAATTCTGCAACGAGTTAGCTAGTTGTAGATTTTCTTTTTATGATTTGACTATCAAATTTTTATGGCGTGCTCTCATGTTATTTTTCAGGAAGCTGAGAAGCATCTATCAGATATGGTGGTTTCAAAATCCTTGGTTGCAAAGATAGACAGGCCAATGGGAATTGTTTGCTTTCAGACAGCCAAGGACAGCAACGACATCCTTAACTCATGGGCGATGAACTTGGAAAAGCTGCTTGACCTTGT
This sequence comes from Phoenix dactylifera, assembly GCF_051530095.1. Classification (NCBI taxonomy): domain Eukaryota; kingdom Viridiplantae; phylum Streptophyta; class Magnoliopsida; order Arecales; family Arecaceae; genus Phoenix; species Phoenix dactylifera. Next base: position 65,968,077 of record NC_143190.1, on the reverse strand, counting down.
TGAGAAAAGCTGCCACCAAATACACAAAGAGACTATGGTTCACAAAGCTGTTCTGAAAGCTTAATCACGTATTCTACCATGCCGAAATGAAACTTTCTCCAGGCGTCTGGAAGTCTCGGAGTGGAGCTTCTCCCCTGTTCAATTTCAGTTTTACCATCTTTTTAGCATTTCATAGATTGCTCCATGCTTTTTACAGGGTGCCGCAGCTGAAGGAACTTGCAGTACATTCTCATATACTGATTATATTTGTCATACTAATTCATTTTGCAACAAGCATGCCGTGTTTTGCGGATTAATTATTGCAGAATTTTAAAACCACGGCAAAAATATATTGCTATTGCTTCAAGCTGCTTCTGCGGACATTCGTTCTATTTAACTTTCAAGCAGTAAAATTCTAAGACAACTGAATCATTATTTTGATATGTCTATCTAGTATCCCACATCTTCTGGTAAAATTCTAATTTCTTTCTACGGCAAATTTACTGGAATCACTGCCGAACTCATGCCTCTCCTCCCTTTTTTTGGTGGCGAGCAAGAGAGCCAAACTAGAAGCATTCAAAAGTACAAGCGAGGTCTTTGCCTGGGGGTGTTGTTAAGCCAAATACAAGGTCCATCGCTGTGGGTTCCGAAATTAGCCGACCGGCGGCGCGTTCCTAAGAGCTTAGGTACTCTGCGAATCACAAGTCTCACACCAGCACGATTGCCTTGGACTGAGACCTGGAAATCACATGAAAGTGTAATTGCACTCACTGCCTATTGAGGTGTACAATGCTAAAACACGGGGTTTTACTGGAGGTACAGATGGGCAAAACTGTCGAGCTGTGTGCAAGACAACGATTGCAAAACCCATGCATCTTCAAAATCCCTGCTTCTGAAACGCGTGATGACAAATATTTGCTTTACTCTGTCCTCACTTTTTTGTTCATCACATCATGGTAGCAAGGGAGAACACACCAAGGCTGTCCGTGTATGCGGAAGAACCAGAAGATCAAGTTGGCCAATAGATTCTCAATTTAAAACAAGAAAACGATAATTTCTTTTCAACACTTCCAGATGACAAGAAGACTAGATGAAAATCTTTTCTGCTGAATGTCTTAGAAAAGATTGCATACCATGGCATTCTTAAATTTATTCTGGAGGTACTTTGTCAAGATGACGAGAGGTACCTGGTGGAACAGTAATCCAACATAATGTAAGAACGTATCAAGCACAGTTTCTTCAGATAACCAAGAAAGTAGTTTTCTAACACTTGACACAATAAATTTTCTATTACTTGAACTAGGCACTGTAACAACTTTATTTTACAATCATGCGATAAGACAAGCACTTTACTAAATTTTGACCCATTAGAAATATGGTGGCTCCATAAACTACTGCTATGTTTTCAAAATTTTTAGAGCTGCTTCTCCTCATGTGGGATAAGATCCATAGGGTTTGAAATCCTGGTTCCAAACACAGTATCGGTTAGGGACTCGGTAATTAACTAAAATAGCTTTCCAACATCATTAGTCTTGATTACAACAAATTCAGCCAGCCCCATTCTTCTGATAGGAAGCTAGTCAAATGCATTAAGTCTAAGCCCAAGGGTCAAGCATGTATTTAGTGGTCAACCTTTGTATGATAACCGGGCTGTTATAAGAGGTCCATTAGACCATGTAGATGAGGGAGAAGTAGTAGGAATGCTATATTCCTTTGGCTTATTCCTAGAACATTTGCACTCGGATTTTTTAATTTAAACAAGGAGTCAGATCCAATCTTACTGGACACTTGGCATGGGTGCCAAGCATCCAAGTGTTCTCAATTGGTGGAGACAAGAGGACACAACATATATATTGCTTATTCAAAAAAAAAAGAGAAACTTAAAAAAGGAAGCTATTTTAATTTTAACAAATAAATTAGAAGAACAGCCATAAAAGCTTTTAACTTGTTTAATTTATTTTCTAGGTTCATTTAAGACATTTTGAGATACTTAGATTGATATTTAAAATGTAATTATATTTAGCTTAAAGTATCTATATAATCTTGATAATTTTATATTGAACATATGAGGAGACTTTGCTTGAACAGTCCAAAGAAACTTGGAATGTGGTTATATCCTTCGCGTGAAAGGAGGATGCACCTTCCTTCGCACATGTCCACTCTCTTCGCAAGCAGTGGACAATCCGACATGTGTGAAGGAAAGCGTATCCTTTCAAGCGAAGGATACAACCATTATCCAAGAAGCTCGACGCTTCGTTGAAAATGTCTGACACTTAAAACTAAGAGTACCTTGCATGACCTTCGAAAAAAAAGTGCAAAGTGTTGGACAAGTTATTGATGCAGCAGTACACTTCAAAGTAGAGTGTCTGCTGCAGTGTCCAAGTGTTCAAAAGTGTCTGACAATTCCAAATAGCTTAAAAATAAAGTATCCAAGTAATATATGTCAGATCCATTCAAGAGTACTAAGAAGAGTTTGACGAGCAACCGCTTTGAGAGTTCAATTCCATGACCTTGACTAGTAAGTCGACATAGGTTTCAAAATAGACTTTGCTAAGAGATCCAAGATAAGATGATGAAACACAAATGAAGACTCTAGAAGAAGCCTACCAGGTGTCCAAAAGGATAAAGGAGCCCCTGGTGAGTAGAGCTCGCAAATTGACTATCAAAATAGGAAGGCCGGACCCCCACTTTAAACAAACAAAACTAAAGTCAGCTATGAACATTCTTGGTAAAGCAAACATCCTAAAAAGTTTGGGTCCTTAAAGACAGCAATCATCAAGCACACCAAGACCAGGTGTCTCATGCTGCAAGTACCAGGGGTATGAACATAGAGATGGACTACTCTCCAATTGAGAGGAGAGATATCTACTCATCTTAGGTTGAAAATCAATAATTAGCATTCAAATGGAAGATCCACATAGTCGATCATGATCTACACTACTAAAAATGTTGAAAGATAAAAAATCACGTGTTTGGTGGTCTCTAACTTATTTATCAAGTGGATGCAAAGATGTGTGGTTAAAATGATATAAGACCATGTTTTATTATGATCTCACCATTAAAGTTAATTGATTTTCAATCTATAGATGTTTTAACATGTGTAAGTCATGATTAATAACGTGGATTTTCAATTGAAATGCCTCATCATATATTTAGCACACTAGCATAACGAAAACTGTCCATTTTTATATCTACTTGGTGCATAGGTCAGAGACCACCAAAACATGTAATTTTTTTGTTTTTAGGTATTTTTTTCTTTAGTGGTATAGATCATGATTAACAGTGTGGATCTTCGATTTGAACGCATGATTATTGTTTTTTAGACCTGAGTAAGTCACCTTTCGAGAGAAGTGCAGTCCATCACATGAACATACAATTGTAGAGTGTCCACTAGAGCTTTCGAGTACTACCATCAAAGTTGGAAGGAGCACAAAGAGATGCCAAGAGAAGAGTTTGCTGATAAAGACCGCAAGGAAGAGTAGGAGGACGAACCTTTTGTGTATGACAAGGAACCAGACATTTTCACCTAGTCCTTATTACCCCATTGAAAGAGAAAATGGTGGATTGGAGGTGAAAAAACATCTTACCATAACCATGTTGTTTGTTAGGACTTAGGAGTGCTTACTCATTATTATCATTAACAATGATAGTATTTAGAGTCACTCTTTGGAGTTCATGGATAAGCTTGGGCTCAAGACTATCCAATCACCTTTTCTTTTAAAAAAAATGACTCCACTTAATACCGTATTGTGCAGCTTCGTTTAGTGACCAAACCATCCTTATCAAATACGAGTATCTTATCTCTTTAGATGGGACGAGGCAAGATGATGGATGTGATATCCAAGGAGTTTAGGTCACCTCCACGGTTGGCCATGGCTTTATGACTATGATGTTACTTATTGCAGATGAAATAATACCACCTTCACTTTGAATAGGAATTAGGTCTAGAGGGCTAAACAAGGGATCAAAGCCGAAACCCAAAAAGACAACATCAAGTTCTCTTGTTAGAATTTTAGGAAAAGAAGATTGGCTTTGCCTGCACCTTAATAGTCACCAAACTGAGGCACCTCGTGAAGTTGAATAGGAGCACCCACCAGAAATCTAACAACTATTTTCAAACTTTGAAGAATGTGGTCAATGAGGACTTACCAGATGGAACTCCCTCCTATGACAGACATGCAGCACACTATTAACCTAGTCCTAAAAGCTCCATCATGGAATCTAACACATTGCAAGATAAACCCAACCAAGCATGAGAAAATAAAGGCAATAGGTCACAGGGTGACTATAAAAGTCTTTTATTTGAGAGAGACTTGTCTTGTATAGAGTGCTTGTACTACATATCCCCAAGACAGGGTCTTGGATGGTATGCCTTGATCACATGGTATTGGTACTAAATCGGTACCTGGTATGGGGGGTATATTGAGTTTCAGTACATCTAACCAACTTCCACACCAAGCATATCGATATTGTACCAAGATAGTATTGGTATGAGGTTCAGTACTGAGATTACAAACCTTAGCCATAAAATAAAATCACTACGAAGTACCATCAACTAGCTCATCCAACTTTTTCGAAATCAATTTAAGGAGTGGTTACCATTAAATTAGGACAGCCCAGTGCTGAATGGAAGACAACTTTCAAAACTAAGGAGGGGCAATATGAGTGTATAGTGATAGCCTTTGGTCTAACCAATGCACCAAGTACTTTTATATGGGTTACGAAGCAAGTCCTAAAGCCATCTGTTGACAAGTTAGATCTTCTTTGACATTATTCTTGTCTACAGTAAGACACAAGAAGACCTAGGTCATCTTTGGTAAGTTACAAGAATGAAAGAAAAACTTTAAATGAACTTGAAGAAGTGCACTTGGAAGTAGCTAGAGGTGATCTTCTCAGGCTTTCTTGTCTTTGCCAATGGCATCACAAGCAAAAGGTAAAAGTAATTGAATGGTCAACTCCAGCAACATTCATGATGTCAGAAACTTTGATAGGTTGCCTATTTTCTATCATCATTTCATTCATGATTTCAATACCAGTGATGGATGCTATAAGGCCCGACCCATTGGCTTGATGTGGCACTAAATAAAGCCCGATTGAATGGCCAACTAAGCACCAAAAGGACTCAGCCCTAAGGCAGAGTTCTCTGTTCGGATAGAAGACCAACTCTAGCTCCTCCCCGACTCTGCAAAGACTAGGAAGACCTATCCTACACCTCTATTTAAACCCCTTCCCATCTCTTTGATGCACCACCATTGCTGGTCACGAATTCTCCCCTTCTCTTCCCATTTCTCTCAAAAAGATCCCCTCACTCATGTTGCAGCCACAACCTTGCTAGAGCCGACATATCACCCCTTCCCCTCTTTAGCTCTCTCTCTCTCTCTCTCTCTCTCGCCCCCCTAATCTATCCCTTCATATGGTCATTGCCACCGGCCTGATTTTGTCAAAAAATCATGAGACCTAACCTAGATTTCTACCTCCCTTGTTTCGAATATGGGCTCCTGTTTCAAAGCTATCGCCTCTTCCTCCACCTATCCGATCAAATCCCCACCTCAATAACCCTTCAAGATCGATGCCGGATGATGCCAATGTCAAACCCCTTTGATCCCCTATTTTGCCCGATCCCTTTTCTCTTTCTTATTTCTTCTTTTCTGCCTCCCCCACAGTCATTGTTGACCACCGGTCCTCCAGCCATGACTTACCACCACTACCAGCGGTCCTAACCCATCCCCACCCCTCCACTAGCAGTCGTGATTCACCCCCTCCCTATAAGACCCCTCTATGTTTCTCACTCTCTTTCTCTCTAGTGTTATTCTGGGTGGACCCCAGTAGATAGTCCTTCCCTCTCTTTCTCTCTCTATGCCCCTCATTTGATCCCAATAGTGGATCCATAACCAATGCTTTTGCGATTGCCATCATATCAGCCTCCATGCCGATCTTTGTCAGGCATTACTAGACCCACGTTGATAGCTTCTATCGTGTAATTTTTGTCCTTATAATCTATCGTGCAATCTTCCAGCAAGGGATTTTACACTCTAGTTCTTAAAGTAAGATAAAATCCTAACCCTTTCATATATTTAATTTTGATAATTAGTATGAATCAGGGTAGGATAGAAAAATCTAGTGTTAGAGCTACTATAAGCATCAATATTTAAAATTAGAAAATTAGTAAATAATTAATTAAATTAATAGTATATATGGTTAGTCAATTTCAAGCAAGTTAGGGACATCTTAGTGTCAGATAATTATTAGGTTCGTCTAGATCCTAGGGGTATCGACCGCTTAAGAATTTTATTTTTCAAAATTTTGGATATTAAGTTCTGGGGGAAATTTTCGGAATTAGTTGGATTTATTTACTAAATATGTTCATAGGATAAGTAATAATTTGCCTTTCCTATTATTTTTATTTATTTACCTCTAAATAAATATTTGATCTCAAATAAATTATAAATTAATCAACATGCAAGTCATGAATTTTATGAACTTGTGTTTTAAAGAAAAAACAATTGTAAATTGAAATGTTATTTTTGTTACCATGAATATATGTTTAACAATCTTTTATTGAACGAGCATACTTGTTTGGAATTTGACATATTTATGATTTACAAATAACTATGATACATTTTGAATTCTGAACACTTAGTCTGACTATGTTTTAGACCCCACTAAATGGAGGCCATACATCAGTACTCTGATTGTTTGGGAACTCATTATTCTGGCCATGCCTCAAGGTATAAATATGGCATTCTGACCTACTCCATAGAGTATAGAAGTGGTGCGGTATTCTAGCCTACTCTATAGGATATAAGTGCGGAATTTTAGCACACTCCGCAGGGTATAAGTGCAATTATCTGGCTGGCCACAATGTATAAGCATGGTTAGTCTAATAAGCTATTGAGTTGAAATATAATATTTTAAAATATTTTATGAATATAAAAATGAATACTTTAGTAATTATGAGTATTCTTTATTTGTCTTATTAAAATATAATGATTTTGCTTATATACTTAATATTAACAAGAAACTTATTTAATTTACTAGTTGAATTATCTAGTTAAGATATTGATTACTTACTAGGCTATTGAACTTATTATTTGGTCTCTACTTTTTCTATAGATCTAGAGAACTAATTGCTATTGGGGTACTGTTATGAGAGTGTAACTAGATGAGAGAGCAGAATGTTCGGCATAACCTAGAATTAGTATTTATTTTCTTAGTATAAATATTGGAAGCATTTTTTTAGGTTTCCTTCTTTGATTTAATATTTGGAGAATTGTTGACGTTAGAATCTTGTGGACAAAATTCTTGAAGTTTCTTATTTGTTTTGGACTTGTTAATTATTAAATAGGAATTTAGTTGCTTTGATTTTGTTCCATTGTCTTCTTTATTCTATTATGATATCATGACGGATGACGTTCTTTTCTATTCAGTTATATGACTATTAGTATTAGTTAGTGATCCCGGCTCAGTGAGTCCTTTCTTCCATAATCGATAGATCATTTGAAGACATCAAACGATGAATGACTGAAGATCTATCCTAAACCTCCCTAACTTTATGAAGGTATTTGTAGTATTATGTGTTGCCTCTTACTCTAGGAATTGGAGAAGTCCTTAACACAACAAGACATCCTGTCAAATATTTTATTGAGAAACTAATGACCAAATATTACCTCTCTACCTACGTTGTTGAGTTCTACATTGTGGTCTAGTCACTGAAACATGGGAGGCACTACCATATCAGCATATCCACAAGGAGTTGGTTCTTTACCTCAATTATGAAGCCCTTCATACTTGAACTCCCAATGCGAGCTGAACTCTAGATATGTAACATGGAGTAACTTTCTGCAAGAGCATATATTTAATATGATCCACAAGGTAGAGAATGCCCTTAGCAAATGAGCGCGTCTACTAGTGTAAATGACAGTTGAAGTCATAGGGTTCAAGCAGGTGAAAACTATTATGCAGGAGATCCACACTTTTGCAAGATTTACTAAGGTACTAAAGGAAAGAGAAGGCTAACATTATCCAAGGTTGTTCCCCTTGGCAAGATTCTTCCCCTTACCTGATCACTAGTTGTTAGTTGAGAAAAGCCTTTATACTACATGGCTAGCGATCCATTTACAGATAAAGGGGATCTGATTCTGCGCATGCCCCTTGCTTCTCGACAATTCCAACTTATCTTAAACTCATATACATATGCTAGCCAAGGCCTGAATGGCCAATAAGATTCTAGAGCTCGAGCCATTTATTAGTACCAGGTTCCGAATAAAATGGCTAAGGGCACTGGAATCTCTTTGATCGTGTCAGTCTTGGCTATCATCTATAAGAGTACAAGAGAAACTGCAATTGTCGGGAAGTTAGGGACATGCACAAGTTCCACTTCATTAGGTAGATGGATGGATGGCCATGTTGCACAAAGGCATGCACCAACCAATAATAAGTGATCGGTGAAGGAAAATGATTGTCCTGGACAATTGACATCGCAGGAGCTCAATGCTTCAAATCCGATGCTCCGATACCAAGATAATGTTCCTTGGAAATAGAACAACTCATTTTTGCTTGACAAGCCTTTCGAAAGGCACATAATCGAGTCTTACGATTTGATCCTGATCCTCCTATGGATGTGAAGTTTTCCTTAACCAACTATGATAAAAATACAGCGGAGCTTCTTTAACATTTTGATATGATCACCTCCAAAATTATGTTGAGAGGCCTACTATCCTCGTAAAGGTGATATGCAACTCAACCTTTATTAAACAACTCAAAGATCATGCCCCAACCCTTCGCCACTAATGACACTCCAGAAAAGCCTAGTAATATGCCATCACATACGGAACAAGTAACTTGGACTTTGAGACAGGTGTTTCTGAAGGCATGTTTGAGTCTTGTAACCTAGATCTTACTTGTAACCCTATAATGGACAGGAAGCTTCCTCTAACAGGTATGGGATACGTGAAGTGGAATTTCTTAACTCAATTCATGTGTTTGGTTCCAATTCTGAAGCAGAAAGAAAATTGTACTTTGTTGGAGTTCTATATGGCTCAGCCTTGATGAAACAGATAACATTTATCCTCTCAATAACATGCATTTTTGTGGGAGCCCGGACTATATAGATACATGTTGATTGGATGCATATTCAGTTTTTTTAGTAACCTTTAAGAGTTTGACCTAATGAAAATGTTAAATCAGAGCATCACCAATGATACTATAAAATTAATGAGTTCTAATTTCATGAATCTCTATATTGAAAGAGTATTATTATGATACACTCAAAGATTTTCAACTTTTGAAATTTCAAGTTCTTTAGCACCAATTCTGATGCTTTAAAACTGATTAAGTTCTACTTTCATGAAAATCTACATTAAAAGGTCACCATTATGAAACTTGAATTAACAGAAGATGTAATTGTGATACTCTCAAAATAATAATATACTCGAAAAAATTAATTCAAGAGTTTCAATCATGATGCTTATCAAACTAATAACAGTTCAGCTTTGAGAAACTTTAAACTGAGTAGCATTAATGATAACACTCGTGGATTTAAAGAGCTTCATTACATAAAACTCAAAATATTATCAGCCATGATACTCATCAATTCAGTCCAGTTTCTAAATTATATGAAACCCTAACCAAGCTAGTGACATTTCAATCTCTAAGAAAAGGTCACCTTAAAACTAATGTCAAATTTAATTTTCACACGTAGAAGTCATAAGGAATCAAACATAGGAAAAGCCACCAGCCTGTTCAATGATGAAGCCCAACACCCCTGTGAATATCACCAGCTTAACAAGCCGACAAATCGCCCAACCCTTTCTGATGCATGTGGTCCAAGGATAGCTTGGCTACGGAAAAAACAAAAAATCATGACAAACTAAGATGAAGACATGAGATCATGGTCGGCGGAATCGTTCCGAACCGGGCGGTTCTGCCCATTTCGAATCGTACTGGTGGCTCACCGGTACGGTTCAAACTGTAAAAACGACTCACTACTAGAGCTGGAGAAGGAGAAGAGAAAGAAAGAGGGAGTGGAGGAGGGAGGGAGGAGGGAGGGAGAAGGAGAGGCGGTGGAGAACCGGTACGATGCCAGATACCGGTTCCTCCGACCTTGCATGAGATTATTCACAATTAAAAAAAATGAAAAATATATACTTCAGCTAAAGAACGATCAATAAAAAAAATAATGAGTTGTTAAAAACTTTCTTTTGCAAACATATGATAGATAAGTAGCCTCCATAAGTAAACTACAAGTCCAACTCGATAATACTTGATAACATAGTGTGGAAGCCACTATAAAATAACCAAACTTTTTGAAGCTAACACCTTGAGACTTGTAAAGGTTTAGATAAGCGGTCCCTAGCTTAAAAAGAAAAATCTAAAAGAAGAAATATGAACAAGTTTTGCTTGATCTACAAAACAAAAACAAAGGACGTTATTGATATAAAAGATGCTATAAACGCATACACGATGCAATAAATAACAGAATAGGATGAAAGGACATCATACCCAACAATTAGAAGGTAAACTAGCAAGTTGAGATATCTTTGAAAAGAATGATGTTATATATGTATATTATGAGCCTGAATTTAAGCACATCTATCATGAAAATATATTATCAAAGAGAACCACTAATATGTTGAAATTTTATTGGCTCTTATATGAGAAATAATACTCTAGTTTTCTTTAACAGATGTTACACAAAAAACAAATAAAATACAAGCTTTGCATATTATCATAATATAAAGAAGAATGTATAAGAAAAGCTTCTTTACAAGCTGCAAAGAGAGAGAAATATGTTAAAATAACCTTACAAAATTCTCTACCTCTTTTTATCCCATTGCTTCTGGTATTTGAGTTAGCCGATGCCACATTTGCTTGCTATGTAAGTTTAACTTATCCTCTCGTAAACGAATGGACCTTCCCTTCAAAGACCACCAATAATGGCTTTAACACAACTACTTCTTGTCCCTTCAAAAGGAGGGGAAAAACTACCTGTTCCAGCTTTACCCAACCAATATGTGCAAACATCTTAATCTTCTAAAATTTAATAAGGTAAAATCTGATTTGTGGCACAGCTGGTCCACTCTCGCAAGACATTAAATGCTCATTTCTCTTCTTCAAATATATATCCACTAACATTTACATGATAAGCCGCTGCAAATCTTTGAATATGTTCCTCATCATTCTGCAGCTAGACACTTGTATCATCCGTTATCTTCCCCAACAAAAGTATGAGTCACTACCAATACAAAGTCATTCTGCTTCATTTAATCATTCATCTAACCAAACACAACAATTTTCATGATGGCATATAAAACAATGTTGTGCATGCACATTTACCCAATAATTACAAATTTAGTTAACGAGAAAGCATGAAAAAAGTCAATTCACCTTATCAATAGAGTTGGACGACGACCTTAAATCATGATTCGCATATGCATATGAAACAAGCTTTAGGCAAACAGAACTCACAAAGAGAATCTAATTCAGGCCAGATAAAACTGTAGGATTACACCTGCAACATTGTCATATTTCTCATAAATTACTACTATGAGATGGACTTTAATTTCAACAGGAGTTCAGATGTTCGATGCATGTGTGGTGGAAAGGTGTGATAAATCACTAGAAATGTTCGAACACTCTAACTTCATTTAATACTTAAAAACACGGTACACCGTTCCATACCAATGCGCACCATGCATACTGTACCATAGTTGTACCAAACTAATATGCAATAGGGAGGGGTGTGTCGAGTATCGGTATGCCCTACTAACCCCGTACCGAGCCTACCGACACTATACCAAGATGGTACCGGTACGAAAATTTGTACTGAGATTGCAAACCTTGCTTGAAATTAGGGCTAGAAATGGGTTGGGTTGGGCACGGCCACACTCCTATCCGAGCCTGGCCCAAATTTTTTTCGAGCTTCGGGGCCAGGCTTAGGCTCGAAAATTTTTGGAAAACCTAGGCCCGACCCGAACCCGATTGGGCCTACCCGAATTTGTGGAGTGGACTATGGTTCATTGAATCACAAACGGCTTTCTCATTGATAGTTCAGAATTCTAATCATTTTAAGATTCTTGAGTCGCATCTAACTATTATGACTTTCAGAAGATTCTATAGAAGCTTAAAAACACCAATATTCAATAGTTGTGATCTCAAAGATTCAAGGAAGGATGATGAAGGGTTTAAGACTTTGTTCGGGCTTGAAATCGGGCTCTATTTCGGATCTCGTTTAGGCTCAGGCCGGGCCTGGACCGGGCCAATGATATACCCAAGCTCAGCCTGAAAAATAAATAGGCACTATATTTAAGCCCAAACCTAGCCTGAAACCCGAAGTCGGCCTAGCTCGTAGCCCAACCCGAAGTCGGCCTAGCTCGAGCCCATTTTCAGCCCTACTTGAAATAGTTTAAGAAATGCCATGAATCACTTTGACCCCAAGGTGTCAACACTTTAGCCAAAGCAAGCATGACATACACATGAATGTAGCACGGCAGCTTGTAGTGCCAGCGTGTCACATCCAACTACCCAGGTGTCATAAGTTTCAAAGCTCCAATATTCATAAAAACTTAACTTTGAAGATAACACTTAGGCCTTTTAAAGTGCAACACAGAAGCTCTAGTCAAGGTAATACAAATGGATAATCATTTTATGAGGTAAAATCATTAATTATATCAAAAAACAAGCCAACTATGGATTATTCAATTTTTAAAAAAATGACTACCCATCTGCACTTAAATTGGGTGGATTACTAATATATCTCAAACTACTTTTGAAATCACATGAAAATGTTGTGGTCACCAAAATGAAATGTTACCTTAGAAGCATGAAAAATGGATACATGATTGTAGCTGTTGTGAGTAATAGATGAAGTGAGACAACCACCTGCAAAACATGTAAGTTGAACAGTGTTTTAAACTTAGCAGAAGTTAGAAGGGTTTAAGAAATATATAAAAGAAGATTAGATCAAATGCTGTGAATAATAAAGCAAAGTTCATAGGCCAAAAGTACTCATTCTACCAACTAGATTTAGTCACTAAAATGATATACCAATCACCAAAAAAAAAAAGGAAAGAAAGAAAAACATGGTACAGTAATACTGCAATCAAAATTCACTAATAAGCAGACTAACAGACTTTTTCTTGACAAAGCTCATAGTGGTGGCAAAACGAACAACATATGAAATAATCAAAATATTGCATGTGCCAGGACCCATAGTGCAGTAATCTGTTAGATCGTGCATGTGAAATGAAGAATCATGAAGGAAGAACCAATATAACATCCAACAAAGTGAAAATGGCATGTATTGCAGGGTAAAGAAAAAATAAAAGAAACAAAATGCACAACTGTAAAAGCATATATGATACAATAATCATTTTTACTGCAGATTTACACACTGAACTTTAAGCTGTATACTCCTTGCAGCAATTCTTAATTTATCAGCAAGTAGGAACTGTTGAGCAAGTAGTTCATCATGAACTAGTATAGATTCTACAATTGACATTTGAAGTAATGAACATGGGGCATGCTCTTTATAAAATGATATGGATTGACCTTGGTTTAAGTATATTTGATAGGGGAAGACAATCCTGAATTAACTGAATGAGAGAAAGTATTCATAAAGCAGGCTCTGAGTAGATAGAGTCATTTTTAGCTTCATTAAGTTAATGTATACACTTTTTAATCATAACTTTAAAGGTGTAGAACATGCACTCATCGCAGATACATATAAAAGAAGGCAATAACTGTTTTAATATTTGGATACAACAGTTTGATGCAATATAACAATAATTAAATGGGCAACTGGCCAAAATAGATTATCTACCTACTGGCCTGATAATTCCTGATTAGAAAGGATAAGTTGAATTTGACATGGGACATTTAATAGCTAATGGCTGAAGACTAGTTACAGGTTCAGAAATTAACTTTCTATATGCCAACTTTTCAACCATGTAAGCACCAAGAGGGAAAACAGGTAGAGTGAGGCTGTCATTTACAAATATTAGAGGAATGCCAAGTCAGAAAACAAGATGAAGAATTTAGTAACATTCTCAAGAAAAACAAGAACAATAACTCCAGAACCTACATATAAGGAGTGGCCAATCTCTCAGAAATCTTGAACTGAGAAAAAAAAAATCCACTTCCTATTAGTAAACCATACTGCAAGAAAAGGAGAAAAGATCAACACTACTCTGACAAAGCAGATACAAACATGAGGCAGACAAGAGGATACTTTTTTTGGCCGGAATAAGGTATGGAAATTCAGCAAACCTGCATCAAGTTCTCAATAATAAGCCTGCCGTTCTGCAATCAGAACTGCTACAGAAAGGTTGAAGAGACCTGCATGGCTCTGCCATAGATGGCATCAAATCTTAGCACAAGATCAGGATTAGATGGGAAGCAAATCATACAAATAGCAATATGTTTCACAAGCGTAGTTAAACAACGGTCAATAATGAGAGCCATGCACCATAATTTAGTCAAAAATTAATTAGACTCGTGACTTTACAAAAGAACCACCATAATTCCATATCATCCACTTGGTGATGCATCCAGTGCTTGCCTATCAAGAAAAGCCCTGGGCTGTGCTTCCTGGCCTGGCTAACATGAGCATGGATCAATAAAGAATAAAAAGAAACAGCCATCTGGTAAATTTCTTGATATCCATTATGAACTATTAGCTCATTCGGACCTTCATAAATGATTATCGACTTCATAATGTGCCTCTACTTCTACATACTTTAAGATTCAAGTGCTTCACACTCTTCTCATCCACGGCAATCATGATATCTAACTTTAGGAACAGAATAAGCTTGTACAAACCGAAGGCAGATGCAGAGTCACCAAAACATAATTGGCAATCACCCAGAGACATGTCTTACATAGCCAGCATCCTAAAAATGTTTTCAGTTATCTGCCAAGTAGCTCCTCAAATATCTCATTTTTACAAAATTCTGCTAGAACACATTATACTACCTTATGGAACCCTTCCACAAACTTGTTCATTTGATTATTGTGCTTATGTTTGATAATGTAAAAATATACAGCATCTCCTATCCCTATCTGCACACAGGAGCATGGCTGGCATCAAGCAGCACCTGATAGTGTTGCATTGTTTAATGACAAAGGCATAGAATCAGAGTCATATGGCCTTCATAATTCATAAAATCAAGAAGAATAGGGAGATCATGGAGAATATAAAGAAGCACAGTAAGCACGTGCACAAGAAAGAGGCGGGGAGAGGGGGGAGGGGGGGGGGGGGGAGGGAGGGAGAGGGAATGAGAGAGAGAGAGAGAGAGGGCAGTAGGTAAAACAAACAACAGCTGCCTAAAGCCATTATATGCTAAAACATCAGTACACACATCAAGTAGAAAACCTGTAGCTTAGGCTATAAAAGCTTCATGCCCTTAACCTCATTTAGAAATACAGAAATATGAATCCTGCTTCACCAATCTTTAAAGTCCTACAAATATAACAATCTAGAATGTTTGTAAGGGGTTTCCACAACTTGACTTTTGAACCTTTAGATTTTCATTTAAATGAGAACCATGGACACAGCACATCAGAATCTTTAGTTAAGTTAGGCATAATCATTGACATGCTTTAAGTGTTTAACCAGTAATCAGGTTCGACCATGAATTTTTTTATCCAGAAAAACTTAGTATCTCATTTTACATTTTGCAAGCCATTAAAGTTCAACAAAAAGAGAAAACATCAAATTAGAGCCTGCTGCTTAATCAAGGAGACAAAAGGTGATAAAGGGCCTAAAAAGAAAGGGAAGTGTTGCTGGAAATTGGACCCGGGGGCGGCCGTCGGCTGAGAAGGAGGAGCTCCGGCTTGAGATGGCGGACGGCGGTCCGTCGGCGGTTGGCGTCCTCCGGAGAACCCACAAAAAGCCGGTGGCTGGGGTTTCCGGCGCCGGCCCTCCGATGCCTAAGTCAGAGGGGGCAAATGTAGAGGAGGAGAGGAAATATGTCTCAGGAGTTTTTAGGGTCCAACCCCCTCTAAGGAGGAGGGGTTTTCCTTTTATAGAGGGATACAGGTGTACCTGTGATGTAACGGGGCGAACGGGTTACCGTCATGATTGAGCATGTCGTCTGAATTAATGCATGATCGTGTGAATTATTGCATTGCCGTAGGAGATCAGGCCGGAGCCAGTGAGTCGTCGTGGCTGATCGGACGTAGCCGAGTAAGTCAGCTGTTTGCCGTGAAGGACTTGAGATCCGTAGATAACATGCGCATTAATTGTTGAGTGAGCCGGAGATCTGCGGAGGCCATGCGCATTAATTGTTGAGTGAGCCGGAGATCTGCGGAGGCCATACGCATTAATTGTTGACAGCGGTAGCAGGGCATGGTCCCCGGTCGAGCTGCAGAAGGATGTGACCGCAACAGATAGGTAGCAAAGTCGGACTTCTGAGGTCGGGTTGCCCAGGTCGGGGGTCTCGGAATCGGGTGTCTGGCCGGGGGCCGGGTCGAGAGCCCTGAGGTCGGGCTTTCAGTTAGGCAACTTGAAGTCGGACGCCTCCAGATCCGACGCCCTTGGGTCAGACGCTTTCAGATCGGGCGCCCTCAGTTTTGGCGCCTCTGGAGCCGGGCGTCTTCAGGTCGAGCGCCTCTGGAGCCGGGCATCTTCAGGTCGGGCGCCTCCAGGTCGAGCGCCTTCAGTCACGTGCTGGAGATCTGCTCACGTGCTTCAGGGCGATTTATTTTCCCCCAACACTACCCCCGACTTCCGAGTTCGAGCCGTTCACGAGCTCGGGCTCGGAAAGTAGTTGCCTTTATTGCATTAGTGGGGGCTAGGGAGCCTTAAATTATTCCGGCGTTCCGCGCACTTTGGGGCATCTTTAATGAGAGGAGATGGGGCGACGCCCTTTCGTCCTTCGAGACCGCCTCGCGTGGTGGGCTCATAATGGGGCTCCGGGATCCGATGGGACGCTGCCTTGATTCTGTATTCGAAGCGTCGATCCAGATTAAATATGTCGCTTCGGTTTTTGGGGCCGACACGTGGCACGATCTGGACGGAAGGCGGGATCCAGTCCCGCCGATCTGGGCCGTCGGGAGGGTTTATATAAACCCCTTAGCTTAGCCCTAGAAAGGTCTCGTTTAGCCGTCACTGTTTTTTCCCTCCCTTTCGTTTCCTTCTTTCTTCGACTGTCGCGACCGAGTCTCCCCGGCGGTGTGTTGAGGCGATTTCCGGCGGTTCCACAGTAGGTTATTTTCCCACATTAGCTCGAAGGATCTTTTCTTCTTCTTTTTATTTCCTTTTATTTCTTGTTTTCTCCTTCGTTCTCCTTTTGTTCCTTGTCTTCTCCGTCGTTTTTTTCCTTTTCTGGGATGGGTCGTGGTCCCGGTGAGGTTGGGTCTACCTTAACCGAGGAGGAACTAGAGTTGGTTCGTTCCCATTTTTTCTTTCGGCCCGGGTTTCGTCTCGAGCTCGCGGGGTCGGAGGACCGGGTAACGAGACCTCCTCCAGGTCGGATCGAAGTGTACGTCGAGACACTCTGGGCCGGTTTGCGGTTCCCTCTTCACGAGTTTGTGAACGAGTTGTTGGTGGAGTATCAACTCGTCCCAGCACAACTCGCTCCGAACTCGTGGAGGACCATCATCGGGTTCGTATCCCTCTGCCCTGCGCACGGGATACCGACCCTGATAGGCGTTTTCCGCCGGTGCTTCTTATTGAAGTCGAACCCGGCGGACGGGAAGTGGCTTTACTTCGCCTTTCGGGGCGGTATGTCACTCTTCCGAGGTGCCCCTTCCTCTATTCATGAGTGGAAGGGGAGGTTTTTCTTCCTTTCCTCCGAGTTTTCGTGGGGATTTGATCCGAGATGGGGGCATCCCCGGCTCAAGGCCCTCAACCGGCTCACCGAGCTCTCGGCGGACGAGCAGAGGGCATTTGATGCCCTGCGCGGCCTCGGGGGCGATATCCTTCTGACCGGCTTCTGAGCGAGGAGGCTTTGGTGAACGTCGGCTTGAGCTCGGCGCGCCCCGAGGGTAAGAGCAGTCGCACTGCTCCTTCTTTATTCTGCTATTTTTTGTCTTATTTGTTTCTTTCCTTCTTTTCTTAGCACTGATCTACCATTTAGAATCTTTCTTCTTTTTCAGACGTTCCCAACATGGTGACGAGCAACACCGCGCTCTTCTCCCGACTCAAGAGGAGGGCGGCCGAAGCTGGCAGGGCTCTTCCCGAGCCCAGGAAGAAGACCAAGTCGGCCTCAACTTCCGCCCCTGCCGAGGCGAGGGGCTCTGGGGCCGGACCCTCCAGGTCCGTCCGGGTTGAAGCCCCGGCTACCGAGCAGGCGAGCTCGGGTTCCCGGGGGGTGACGGGCTCGGCGACCCTTGCTTGCCCCGCCCCCATTTCTCAGCGGCCAGGTCGGCCAGTTGTTCGCATGCGACGCTCGGGCCCCCAGCCGAGCGGGGGCCCTAGAGTTTCGAGCTCGGATAAGCCGAGTTCGTCGGGGGCCGGAGACCGCTCCGAGAGGGGATCCAGCGACCCGGAGTCCCCGATCCATGAGGGCAGTTCGGCCCTCCGCAACAGTGATGTCGCGCACGCGGTATTTCGCCGCGCGTTGCTCCCAGCCGACCGGGCCGAGTTCGAAGGCATCGCGCTCGGGGACATCGTTGACCAGACTTACTGCAATGCTGCTCGGGTAAGTTACCTTTTCATTCTTGCCCTGGTTATTTCCTTCACTTGATATTTCCTTCATTTTTACTTATCGTCGTTTTTCCTGCAGCATCTCCACGAGATCGACACACTGGTATTCATAGCCTCGGGATGCCAGAATGAAGCTCGGTGATTCTAGAGGCAGCTGGAGATGGCCGAGAAGAGGCTCACCGACTTTGAGGCCGCACGGGCGGAGGCCATCGCGTGGATGGAAGCTGCCGAGGCCGAGCGGCGATCAGCGCTCGACCAGCTTGCGGAGGAGAAAGCCGCGCACACTCTGGCGAGGTCGGAATTGCGCGCCTTCGAGGCGCGTCTTGCCGAGGCCCGTGCCAAAGCCGCCGGCCACAAATACGAGGGCGGGGTCCTTCGCCTGAAAATCGAGCAGCTCGAGGCTCGAGAGAAAAGGGCGCTGGAACAGGCCCAAAATGCCGTGGAACTCTTCAAGGAATCGGAGGAGTTCCGGGATATGTTGGAGGAGGATGCCGTGGACGGATTTCTCCGCGGCTTCGAAAATTTTCGGAGGCAGATGCACAGGTACTGCCCCCAGCTCGACCTTGGGGGTATTCGGCCTAGGTCGGGGATCGGCGAAGAGAGCGAGTTCGATCTTCCTGCAACCCTTGAGGCTGAGGAAGAGATCGCCAAGGCCGAGGTCTTCGAGGCCGAGACTGGCGCGGCCGAGCGAACGGCTCAAGAGACTCCCGCTGGGGAAGTTGTTGGGGGCGTTCCCGAGGCCGCTGGCGAAGCTCCATCTGAGGCCGCCGCGGAGGGTTCCGAGCCAACTCCTGCCGAAGACCCCCCAGTGATCGTTGTGGATGATCCCGATGTTAGCGCCGATGAAGGCGCAGCCTCCTAGGACTTAGCCTTTTCTTTTTGTTTTCCCTTTTTGTAAGCGAGTTCGGCCCTTGAATACGGCCGAACCTTAATTTTGTACTCCGCCTTTAGGCCTTTACTAATGAAGAGCTTCTTTCTAAATTTGTGCTTGTCTCTTTTATGCATAGTAGGTAAACTTTTACCTTGGTTGCTTAAGTTGAATTCCTCTCCCACAAATTTCTCTAAGTCTTCAATCTCGGCTAAATCCATAGACTTCGATTCCGGTAGCATTCGCTAGATTGTCAGGCTTAGCTCTGATAGGGATCGCGTTAAGGCTTTGGGTTCAGACTTTAGGAAAATTCGCTAAGTCCTTGAGCTCGAGCTCCGAAGAAGTCCTGTTAATCCTTTAGGCTTAGCTTCCGGGAATTTGGCCAAGTCCTTGGGCTCGGTTTCTAGAACAAGCTTGTCAAAGCTTTAAAGTCGGGCTCCGAAGAGATCCCGCTAGGCATTTAGGTTTATCCTCTGGGAAATTTCGCCAAGTCTTTGGGCTCAGCTTCCAGAATAAGCTTGTCAAAGCTTTAAGTCGGACTCCGAAGAGATCCTAGACCGTGGTCGGGCTATCACTGGAGCTTCCGTGCTTTTTGATCTCGAACTTGGTCGGAGTATCAACAAGTAGAATCAGAACTTACAGTGTCACGCCCCGGATCCGGATCCATGACACGGCCGTGCTATTGCCGACTACCGCCACAATAGCACGAAGCCTCATACATGGATAACAGGGTAGTCAAACCAACCACATCTTTATATATGAAAGCATTCTTAGTACAACATGCTGGTCAGTACCCAAATACAGAGCTTCTATGTAGTTTATGTACACAAAAGTATACTTATTTTACCCCAAAGGAAAGAAGAGCTGATACCAAATTAAAGTGTCTCTGACAGCTATCAGTGGTGAGGATCTGAAAGAAAAATATAAATGAACGGGTATGAGCTACGCGGCTCAGTAAGTAATCCTGCATAATCTTATCGGATCAACTAAAATTCTGAACATGCTTTTCAGGGTTTGAGAAGCTGACATGCATATTATCTAACAATTTATCATGGCAAAATATGTATGCTGGGTAAACAAAGCAGTATTTCGAGTCAAGCAAAAATTTTCATAAAGTATACATATGAAACCGTGCCCCCGATATGCCGTGGTCCATTCTCTCGGATGCTACTGCAAAGTCAGTCTCGGCTACTGGCGGGGCCAGCTCAGTTATTATTCAGCCACTGGCGGGGCAGGCTCAGTCATTCTCGGCCACGAGCAAGGCCAGCTCAGTTGCATTCGATCAGTAGCATCTTTGAGTCCATTTGTAGTGCCCTTCGGCTAAATAGGAAATTTTTGTTGAACTAACTTGCATGCATGATTTAAAATATCAGCTTAATCGTAAAGCATATATGGCCATAAATTCTAAATCAGGCAAGTTACTTATCATAACATATCATTCATGAAGTATGTACTTGAATAACACTTAGGAAAATATTAATAATATGACATGATCCAAAGTAGGATTAGGATAGGATTACTTACAATAAGTTGTTATCAATTTCTTGAGCCCGGATGACGAGTCTTTGTTTCCTAAAATCATATTATAAAACTCACATTATCCTCTATTTGTCATAAATTTTAGTCCAATTGAAGTAAATTTGAGTCTACAGGGCCTAATTGGGCCTCTGATGAAAGGGTCGGGCTTGGTTTGTGGTTAGGTCCACTCTTTCCTAGCCAATTTGGCCTTCTGCCAACTTAATTGGGCCTGGTCTGGGCCTGATTTAGGGCTAATTGGGCCTGCTGGAGTCAACAAGTTATGAACATAGTTCGGACCCAGCTGAACTGGGTTAAATTGGATTCGGGTTTAGCCCAATTTGCTTAATTTGGGTTCATTCAAGCTTGGTCAGGTTCAGACCCAACACAATTTAGGCTTAATTGACCCATTTAATTCGATTGGGCTTGGATCAACCTTTCATTGGACTCACCCAAACCGATTTGAATCATTTGGGCCTAACGGGTTTTGGATCCGGACTCGAATCCGACCCGCTAGGCAGACCCGTCAAGGGTCCTTCTCGGTGGTTCCAGAGGCTTCGGCCTCTTTCGTTCGCCCCTCTCTTCGTCTCCCTCGCTTTCCCTCGAAACCCATCTCCGTCCTCCCTCAACTCCGGTCCCCCTTCCTCCCTCCTCGCCGCCCCCCTCGCAGGCGACCAGGGAGGCGAGGCTCCCCCGATCTACCGGCCGAGGCGGTGTTCTCTCTTCGGGGCGGCGGCAGCGGGAGGCCGGCTCCTTTCCCCTTCTCCGAAGTGATGCCCGAGAAGAGGGGGAAGGCCGGGAGGTGAGATCGAGGCCGGGCCTCCTTCGGGGGTCCTCACCGGCTCCGACCACGGCGAGGTAAGGCCGTGGTCCGAGGTAAGTACTTGTCCCCCCCCTTTTTTGTGTGTGGGAGCCGCGCCACCACCTCTTCGCCGACGGAGAGGCGGGGGCTCGGCTGAGGCTGGCGGCCTTGGGGCCGCGTCTATCGCCGGCATGGCCAGACCCGGCGGCCCCTCAGCCCTAGGGCGGCGGTGGCCGCGAGCTATCACCCGCAGGCCGAGTCCGGTTGGGCTCGGCCCTGGTGGCAGTTGGGCCTGGACTTGGGCCGCCCTCAGGCCGGCCCGCGGCCTGTGGGCCCGACCCGGGGTCCTCTTATTTCTCCCGTGCCAGTCTTCTCTGTGCCGGTCTCCTCTGTGCCGGTCTCCTCCCCTCTGCTTAATGGATGAAACAAAGGGGAGAACACCCCACAGAGGGGTTTCTCTCGCCCCATTTTCCTACCTAAAACCCTACTTACAGGGCCCTTACCTTGATTAGGTTGATTGGAGTTGGGCAGTTCCTCCTTCTCGGCAAGCTCCCTCCTTCCTCTCCTAGGGCTGCAAGGTCCCTTCCGCCTCCAGCTCCAAGGCTTGGCTCTCTGGTGCAGTAGATCCAAAGGGTTAGAGGTTTAGGGAGGGTACATCAAATTAGGGGTTAGCAAATCTTAGGGGTTTTAAATATCGGGCTTATGACTTGACCCCAAAGGAGAGGTGGCGTTCTCTCCTTCCTCACTGCTCCGGAAGCCACCAGCTGCCCCTCCTCCTCAGGCCAGCTCACAGCTCAGTGGCCGAGGGGGAGGAGGTGGCGGGCTCCCGTTTTTGCATGTCTGTGGGGGTCTCTCCGTTGGCCATCTGGTGGTCCTATCCTTTCAGCCCTCAGGGGAAGACAACAGTCTGCCTTTCCTGGGCCAGCGTGGCCCGCTAACCCCTCCCTGGCCCAATACCCTTCAACTGGGCCCTACAGTATTGGGCCCAGACTGTATTGGGCCCGGACATTACATACAGTGAGTGACTTGGCACTTCTGGGCTCGACCATAGTATCATCGGGCGGAGCTCGAAGTCGTCGTTACAGGCCGTCTCGGCTTGAGCCGACGTTCGGACTTGGCAAAGCCTTCGTCCGGGGGGAGCCCGGGCTAAGATTGAGCTGGAGATTGGCGGAGAGGAGCTTCACGCACTCAGTCAGGAGACTACACGCGAGGTGGAGAGGACCTCGGCTCGTGATCGATTCAGGAGGGCATCCTGGCCTTAGTCATGGTTTTGTCGACCGTCCTGTAATATGAGCAAGTAAGCACAATGGTGTAGGTGCTGGGTAGGATGTACCTCTCGCACCATCGGAGCCGGATATCTATTGTTAAGGTAAGCGACTTCGCCTCGAAGTTGGCTTTCAGCGGTGCTCTTTGGCCTGTAGTCCGCTTTGGGTGCGCCTGCACACGCCTCGGGGGTCCGCGTAGGTACTACCCCGTTGTTGAAGGCCTCGGGGGTCCGCGAAGGTACTACCCCATTGTTGAAGATCTCGGGGATCCGCGAAGGTACTACCCCGTTGTTGAAGGCCTCGGGGGTCCACGAAGGTACTACCCCGTTGTTGAAGACCTCGGAGGTCCGCAAAGGTACTACCCCGTTGTTGAAAGCCTCGAGGGTCCGCGAAGGTACTACCCCGTTGTTGAAGGCCTCGGAGGTCCGCGATGGTACTACCCCGTTGTTGAAGGCCTCGGGGGTCCGCGAAGGTACTACCCCGTTGTTGTCTTCCCGACCTGGTGACGCTTCCCGAGGTCGAGGGAGCTTAGGCTCGCTGTCGACTCAGCGGGGCATCCCGACCTTAGTCGAGGGATCGAACACGAGGTCGAAGGAGCTTGGGCTCGCTGTCGACCTGGTGACGCTTCCCGAGGTCGAGGGAGCTTGGGCTCGCTGTCGACTCAGCGGGGCATCCCGACCTTAGTCGAGGGATCGAACACGAGGTCGAGGGAGCTTGGGCTCGCTGTCGACCTGGTGACGCTTCCCGAGGTCGAGGGAGCTTGAGCTCGTTGTCGACTCAGCGGGGCATCCCGACCTTAGTCGAGGGATCGAACACAAGGTCGAGAGAGCTTGGGCTCGCTGTCGACCTGGTGACGCTTTCCGAGGTCGAGGGAGCTTGGGCTCACTGTCGACTCAACGGGGCATCCCGATCTTGGTCGGGATTTTTGAGGGAGATCGAGACCGAGCTCGACATCGACGTGGCGAAGTATTCCAGGCTTGGCTGGGGCATCCAAACTTGGTCGGGCATCCGAGCTTGGTCGGGTTTTCTGAAAATCACGAGCGTCCCAATATCAGGAAGAGTATGGAATAATTAAGGGAGAGCTATAAGCGAATTATCATAAGTAGGGGGGCGAGAGTTGTATTCCCAATCATTGAAGACCCCTGGGGGCTTTATTAGTAGTACATCTGAAGATTGTCGGAATTCCAGCTTTGTGGAATGAGAGTCCCTTCGAGGGATTCCAACTTGTATGCTCCCGGCCGCTGGACTCGTGCAATCTGGTATGGTCCTTCCTAGTTCGGGGCAAGCTTCCCCTGCTCGGTGGGCTGAGAAGCTTCTGCTCTCCTGAGGACGAGATCTCCTACCTTGAAGAGCTTGGCTTTTACTCTAGAGTTGTAGTACTGTGCCGTTTTTCGTTGATATCTCACCATGTGAACTCGGGCTGCCTCCCTTGTCTCCTCGATGAGGTCCAGGTTGCCCCTGAGTTGGGAGGAGTTGGAGGCTGCGTCGTAATGTTCCACTCTTGGTGAAGGGAGTACAACTTCCAGAGGGATGACAGTCTCCGTTCCATATGCCAGGTTAAAGGGGGTCTCGCCGGTAGGAAGTCGGAATGTGGTTCTGTAGGCCCAAAGGACATTGTAGAGGTCTTCGACCCATTGCCCTTTAGATCGGTCAAGCCTGGCCTTGAGCCACTGGAGGATGGTACGATTCGCCACATCAGTTTCTCCATTTGTTTGTGGATGGGCGACCGAGGTGAAGCGGTGATCGATGCCAAGTTCGGAGCAGAATTCTCTGAAACGGACGTTGTCGAACTGACGGCCGTTGTCAGATATAAGGATGCGGGGGAATCTAAATCTGCAGATTATTGACTTCCAAACAAAGTCCCGCATCTTCTGCTCAGTGATCCGGGCCACTGGTTCGGCTTCGACCCATTTGGTGAAGTAGTCGATGGAGACGACCAGAACTTTTCTCTGCCCGGTTGCCAAGGGGAATGGCCCCAGGATGTCGATCCCCCACTGGGCGAATGGCCAGAGGGCACTGATCGAGGTCAGTGGAGTCGAGGGTCAGCGCTGGATGTTGGCGTTCCGCTGGCATCGATCGCACCTTCGAACGAAGTCCGTTGCATCCTTTTGAAGTATGGGCCAATAGTATCCTTGGCGCAAGATTTTGTGGGCCAGTGCCCGGCCTCCCAGATGATTTCCGCATATCCCTTCATGAACCTCTCGCATGGCGTAGTCCGCCTCTGACAGGCGGAAGCATCTGAGGAGAGGAGAGGTGAAGGATTTCCGGTAGAGC
Source organism: Phoenix dactylifera (assembly GCF_051530095.1). Lineage (NCBI taxonomy): Eukaryota > Viridiplantae > Streptophyta > Magnoliopsida > Arecales > Arecaceae > Phoenix > Phoenix dactylifera. The sequence goes on along the minus strand of NC_143190.1, from coordinate 65,942,728 downwards.
TTGCCTTCATATAATATATATCGGGAGGCTAGGCGCCTGATTCGGCGAGCCTCGAGCTCATCATTGGGAAGGGCTTCATTTTGTAGATAACTGATGAGCTCGTCCATCCAGCTCGGCTCGGTTTCGATGCAGAGGGTCGGCTCAGGCTCCTCCGTGCTGGGCGTTTGGAGATATTCGAGCATTGTTGCCTTGGGAAACTCGCTCATGCGGGAGGTCACCAGCTTCGACAGTAGGTCTGCCCTTAGGTTCTCTGTTCTGGGGATGTGCTGGATATTGAAGGAGCCCAGGGTGGATGTGAGGTCTTGCACCTTTTGGAGATATCTCTGCATCGATGGCTCTCTTGCTTCAAAATCCCCCAGGATCTGGCTCACGACCAGTTGGGAGTCACTGAAGACCTTCAGGTCCTCGGCTTTCAGCTTCTTTGCCAATTTGAGCCCGACGATAAGCGTCTCGTACTCTACCTCGTTGTTCGAGGCTGGGAACTCGAGGCGTAGGGCTTGCTCCACAACTACACCATCTGGGCTTATAAGGATAAGGCCTACTCCGCTACCCCCCGAGGTCGAGGAGCCGTCCACATATAGGATCCATGGCTGCCTCGGGGTCTCCTCCATTGGCATGAGTGAGAGCTCGGGATCGTCCGGCAAAGTGCACTCCACGATGAAGTCGGCGAGCGCTTGGGCTTTGATCGCCGGTCTCGGACGGTATTCGGGGTCGAACTCCCCGAGCTCGACTGCCCACTTGGCAATCCTCCCGGCGCGATCCGAGTGTTGCAGAATCTGCTTCATAGGCTGGTCGGTCAGTATGGCCACAGTGTGGGCCTGGAAGTAGGGCCGGAGCCTCCGGGCCGGGATGACCAGAGCAAAGATTGTCTTGTTCTCTTCTCGGACCAGGACCGAGCTTACCGCAACCGGAGAGACGGCCAGGTACAAATAGAGAAGCTCACCCTGCTGGGGTTTGGTGAGTAGTGGCGGAGAAGCAAGAAGGCACCTAAGCTCTTCAAAAGCTTGCTGGCATTCCTTCGACCATAAGAAGTCTTTCGGTCGCTTGAGGATTTTGAAGAATGGGAGGCACCGCTCGGCCGACTTGGAGACAAATCTTCCCAGAACTGCAACCCGCCTGGTGAGCCGCTGTACCTCCTTGACCGTCTTTGGCGGTACCATCTCCTACACTGCTCGAATCTTCTCAAGGTTTGCTTTGATTCCCCGTTGGGTTACCACGAACCCAAGGAACTTGCCCGAGGTGACTCCGAAAGCGCACTTAGCAGGGTTGAGCTTCATCCGATATTTTCTAAGTGTGGAGAATGTCCCGTTGAGGTCGGCCACATGGTCCTCCGCTGTTCGGCTCTTTACCAGCATGTCGTCCACATAGACCTCCATGTTTCGGCCTATTTGGTTTTTGAAAATTTGGCTGACCAGCCTTTGGTATGTTGCTCCGGCATTCTTCAACCCGAACGGCATCACTTTATAACAATAGAGGCCCTTGTCGGTGATGAAGACCGTCTTTTCCTCGTCTTCTGGCGCCATTCGGATTTGATTATATCCCGAGAAGGCATCCATGAAGGTCAGCAACTGGTGTCCCAAGGTGGAGTCGACGAGCTGGTCGATGCTGGGAAGTGGAAAGCTGTCCTTTGGGCAGGCTTTATTCAAGTCGGTGTAGTCCACGCACATGCGCCACTTCCCGTTGGATTTCTTCACGAGGACCACGTTGGCGAGCCAGTCTGGATAGGAGACCTCTTGGATGAAGCCAGCCTCGAGAAGTTTGTCCACTTCCTCGGCCGCTGCTCGTTGTCGTTCCAGGGCGGAGCCCCGTTTCTTCTCCCACACGGGTCTGCAGGTCGACTTCACCTGAAGTCGGTGAACCATGACCTCGGGGTCAATTTCCGGCATGTCGGCGGGCGACCAGGCGAAGACATCCATATTGGACCGAAGGAACTCGATCAGGCGGTCCCTTTCGAGGGAGCTCAGGCCGGAGCTGACCTGCACGATTAGCTCTGGACAATTTTCTTGTAAAGAAATCTGGGTAAGAAGCTCACCAGGCTCTACCCGTTCCTTCCAGGGGTTGTCCCACACCTCCAAGGTTTCGATGGGCAGCGCCTGATCTGATGCTTGGGTTGGCGCCTCGGCTGTTTGTTCCTCTGGGCTTGGTGCTTTAGCCGGTTGCTTTGTTTTGTGGCTTGCCATATAGCACCGCTTAGCTATTGACTGGTCCCCACGAACTTCGCCTACTCCTTGGTCGGTGGGGAACCGCATGAGCAGATGATAAGTCGAAACCACAGCTCGGAGAGCATTAAGCCCTGGTCATCCAAAAATGGCGTTGTAGGCCGAAGGCAGACGGACCACAAAGAAGTCCGTCCTCACCGTACTTTCTCGGGGGGCGAGCCCGACTGTGACAAGAAAACTGACCTCGCCCTCAACCGGGACCGAATCTTCGATAAATCCGACCAGTGGAGCGTTCATTCTCCGAAGTTGGCTTTCCGTCAACCCCATTTTTTGGTAGGCATGGTAGTACAAAATATTTGCCGAGCTTCCATTATCAACTAAGACACGCTTTACATCAAACTTATTTACAATCATGGAGATGACCACAACGTCATCATGAGGAGTCTCAACTCCTTCCATGTCCTTGTCCGAGAATGAGATGGCTTCGGAGGTGCGCGGGCGCTTCGGAGGGGTCCCTCTCCCGGTTGGATCTTCAGCTGAGCTCCCTCCTCCGATAGTGTTGATGGTGCTGGCGATAGGCCTGTTGTCATTTGGATTTTCAGGTGGTGCAGCATTTTCTACTGGCCTCCTTTCCTCATGCCGGTTCCGCACAAACCGGTTGAGTACTCCGCAGCGGATGAGCGCCTCGATCTCGTCCCGGAGCTGGAAGCAATCCTCCGTGTCATGGCCGTGGTCCCGGTGGAAGCGGCAATACTTCCTGGGATTGCGCCGAGCTCCTGGATCCCGCATCGAGGGTGGAGGTCGGAAGTAGTCTCGACCCTCAATCTCCATTAGGATTTGCGCCCAGGGAGCATTGAGGGGAGTATAATCCTCGTACTTCCCCGAGGGCATTCTCGGCCGAGGCGGAGATCTCGGTCGAGGCGGAGATCTCGGTCGAGGCGGAGATCTTGGTCGAGGCTGTCCCCGCTGTCGAGGTGGGCTCCTCAGCCGAGGCAGGTTCTTATCTCGGCGGGGGGGATCGGCTTCTCAAGCGGCCACGCTCTTCACGGCGCTTCTGCTTCTTTGAGGCCTGCTCGGTCGCACCCCGCCTGGAGGCGATAGCCTCCTCGGCCTTCGCATACTTCCGAGCTCGGGCCAGCATTTCGGTGAAGTCGGTGGAGAAGCTCTTCTCAATGGAGAAGAGGAATCTATAGGAGCGAGCTCCAGTCTTTAATGCTGACATGGCTATCGACTGGTCGAGCTCGCGGACCTCCTAGGTTGCAGCAGTAAAGCGGTCGAGGTATTCTCTGAGGGATTCCCCCTCCTTTTGCTTGACGTCCAGGAGGGAATCCGACGTTCGCCGCTGGCGCCGGCTGGCAGCAAAGTTGGTGGCGAACTGCTTGCCGAGCTGCTCAAAAGAGAATACCGTGCTCGGCTTCAGTCCAGAGAACCAAAGCCGAGCCGTTCCCCAAAGAGTCGCTAGGAAGGCCTTGCAGAGCACAGCCTCCGAGGACCCTTGCAACGCCATGAGGGCTCGGTAACTTTCCAAATGATTGAGGAGGTCGGTAGTTCCGTTGTAGGGCTCCACTTGGGCATTTTGAACCTCGGTGGGACCGGCTCATCCTCGATCTGGTGTGAAAAGGAGTACTTGGTGGTAGACTCAAAGTCGCCCTCGCGCCTTGCCTTCCTGCTATGGAGCGCTTCGATCTGGCGCTCAAGCTTCTCGACTTTCCTGTCGAGCTCCCCAGCCTGGGGGATTGCTACAGTAGTCTGCTTCGGCTCATGTCGGTCCGGAGCTGACTCAGCTTTCGAGAGCTGTGGCCCTCTGTCTATGCTCCTCCCTGGCAATTCTCTCCGGGGAGACGCCCGGGCTGAGCCTTGGCGACAGCATCGTTCTTCATTATTGGCCCTCGAGGAGCCGTGGAGGTTTTGGCCTTAGGGCACCAGTCCGTTTGGAGGATGCACTGGCTGGACCTGGGCCTGCAGAGGCGGCACAGGTGGGGCTTCCTCACGTTGCAGGCCTTGAACGGCTGCGACTAAGGCTTGAACCTGCTGCACCAGGATGTTGAACTGCTCCGACTGGACTTGGGGAACTGGATCAGCCGGAGATGGCGAATTCTGGACAGAATGTCCAAGACTTGGTGGGAGATGCCAGGAGGCATTGGAGGCTCCTTTGCTTCTCAACTTCATAGCCACAACTCGGTCCCTTCCTCTAGCGCCAACTGTTGCTGGAAATTGGACCCGGGGGCGGCCGTCGGCTGAGAAGGAGGAGCTCCGGCTTGAGATGGCGGACGGCGGTCCGTCGGCGGTCGGCGTCCTCAGGAGGATCTGCAAAAAGCCGATGGCCGGGGTTTCCGGCGCCGGCCCTCCGATGCCTAAGTCAGAGGGGGCAAATGTAGGGGAGGAGAGGAAATATGTCTCAGAAATTTTTAGGGTCCAACCCCCTCTAAGGAGGAGGGGTTTTTCTTTCATAGAGGGATACAGGTATACCTGTGATGTAACGGGGCGAACGGGTTACCGTCATAATTGAGCATGTCGTCTGAATTAATGCACGATCGTGTGAATTATTACATTGCCGTAGGAGATCAGGCCGGAGCCGGTGAGTCATCGTGGCTGATCGGACGTAGCCGAATAAGTCAGCTGTTTGCCGTGAAGGACTTGAGATCCGTAGATAGCATGCGCATTAATTGTTGAGTGAGCCGGAGATCTGCGGAGGCCATGCGCATTAATTGTTGAGTGAGCCGGAGATCTGCGGAGGCCATGCGCATTAATTGTTGACAACGGTAGCAGGGCATGGTCCCCGGTCGAGCTGTAGAAGGATGTGACCGCAACAGATGGGTAGCAAGGTCGGACTTCTGAGGTCGAGGGTGCTGAGGTCGGGTGCCCAGGTCGGGGGTCTCGGAATCGGGTGTCTGGCCAGGGGCCGGGTCGAGAGCCCTGAGGTCGGACTTTCAGTTGGGCAACTTGAAGTCGGACGCCTCCAGGTCAGACGCCCTTGGGTCAGACGCTTTCAGATCGGGCGCCCTCAGGTTGAGCGCCTCTGGAGCCGGGCGTCTTCAGGTCGGGCGCCTCCAGGTCGGGCGCCTCCAAGTTGGGCGCCTTCAGTCACGTGCTGGTGATCTGCTCACGTGCTTCAGGGCGATTTATTTTCCCCCAACAAGAAGAATGCAATGCAATGATGGCAATCCCCATAAGCAGTACAACCCTCCAAATGCAAGCCATGACACAGGTTATTGATTCAGCATGCTGTACCTACAACGTAGTGGTGCCTGTGCTGTCTAATTGGAAATGAAAAGCAGCTTACCAAACCAGATGGTGATGAAGTTTAAATTCTCAAAAATTGGTGCGTTGTAGGTGGGTCTACCCCTCCCTTTTTTTCTCAAAAAAGAAAAAAAAAATCTCGAAGATTGGTGCTTGCTCTCCCTCTGGATCATATATACCTACCAAACCAATCAGTCACTGCACTTCAATTTCTTCAGTCCGTCTCTCAACAACAATTTTTTCCTTCTAATCTGAGACCACAATAACCCCTAATATCAAGTAGAAAGGATTTCTTGAGGCCACAAGATTTCTACACATGTCTATCCAAGTGGCCCTCTATTCCGTACCACACAAACCATCATTCATGGGTCCTACTAATGTTTCAACTCAGTGCATCATACTTCTAGATTGCATATAACATCTGTTTATTACTATTTCAATGCCCCCCCCCCCCCCCCCCCCCCCCCCCGGCGCGGACAGAAAAAAGAAAAAAAAATAAAACACCACTCTTACGATGTTTAATACTGTAACATGTTAAGTTTTACAAGCTTTGAAATAAACAATCCCAATTCAATGACACCCAAATGCAGTAAAGAACAGCTTACGAAAACGTATGAACAGAACTTTTTTCACAAAAAAAAGATACGAACACAAGTGCGGCAAAATCAAGAACCAAGTAAGAGCATTCATCAGAGAACGCAAACCTGTTGAAAGATCGCATCCGAGATCAACGGGCTCTCCACCACTCTCACATGCACCTGCGCGGAAGACCGGTCCACAAACCCCACCGGAACTTCACCGCTCCCGACCTTGTATCCCGAACTCGCCTTCCTCTCCTCACCAAAATCGCTCCCCTCGCTGATCCGACCCTTTAGATCTCCATTGCCGACTGCTCCTTCCCTAGAATCGACATCTAATGCCGCGGTCGAGTTCTCAGTGATAGAAGAGCCCGTTCTTGAAGACGAGTTCGGCACCGCCTGAGAGGCGGCGGAGGAGGAGGATAAGGAGGCCGACGTCCGGCGCAGCTCCGACGCCTTCGACAGTTCTTGATCGGAGTTTCTGGATTCTTGGAGACCGCCATCGGACGATGGCCTGGAGTGGCAGTATGAGGCTTGCTACGGGCGGGGCGGTTCGGCCCCCCTTTTGTACGAGATGGAATTCTCCAGGGTAGTTCTATATACACCCCCCCTATTGCTCAGGACACCCCCAAAAACCAAAAAGAAAATACCCAAACTAACCTTTAGTGTAATTACCATATTGCCCTTGAGATTTTCTCATACACCCCCCCTTCCTCCTCCTCCGTTTCGTTTTGAAAAGAAAAAAAACCCCCCCCTCAAACCCCCCTTAAACCCCTCGATCCATTTACATCGTTTAGGCGATCTTTGAAGGAGATTTAAGCCCCATTCGAAGCATGGACAAGCAACTAGTGATTTGGGACGAAGAATCGGCCGCAAAGGTACGTGTTCCACCTTGTTTCGAAATTTTTTTTTTTCACGGTTCGTGCTCCGTTCGGCACTGGATCGCCGAACAAAAGGCTTCTGTTCGGCTGACCAGTGCCGAACAGAAGGCTTCTGTTCGGCACCGTGCAGCCGAACAGAAGCCTTCTGTTCGGCTGCACGGTGCCGAACAGAAGGGTTCTGTCCGGCTCTGTGCAGCCGAACAGAAGCCTTCTGTTCGGCACTGTGCAGCCGAACAGAAGGCTTCTGGTGCCAAATCGCGTGCCGTGCTGAATTTTGTGCCGAACAGATCCTCTGATTCATTAATTCTTGGTGATAAATTATTTTATATGTAGGGCTATGCTACAACCGAATCGAGTATAATTGGATCAGAATTTGTACTGGATTACACAAGCGAATTTACAACTTACGAGGTATTATAATGTATTGTGCAATTTTGTATTAGTTTAGCGAGCTATTTTACAACTGTGTACTTACATAAATTGTTTAATGTATAGATCTTCAAGAGTAGAGAGGACTTGTGTAATTGGTGTCGTGAAGCTGGGAGGCGAAATGGTTTTGTTGTTGTAATCAAATCATCTGATGCAGGTACCATTTCTAAGAAACCCAGAATTACGTTAGGTTGTGAGAGGGGTGGGACGTACCGAACCAAAAAAGAAAAGCGAATAAAGACTGCCTGTGGGACAAAGAAGTGTGGATGTCCTTTTGCATTAAGAGGAAAGAAATTGGATACTGCGGATGATTGGATATTACTGGTCGTATGTGGAGTGCACAATCATCCCGCTACAGAGAATCTGGAGGGGCACTCATATGCAGGGAGATTATCTGAGCAGGAGACGGAATTGTTAGTGGATATGTCGAAGAGTTTGGTTCGTCCAAAGGACATATTATCCACATTGAAGGAAAGAGATGCCCTCAATGTTACGACTATCAAGACTATCTACAATGTACGTCAACGGTTTAAGGTTGCAGAGAAAGCCGGGAGGTCTGAAATGCAACATCTATTAGGTAAATTATCAGAGGCTAAATATATTGAGTGGCATAGGAATTGTACTAATACGGATGTTGTGCATGACTTATTTTGGGCACACCCTGGCAGCATTGATTTGTTCCGTGCATTTCCCCGTGTGTTGATAATGGATTGCACGTACAAGACGAATAGGTATCGTCTTCCGCTCTTAGAGATTGTGGGGGTGACATCTACTGACATGACATTTTCAGTTGCTTTTGTATACTTAAATTCTGAGGGGGAAGAAAGCTATACTTGGGCATTAGAGAGATTGCGCAGTGTCATAGCTGATGATGTTTTGCCTGAGTTGATTGTTACAGATAGAGACTTGGCTTTGATGAATGCAATTCATAGAGTATTTCCTACTGCTAGACATTTATTATGTAGATGGCATATTAGTAGGAATGTTTTGGCCAAGTGCAAAAAAATTTTCGAATTGAAGGAGAAATGGGATAAATTTATTATGAGTTGGAATGTACTAGTGCTGTCCTCCACGGAAGACGAGTATAATGATCGCTGGAGTGCACTGCAGAGAGAGTTCGGTACCTATCCAGATGCACTACAGTATGTGTCAGATACTTGGCTGAGCAAATACAAGGAAAGATTTGTTGCGGCGTGGACGGATACATGCAGGCACTACGGAAATGTGACGACAAATAGGTATCACAAATAAAGACTCATTTAATTTTAATTTGCCTCAGTTCTTATATCTAACTTTCATTTGTTTACTAGGGTCGAGAGTGCACATGCAAAGCTCAAAAAGCAGCTTGGATCAAGCCAAGGAAGTTTCGAGTCATCTTGAACTAGAATACATGGATTGATTGAGTTGCAGCACAGCTCCGTTAAAGCCTCATTGGAGAAGAGTTTATTGGTAGTGCAGCACAACTTCAAGCCAGCTGAATTCAAAGAGTTGCGAGGTTTCATATCTATAAGTGCGTTAAATCATGTCCTCGCCCAATCGAAACGAGCCAATTCAGTTGGGTTTGATGATTCAAATTGTGGGTGCGCTATTCGACGCACACATGGTATACCATGTGCTCACCAGATTGCGCGGTACAGGGTGGAAGGTCGGCCCATTCCTCTCGACTGCATAGATCCTCATTGGAGGAAACTTGATATTCTGCCTACCCCCCCCCCGTGCAGCCAATTCAGTTGAGTTGTGATGCAGAGTTAGATTTGATTGCGCTACGATTCAAGAAGTTAGATGGGGCTTCTCAATTGCAGATGATCAAGAAGTTACGAGAGATTGCAAGTCCAGATAGTACACCTCTTTTAGAGCCTGCAAAACGGAAGACCGGTTCACGTGGGCGCGCTTCAATGAAGGTTGATACGTCTACTCGACGTGACCCGTCTGCGTTTGAGTTGGTTCTATCTGGACAGGATAGTTATTCACCTGGTGTTGAGAAAGTTACCATCCGCAATCCATCTACTCAAATTCAAAAGAGGCGGAAGCAAAAGGTAAGTACCAAATATTTATTTCCTTACAATAGGTATCACAACGTCTACGGGACGGTCTGTGCCGTGCCGGTATGTCATGTGCCGATACGGGACATGTCGGGACGTGCCGTGCCGAGATGTGCCGATACGGGACATGTAGGGATGTGCCGTGCCGAGATGTGCCGATACGGGATGTGCCGTGCCGAGATGTGCCGATACGGGATGTGCCGTGCCGAGATGTGCCATATAGGAGTAATGTATCCGGTACGAGCCTGCTGTGGAACCTCTGTTGGCTCGCGTAGGGGCTAGTGGCGCTCGAGGGATGGTCTGAATACGACCAAACTGTCTAAGAACCCTTTCTGGATGATAGGGTTCTACGATATCAAGGCACTTGATGGAGCCACTAAAAAATGCGACGGGTATATATGGGCGATCTCTCCGAAGCCGATGATGGCGATACCAAATAACCTGTAAAACAAAAGGTCCATTTCAGTTTTATACTATATCGCATATTAAATGTACTGACAAACACAAGCAAATGGTAATATGATACGTACCTCATCGATGCTCAAAAGGTCCAATGACTCACGTAGAACCACTAAATGGTCCATCGTGGTACGGGATGGAGTACCGGGCATCCAGCGGTGCACGCGGGGACTGGCATCAGTATACTCGAGCGACGGGTGAGGACTGAGTGCTGGAATGCTCATAAATCCATGCCTGCAGAAGCGTCATATAACCACTGATCTGTCTCACTGATGACCTCGACGCAATCCCCAACTGCCGATACAAATATGCTAAGGCAGCTGTACCCCAGGCATATGTGCTCACCCTATCCAGATCCCGTAGTAAACACAGATACGCTATAGGCACCCTGGTCCCACTCTTATCAGCAAAGAGTGTGCAGCCTAACAAAAATAACAAATAGGCTCGTGCTGCACACTCTATCCTCTGCTGCCTGTCTCTATCAGATACAGAGTGAAACTGAGTCCTCAGCCACTCCATCCTCACAGACTAACCGCGCGATGACAGTACCTCCTGACGCGCGTCTCCAGCTGACACCCCCAACAACTCCACAAGTAGCTCCTCAGCATCCCGATCACTCATCCTCTCAGGAGAAACTGATACTGAGGAACCTGCGACAGGAATCCCTAAAATGGCGGATACATCATCCAACGTGATAGTGATCTCGCCAAATGGTATATGGAAGGTGTTCGTCTCGGGCTGCCATCTCTCTACGAAGCCCGAAATCAGAATCTTATCGATGAATCGATAAGAGCACTGTACTAACTCTACGAGGCCCGACTTCCTCAATAGTGCTCTGAACCTGGTATTTGGTTGGTTTGAAGACCACCACTTCCATTCACCAACCTTGGCAGTATGGTTCATGCACTTTAGTGGAGCTCGTTCCTGTAATATAAATGTATAATTACTACTACTTTATAAAACATCAATAAACAAAATATAATGCTATAACAAATAAACAATACCTGTTGCCTCCAGATGGAAGCTGCTATATGCGTCCTGAAACTGATCAGGACGGACTCATCCTCTGGACCTCCTGGACATGGTCCAACGGACTCATCGTCTTCGCCCCTAGCGGGCATATCATCATGCTCTGACTCAGGAGAGTCCGATGGCATATGAGCAGGCTCGGGAGAAGCAATCCTAGCACGACGTCTCCTAGCTGACGCCGTAGGTCTAACTCTGGCGGGACGGGGATCCATGTCTGAAAATATAGAAATTCAATGTTAGGCTATATCAAAGAAAATAATTCAATTGCATACATAAATGTTCGGCACAAAATTCAGCACGGCACGCGATTTGGCACCAGAAGCCTTCTGTTCGGCTACACAGTGCCGAACAGAAGGCTTCTGTTCGGCTGCACAGAGCCGAACAGAAGGCTTCTGTTCGGCTGCACGGTGCCGAACAGAACCCTTCTGTTCGGCACTGTGCAGCCGAACAGAAGGCTTCTGTTCGGCACCGTGCAGCCGAACAGAAGCCTTCTGTTCGGTTGAGGGTTGCCGAACAGAGGGCTTCTGTTCGGCACTGTTCAGCCGAACAGAAGGGTTCTGTTCGGCGATCCAGTGCCGAACGGAGCACTGGAGGCGGGGGGGGAGCTACCTCGAGGTGGTCGTGGAGGCGCCGGCGAGGTTCTCGTTGCTCGGGAGATGGCCGGGGAGGTGGTTCCGGGAGAAGCCGGCGAGGTGGTCGGAGATCGGGAGAATGCCGGCGACGAGAGGGAGAAGGGGGAACGGGGGGGTTTTGGGCGTTGGCGAGGTGCACTGCACCGACCGGCGACGAGAGGGAGAAGGGGGAGACGGAGGGGGTTTGGCCGCCGGCGAGGTTTTTTGGGCGGAAGGGTTACGGGTGTTTTGGAGGGGAAGAGCGGGGTGGGGGGGGGGGTTTGGGGGGTGTAGAGAGCAATTTAGGTGAGGGGGTGGGGAGGGTGGGGGGTAATTTAGGTATTTTTAATTTTTTAGGGGTGTCCTTAGCAAATGGGGGGGGTGTAGAGAGTATTTATTTTTTTTTTTAATTTTTGGGGGGTGTCCTGAGCAATAGGGGGGGTGTATATAGAACCACCCAATTCTCCAGAGAGGAATAGGATTGGTGGACCATAAAAGCCCTCCGCTTTGCGGAGAAATAGCGCGATGAACCAAGCAAGGCGCGCCCCCACACGGTTTTGGACACGGGAAGCCGTTGGGTGCGGTCACCTCCCCGTGTAAGTATTCTTGCTTTCGTTTGTTAAGCAAGAGTTATATTAAATAGAGAATGATTTTGGCGCGTTTGGGAGCTGCTTATTGTAGAGCTTTTGAATGTGAAGCTTCTTGGATAGAACTTCTATAAAAAATTATTTACTGTTTGGTAATTATATTTCTAAATTACTTTAGCATTTTAACATTTATTTAGTAAACAAACTGGAAAAGTACTTTTGTTATTACAAATAACCATAAAGAACATTGCATAGTATTATACAACATAGCATAATAAAATATAATATATATTAATATATAAATATATAATATAGTATAATATTACTATAATATAATATAATATTATTATAATATAGTAATATAATATTGTATACTATAGCATAATAATTTAATATAATATTAAATTATTTAACATTATATATCTGATGACCCAAAGATTGATTTTGATGATCACAAAACCTTGAAGTATAATTACTAATGTTTGTGTTGCAAGAAGAAAGATAATTTGTTTTGCAAGGAACATAATAAGTTAGAAGAAAGCTACACATCATTGGCCCAAGGTTCAAGTTAAAAGGATTCAAGTTGGAGGAGCAAATTTAAAGAAAGATTCAAAGAATAGTCCTCGAGTCGATTCCTGGAAGTTTCAGAGTTGACTCTAGCACTCTGGAGTTTCAAGGAACAATGCTCGAGTCGACTCCGGGACTCTCCGAGTCGACTCCGACTGAGAACGGACAGAAGACAAAACGATGGATTTTAGACCCTGTCAGAGAGTCGACTCCAAAGGGTGTGAGTCGACTCCAATGCTTGGCGAGCCGACTCCAGATGGTCCCGAGTCAACTCCAAAGGGAAGCAGACAAAAAGACAGAGAATCAGTTTTGGAGATCCTATGAACGAGTCGACTCCGAGAATTTGAGAGTCAACCCTAAGTCAGCCGAGTCGACTCCAAGATGATCCAAGTCGACTCCAAGGCAGTTCAACTCCAAAGACAGAGGATCAGTTTTCGGGCTCTGAGAGCCGAGTCGACTCCAAGATGATTCGAGTCGACTCCAAGGCAGTTCAACTCCAAAGACAGAGGATCAGTTTTCGGGCTCTGAGAGCCGAGTCGACTCCAAGAAGATCCGAGTCGACTCGAGAAAGAAATGCAGAAAATTAGATCTCTCGAACCCTGAGAACGAGTCGTATCCAGAGGGCCGAGTCATCTCCGGATACTGGCGAGTCGACTCCAGGTTTGGCCGAGTCGACTCTAGAACGGGACAGCACTTTAATTCAAATCCTGAACAGTGGGCGAGTCGTCTCCAGTAAAGCATGAGTCGACTCCAGCAACAGCCAAGTCGACTCCAGATCAAGCGAGTCGACTCCGATCCCAACGGATACATTGACAGACTGTGCAGACGGGTCAGAACGGCTCTATTTTTGTCTCTAACGGCTAGATCCTTGTTCCAACGCCATCCAAAGATATAAAATTAAGGGGAGAACAAGGGAGAAGTCAAGGAAGTGGGAGAGAACACATAGGGAAGAGATTTCAAGAGAAACCTCCCAAAAGCACAAAAAGGGTCATTCAAAGCAAAAGAGAGTGAAGAAGAGTATCCGAGTGAATCCCAAGGCTTCCTCTCCAACTGTGTACTGCCTCAGTGATCCTCTACATCGTGCGAAATCAGAAGAGAGTCGAGTAAAGAAGAAGCCGAGTTCTTTCATCTACAAAACTTGTTTGAGGGCTTCTTCTCTTTACTCTATTTGTTTACATTGTTATATCTGATTGTTTAAGAAGCTTGTACTTGTTTTAAACTCTTGTTCTAGTATCTTGTAACTTGATTCAATCAAGGGATTGAATCAAAGGGTTAAGGTTTGTTGGTGAGCCAAAAAAAAACCAACGGTGTAAAGGTTGTGGTTGGTGAACCGGGAAAAACCAACTGGGTTTGATTGTAAACCCGAAAAAACAATCGGTTGGTTCTAGTCGGTGAGCCTGTGAAAACCGACCGAGTTCGTTGTAATCTCGTGAAAACAACAAGTTAGGTTGTGAGCTTGTAAAACAACCGGCTGTAATCTGAGGGATTATAGTGAAATTCTCAAGAGATCTTGGAGAGTGGATGTAGGTGCTGGGGTGCACCGAACCACTATACTTTTGTTGTGTCTGTGATGCTTCTTTGTTATCTAACTTCCTCACTCACTTACTTACTTAGATAAATTGCTTGCTTAACTCTTATCCGCGCATTCTTTAGTTGCAAGCATATTCAATTTATTTAATCAAGTCTCATTCAATATAACTGCATTAAGACTCATTGTATTTAATTGCATACTTGGGCAAACTTAGACTAATCTTTTATTGAGTCCGCTGCTTAATAGTTGATTAGATTAGAATCATACTCTTGCTAAGTTTAAATTCCACTATGCATCCATACAACTTAGCTTAATTAACTCTAAAAGATTAGAAGTAGTTAAAAAGTTTTAAAAGACCCAATTCACCCCTCCTCTTGGGCTGTATCTACTGGGCAACAAGTGGTATCCGAGCAGGTGCTCTTCTATTAATTATAGTCTTAACCGCCTAGAGCCAAAGATTATGACAGCCCCACATAACATATTATTTGCTGAGGGACTTTCTACAAACAGACCTCCACCATTTGATGGAACTAACTATATTCAATGGAAAGCTAGAATGAAAATCTTTGTTCAATCACAAAACTATGAGTTATGGAATATCATAACAAATGGCCCCCACCCCCACTTACTCTCTTACACTGTTAATGAAAAAGACTTAGCACAATTGAATGCTAATGCTATGAACATACTATATTGTACTATCTATTAAACAGAATTTAATGAAATCTCTGCATGCTTATCTGCTAAGGAGATATGGGATACATTAGAAAGTATTTATAACAAAATCCAGATTAGCTCACATGTGCTTCAATTACATACTAACAATGAACTTGCAGGAAAAGTTTTTGAATCCTCCAATCAGGAAGAAAGAACAACAAATGAAGAATTCGGTAATGAAAATAATGATCCATCCCCAAACACCAAAAAATTCAAAAGCTTCCTAAAGACAAAGAAGAAGAGGAAGCAAGAAGAAAAGAAGAAAGAGATAAAAAGGAAGAAAGCTTTGACCAAGGAAGAGTCAAGCAAGAAAATGAAAGTTAGGAGCAACAATGATGATATTAGCTCCAAACAACTACAAGAGGTAACTAACTTGTGCCTTATGGCACAAGAAGATAAGGTAAAATCTGAATCTAATTTACATCAAATGATTTTCAAGAAGAATTCTCTTATGATGAATTATTAAATGCTTTTCATGATTTGTATGATGAATGTAGAAAATTAGCTATGAAGAATAAAAATTCTAAAAAGCTAAATCTGAAAATTTCAAAAGAAAGAAATTCTATTGCTAAAATACAAGACAAACTAAATTCTGAAAATGAAAGCTTAAGGTTAAATTCAGAACGATTGATTCAGAAAAATCAAAATTTAATTAAATAAAATCAAAACTTAAGTGAAGAAATTAACCAATTGAAATTTTTTATTCACAAATTTACTGTAAGTTCAGAAAGATTAAAAATGATGTTTGAAAGCCAACATGCAGATTTTGATAAATCAAAATTTGGCTTGACTCCGTCACTTAGCAATGAACCCCTAAAGAAAAAGGTTATAAATTCTTCAAACAAATCATCAAAAAGGATAACGTATTTCAAACATCAAAAGAATGGGCATAACAACTTTACCTATAGTTCTAGTACAATTAAATCAAATGGTAAAGTTATTGCTATTAAACAGATTTGGGTTCCAAAAGGAACCATATGTCCTAACCCTCAAGGACCCAAGCAAGCTTGGGTACCCAAAATGAAAATATGAGGGTGTAGATGTAGATGTGCCAAGATACCCATGGAACAAATGGAATTTTCACACAAATGGGTGTTCTAGACACATGTTAAAGACTGGAACTTAAATGTAATCAAGAAAAAGCAATTAAAATAGAAGAAATAAATTCAAATTCTTCCATCTTTCTATGTTATACTTTACTTATTGATGGATACTTTGTTAATGATTAATCAATCTCCTTAAAATATCTTTTTGAGTCCTCTATATGCTTGATTGAGAGTTTTTTTTATCCATGGCATTATCTTTTATTGATCTTAGGCATAAGAATGTGTACTTGGTATATTTTTATATATATGTATTATGAATACCAAGATTAAAGAAACTAGTTTGGCATATAAAATCAACTCATGCTCGTATGGACTTAATCTCAAAAGATCTTGTCATTGGTTTACTTAGATTAATTTCTGCAAGGTCAAAGCTTTCTATGCATGCCACCTCGGAAAACAAACTAGAATTATTTCTAAATCTGAAAACATTGTTTCCACCTCTTAGTCTTTGAAAATTCTCCACAACAACTTATTTGGATCTCTAGGATAGTGAACCTAGGAGATAAGCTTCTTAACTTTGTAATTGTGGATGATTCCTCAAAGCTAATGTTGGTTTTATTCTTGGCACTTAAATTGAAATATTTTCTGCTTTGGCATAAACTTACAAAAGGTTTCGAATAAAAAAAAAGGTTTGCAAACTGTGAAAACTCATGGCACAGCTTTGAAAACCAATTTCTTGTTAAGTTTTGCACAGAAAATAATATTGAATATAATTGTTACTGCACCAAGAATACCATAAGTAAAATAGGGTTAATAAAATCCTTGAAGAAATGAAAAAGACAACGTTGTGTGATAGTCATCTGCTTAAATGATTTTTGTTAAAAGCTATCATCACTGCTTGTCATATATATGGTTTCTATTAGATCTATTTTTGATGAAAACTCCTTTTGATCTTCTAAAAAATAGAAAATGAACTA
The DNA here is from genome assembly GCF_051530095.1 of Phoenix dactylifera. Lineage (NCBI taxonomy): Eukaryota > Viridiplantae > Streptophyta > Magnoliopsida > Arecales > Arecaceae > Phoenix > Phoenix dactylifera. The sequence goes on along the minus strand of NC_143190.1, from coordinate 65,925,875 downwards.
TTGCATATCTTTCATATTTTTCAATCGTACATGTTATGCATGATATGTTCTGATGAAAATAATGCCAAATCTGATAAAGATACTCCTATCTTTGGGTATCATTCATCAAGCAATGCATATAGAATATTCAATGAAAAGATACTAGTTGTAGAAATATTAATTCATACTATTTTTATCAAAACTAGATTTTTTATTGAGAATATAGTTTATCACTTTGCTTTTATGTCACAATCTGAGTCATAATCAGAATTTTTAATAGAAATAGCTACTTAAGATAATTTGATCAAAACTTAACTTGTATATCTTATTGATAATTATCTTTAGCAAATAGAATCTAAGCTAAATTGATTCTGAAAACAAAGAAATGATTTGACCTTGATGGATCTTCCTACTGTCTCACATGCTTGTCCTTGAACCCTCTTGCTTAATGAAATTGTCTCTTTAGTGCAAGTGACGTGTGCTTACTTATATTTAGGCAATCTCTTGAGTAAAGTGACTCAACATTCAATTATTGTCATATCTTATGTTGAGTCATCTAGTTAAGAAATATATTGGATGAATGTTTTGTATCTTGAAGAAACTAATGACTTTCTTTCAAGAAAGAAAAGGATTTTGTTAATAATGCAGGATCCTTGAGCAAGAAAATGAGAGATTTCAACTTGAAGGATACCTCCACGTAAGATACAATAAACATTCACATGCAAATAAGAGAGAGGACCTTCTTCAGCCAAAAGTTTACACACAAGAAATCTAGTAGGTATTTGACTTGAAGAATGCAGAATGAATCGATAGTTTTAGATACCTCTCTCATAAATTAGCTGAGCAAAGTCAATAACTTAAATCTTGTTATGGCATGATTAAAGTCTTTACTTATTAATTTCTTGATATCATGTCTATATATGTATTGATTGACTTATGCTTTTAGAAATTGCTTCATGGCTTGCACAAACTAAAATATATCTTTGCCTATGTCATAACCATGAAATACACAAGTTTATGCTTAAAATTTTGATTTAAAATAACTTGTGAGAAGCTATGAATCCTTGAGCATAATGAAAATGTTGTTTGCATGATATACATCTATATGATACATAAGATTATTTCTTTATTCTGCTCTTTCATGTAAATTACTTGAGAATAACAAAAAGAAAGAGAGATAAAGAAAAGAAAATAAACATTATTCAAGGTAAGTAAAATCTAAGTAAAGGCAAATACTCCAATCTTAAAGAAAAGCAAAACAAGCATAATATATTCGGCACATTTGTGAGACTTGTGTGAGCATTCTTTTGGAAGGTGTAAAATTCGTAATTAATTACACTTAAACAGGGAGAGTTTGAAGTGAACATTTTAACCTTTCTATATTGCTCATCATAGGGATGGTGCCAATGGGGAGGCTAGTGGTAGTACCCGACACTATTTGATCCAACTATTCGGTGTAGGATATATTAGGGACGGCACAAGAGGGAGGCTAGTGGTAGTACCTCGTGCCCCTTCCAACTCCACCGGATAGGGAGCAAATAGAGTATAGAGCATAAGAAAGTAAAAACAAAAAAAAAACAATATCAAAATGTTCGTTAATTGGTTAAGAAAAGAAATTCAAAAAAAATGAGAAAATGAATGACAAAGTAAATGAAAGTATATAAGAAGAATCAAGTCAAGTTTTAATCACTTGGAAACACACCTTAAGGATGAAATCAGTGGAAGACTATTGTTGGGGGAAAAACCCCAAGTCATACATCCACGGAGGCGCTCGGCCGAAGTACGCCGACCGGAAAGCTGCTCGGCCAAGGAATGCCGACCAGGAAGGCGCTCGACTAGAGGGCGCCGACCAGAGTGCGCGCCAAGAGGTGCCCAACCAAAATAAGCTGCTCGGTTAGAAAGTGCCGACCAAAGACAGCGCCGAGGCGCTCTGCTAGAAGGTGCTCGCCTAAAGGGCGCCGACCAGGAGTGCTCAAAGCAGCCCCGCCACAGGGCGCCCCATTGGGCGACCAGCTCGGCTCGGCACCCTTGCCGAGCCGATGCCTTAACCAAATGTTCAACCTCCGCCTAAAGTCCAAGGGACTTGACAACTCCTACGGCTTGCGACCTGCCACTATCTCCAAGCCATCAAGGCATAAGATCTCCGCAGGCGTTCGGCACGACCTGCCATTAATGCATGAGACTCCCTCAAGTCTCCGATGCACTCAGGCATTTAATGAACACGGCCCAAGACGATCTCCGGATCACTGAACCATCAGAGCGCATGGCTCTACCTGACCGCCGGTTCATTCGGTAATAAATGCACTTACCATCCACAGACCCCAGGCCCGCTACGGCCGGCGGTTCAACCACTCCAACAGGTCCGATCGACCGTGACAACTCCCTGGTTCCGGTCTGATTCGGCCCCGTTCTCCACTACGCCATAAATGGGCCAAATCGTGCCCAATTATTACAGACAGGGACAAATCCCCCGGTTACCTCCCAGGTAACGTAATCCCCTCCTATAAAAGGGAACGTGGGAGAACCAAGGGGAGGAGGACGACAAAAACGGAAACAAATCCCCGGGATTGAACCCGCCGGGAAGCACAGACACAATTGAGGACACCATCCTCTTCGTCTTCTTTATCTTATCCAAATGTTCTTGCTGTCTTCTCCATATACTCTCTTCCCTGCTCTCTCCACATATTGGCCCCCTCTGACTTAAGCATCGGAGGGCCGGCGCCGGGGAGCCCGGCCACCGGCTTTTTGCAGGACTTACACCCTCCAGGAGGACATCGCCGGCCGGCGCACCGCCGTCCGCCCCCTGTAGCAGCGGAGCTCCTCCTTCCCCGGCTTCGCGGCGGCCCCCGGGTCCAATTTCCAGCAACAACTATATTTAAATAGGGGGAGTTTATTTGAAAAGAATTGATTTTGATCCTTGACATGCTTATTCTTAATATTTTAATGTATGACTTAACACATAATATATTTTGCATGTGGCATGATGTTTTGAATTATGGGTTCTCAATAAGTTGTAATGCTCCATGCTTGGATAAGTTGATTGAAATATGTTTTATCAACAACAAATTGATATTCATAACTTGGAATATGTTTTAACTTTGCTCACAAGTCTTTGCTTCACCCTTGCCTCAAACTAACTTGTGTTCCAATGCTTGAATGTTTGAAATACTACATAAAGTTTTTATAAGTAATATTAAAAAGAAATTTCAGATTTATCATTCACGATTATCTTTGAAAGTTAAATAGATTTACAAAAAGAAGAAGAGAAGGATATTTCTATTTAGGCAAAATGAATTGATCTTGATCTACCTTTCTACTTGCCTAACTTTGATACATAATGTCCTAATACTTGTTAAAATATCCTCCATTTTGTATCGAAACTCAATATTAAATACAAAGATTCTGAAAGTGCTCTAATGTTATTGAAATATGTGTTTTCAATCTTAGTGATTTAAGATGAGCTACAATGTAGAAGATACATATCTCAAATTATAATTTTGAAAGCCTTCTTGGAAATTCTTATGAAAATTCAGAATCTGATTTTGTATAAAAGCTTAAACTTAACTTAAAAATGCTTATATCGTTACATCTTTGTAACCTTAGTTATATGCTTCAATGATCGCGTCATTCAGGAGAATAACTCAATATGATTTCTAAATGAAAATTTTAACATAAGAAAAACATAATTAATTTTGACGCCTTGGTTGATTGTCTCGACGCATCCGAAACATATCTTTTCTTATCCTTAAAGTGTACTAAAATTGGTCTAAATGATGTGTTTTTCAATAATCTTGATTGCAAACAAATGTTTCTAAACATATGATTTTATTTTGATATTAAAAAATTATTATGTTTTATATATATACATTGCTGTAAAATCATTGAATTCTATAAATATATATACTTGAATGATCTTCTATATGTTTTTATCTTGTGCTTCTATCATTAAAGGAAAAAGCTATTTTTAAAAGTAGAGTAAATGCTCCTAAAGCTAGAAATATTTTAACTCACTCAAATGACTCTTAAAAGAAAGAAAATGTAATTGCTTTTGAAAGAAATTGAGCTTCAAAAGAATTATTTTGTGACTAATATTTCATTACATTTTCTCAAAGATCAAGACAAAGCATAACTTGCTCTTGAAAGATTAAAAAAAGAGTGATTGCTATAAATTTTGAATAATTCTAGATCACTCAACATTTTTGATATCATAGAGTTTCAGTCTTATTCACGCTTATCATTAAAATCTGAAATTCAACAAAAAAAAAAGGCATGCATCTTTTGAGGGGGAGCTTTAGATATTCAATGCATTTTGTATCTTATCCAAAAGTCACTTTTACTTGATGCATACCTTGAATGTTTTATGCATTGATTTTGATGAACCTCCTTGTATGGACTTATTAGCCTTAGTTACATAATAAGCCTTACCTTGAGTTGAGTTCTATAAAGGTCGTCTTATCTCAAATTTTAAACTTTATGAAAATATGCTCTCATTAGTATAAACTGAAACTTATAGAACATATATTTTCGAGATTGACAATTTGAATGTTTTATTGAACATTATCTTCAAATTCTAAACTCTTAAATGGAATGTTCAATTAAGGGGGAGAAAGAAAATTTTTAGGAGGAGAGATCATATGGAACTTAATCGCATAAATCTATAACTAAAGGAGAGAGAAAGAATACTAAATGAGAAGTGATCCTAATACTCTCCAATATGTATCATTTGAAATTTAAATCTGAAAATCTTTATGATACACCTTGAGGCTTGTTATTTGGTTAATATATCTTATGCATCAATCATGAACCAAATTATAATTCAAACAGTTGATCTTAAGAGCCTCTAGTTTAATGAAGAAAGGGGGAGAATAATGTGTTAAATTTCTTTGAGTATCTCCTGTGAACATAAATTTAAAGTAACTACTATATGTGATAGATTTATAGATTTTAAAATACACCTAATTGGCAAATCAGTTGTTTTGAAAAATCTATTTTGAAATTCACTAATGAGTTCTTATTGGCTTGCACTTTAGAGTTTCTATCCTGTGCCAATTTCTTTTAATTGATTTTGATATTATTCTCTTAAATGGAGCAAAAGAAAATCTTTAAAAGAGCTCTAAAAGAACTTTCAAAGCTCTGCACTTTATGTATGCTCTAAGATATATCATAAATTGCATGAATTCATGTTTTGGTATTTGTGCCCCAATACTCTTATTATCATAAAAGAACCTTCAAGTCATTAAGAATTAATGATCCAACATGATGGTATATTTTTCAAGTATATAAGTTTTAATCTTATACTCTGAAAATTAATTAGATTGCTCTCATGTTGCTAAATACTTAATATATTGGGCCAAAGGTCTTAAATAAACAAGCTTTCATACTTGTTATTAAAGATCTTTCAAAAAGGGGGTTAGATTTTCATTCGTGCCTTCTTTGAATATCAGTCTTGATACTTCTTGAATTAACTCGAAAAAGGTTCCACCTACACTTACTTTGAAAACTATCTTTGGAATCATATTCGATGTACTCTCTTTATAATTTGCTCTGAAATCATCTTAATTGGCTCTGATCTATGCTAATTAATCTTATTCTGACATTATTACCTTGAGTTATATGATTCATATTCTTGCAATAATTTGACATGCATTACCTAAGAATCGGAGTACAATAAGAAAAAGAACTATTTGAGTATCATTATCTTTGTGCTTAATGTTTCATTATCTTGCAACCTTTTTGATGTAGTCAAAAAGGGGGAGAAATATCTGAGTATATGCTCATAATGCTTTATGTGTTGATTATGTTAAGTTGATTAAATCTAAAGCATTATCATGAAGTATATTTTATAAGATATATGTTTTCTACTTCATGCAACTTAGCTATGCATTAGTTCTAGAACACAACAAGTTTATATTGCATCTACTCCAAGTTTTGTCATCATAAAAAAAGGAGGAGATTGATGACCCAAAGATTGATTTAAAGATTGATTTTGATGATCACAAAACCTTGAAGTATAATTACTAATGTTTGTGTTGCAAGAAGAAAGATAATTTATTTTGCAAGGAACATAACAAGTTGAAAGAAAGCTACACATCATTGGCCCAAGGTTCAAGTTAAAAGGATTCAAGTTGGAGGAGCAAATTTAAAGAAAGATTCAAAGAATAGTCCTCGAGTCGATTCCTGGAAGTTTCAGAGTCGACTCTAGCACTCTGGAGTTTCAAGGAACAATGCTCGAGTCGATTCTGGGACTCTTCGAGTCGACTCCGACTGAGAACGGACAGAAAGACAGAACGATGGATTTTAGACCCTGTCAGAGAGTCGACTCCAAAGGGTGCGAGTCGACTCCAATGCTTGGCGAGCCGACTCCAGATGGTCCCGAGTCAACTCCAAAGGGAAGCAGACAAAAAGACAGAGAATCAGTTTTGGAGACCCTGTGAACGAGTCGACTCCGAGAATTTGAGAGTCGACCCCAAGTCAGCCGAGTCGACTCCAAGATGATCCGAGTCGACTCCAAGGCAGTTCAACTCCAAAGACAGAGGATCAGTTTTCGAGCTCTAAGAGCCGAGTCGACTCCAAGATGATCCGAGTCGACTCCAAGGCAGTTCAACTCCAAAGACAGAGGATCAGTTTTTGGGCTCTGAGAGCCGAGTCGACTCCAAGAGGACCCGAGTCGACTCGAGAAAGAAATGCAGAAAATTAGATCTCTGAAATCCTGAGAACGAGTCGTCTCCAGAGGGCCGAGTCATCTCCGAATACTGGCGAGTCGACTCCAGGTTTGGCCGAGTCGACTCTAGAACAGGACAGCACTTTAATTCAAATCCTGAACAGTGGGCGAGTCGTCTCCAGTAAAGCATGAGTCGACTCCAGCAACAGCCAAGTCGACTCCAGATCGAGCGAGTCGACTCCAATCCCAACGGATACATTGACAGACTGTGCAGACGGGTCAGAACGGCTCTATTTTTGTCTCTAATGGCTAGATCCTTGTTCCAACGCCATCCAAAGATATAAAATCAAGGAAAGAACAAGGGGAGAAGTCAAGGAAGTGGGAGAGAACACATAGGGAAGAGATTTCAAGAGAAACCTCCCAAAAGCACAAAAAGGGTCATTCAAAGCAAAAGAGAGTGAAGAAGAGTATCCGAGTGAATCCCAAGACTTCCTCTCCAACTGTGTACTGCCTCAGTGATCCTCTACATCGTGCGAAATCAGAAGAGGGTCGAGTAAAGAAGAAGCCGAGTTCTTTCATCTACAAAACTTGTTTGAGGGCTTCTTCTCTTTACTCTATTTGTTTACATTGTTATATCTGCTTGTTTAAGAAGCTTGTACTTGTTTTAAACTCTTGTTCTAGTATCTTGTAACTTGATTCAATCAAGGGATTGAATCAAAGGGTTAAGGTTTGTTGGTGAGCCAAAAGAAAAATCAACGGTGTAAAGGTTGTGGTTGGTGAACCGGGGAAAACCAACTGGATTTGATTGTGAACCCGGAAAAACAATCGGTTGGTTCTAGTCGGTGAGCTTGTGAAAACCGACCGAGTTCGTTGTGATCTCGTGAAAACAACAAGTTAGGTTGTGAGCTTGTAAAACAACCGGCTGTAATCTGAGGGATCATAGTGAAATTCCCAAGAGGTCTTGGGGAGTGGATGTAGGTGCTGGGGTGCACCGAACCACTATACTTTTGTTGTGTCTGTGATGCTTCTTTGTTATCTAACTTCCTCACTCACTTACTTACTTAGATAAATTGCTTGCTTAACTCTTATCCGCGCATCCTTTAGTTGCAAGCATATTCAATTTACTTAATCAAGTCTCATTCAATATAACTGCATTAAGACTCATTGTATTGAATTGCATACTTGGGCAAACTTAGACTAATTTTTTATTGAGTCCGCTGCTTAATAGTTGATTAGATTAGAATCATACTCTTGCTAAGTTTAAATTCCACTATGCATCCATACAACTTAGCTTAATTAACTCTAAAAGATTAGAAGTAGTTGAAAAGTTTTAAAAGACCCAATTCACCCCCCTCTTGGGCTGTATCTACTGGGCAACAATATCAATATTTTATGATATAATGCAATATAATATTATATTTATAGTATAATACAATGACAAAGATATAAAATATTTTAATCATTAGCATAAATTATTTTTCCATAATATAACATAATATTAAATTATTTAACATAACATATTAATATATTATGATATAATGTAATATAATATTATATTTATAGTATAATACAAGAATAAAGGTATAAAATATTATAATTATTAGTGTAAATTAATTTTTCGCCCTTCTGCAGATTTTTAGAATTATAAAGGGACATTTTGTATAATTGTTATATTTTATTACGGATATTTTGGTTAAAAAAATAATTTTTCAATGGGGCCTAAAAGTGTTTTTCTGAAAAGTTCCAAAATAAAGTTTCTTCCAAAAAACTGTTTTTAGTTTTCTAAGAAAGATAAAACAGCTTTTCAAAATTTTTACCAAACACCTCAAGTGTATGTAACAAGTTCTACAAATATAACAACTAAGATATTAAAAACATAACAACTAAGACAACTAAGTTTGATACCACAATTTGAATTAAAAATAATTACTTTGGTTGCCTGATTAACAAGATAAAATACGTCATTTCTAGTATTCAATGGCCAAGATAACAACATAAAATAGCCTATTTCCATCTATCATGTATTACACATTCTTTGTTATGTATCATTCTATACCTTTATATAACAGTCACAAAGCACTATCTTTTTATGCATCTATTTTGCACATGCCAAGTTCTATCAAGTCCAAGTATTATATTCAATGTGGCCGGCCCTTAGAAAGGATTCTAAGTTTACATCAAGTTCGAGTCCTCTATGCATTATAGAGAGTTGTGCATACTCAAATAACCACTATAGCCCTGTTTGGAAGAGCTGTTGTCAATAGAGCTTTTGGAAGTAAAGCTTTCTGAAGTAGAGATTTTATAAAAAGCTATTTATTATTTGATAACTAAATTTTTAAAGTGCTGCAGCATTTTAACATATATTTGGTAAACAAACTGAGAAAGTACTTTTGTATGACAAAATTATCATAAAAAATATTGCATAGTATTATATTGTAGAGCATAATAAAATATAAACATTATAGAACATAGCATTTCTAAAGTTCATTGGTCTCAAGAACGAAACACACAACACAATTCCTCAGTTATGCATTAGAAAGACCAATAAAGAGCATCACATTAAGATATCAAGCACACAAGATTGAGAAATTGTGTGAGAGCTCTCCATCTCCAATATAAGCACAATGGCGGCTACGTACACGTAGCTTTTGGAGTGCAAAACATTCAAGCAGAGAAAGTAGAGCAAGTTTACATCATGGTGGTCATTGTTTCATATACTGTTCCATCATGGGCACTCCTGTTCGCCCCATGATGGAACAATGAGAGCTGTAATTTTTTGAAAGCCTGGACATCACAGTCATGACTCGCCTCATTTTAATGAGTTGTGAGGCCACTAGTTAGCATGCACATGCAATGATGCAATGCCCACGGAAAGAATGAACGAGTGGAGTCGAATCACTCGAGCTCACAATACATAGTCGTAACATCTTAAATAAATTTTCTATTCCAACTGCGGCAGAGCCTTTAACCAAGATAAGTGCATTAAATACAATAGTTTTTTTTCTAAACTATCCTTAGGAAGGACTCGTCAGTTGAATGCTCCATGAAATATGAGTGGCAATTTATAAATGAACCTAAGCAGATTTGGGTTTGGACTGTAAATGGACCGATCCTGGGTTCGGTTCAGAACTCGTTTAAACCGTTTTGACTAAATTAATAATTGAGTCGAAGTATGACCCAACTCGTTTAACTTATTTAATCTATTTAAAACTGCTTAATTCATTTCTGACTTATTTAACCCGACCTACATAATTTGTTTAACCTGTTTAAATCTATCTAACTCGTTAAAAATCCATCTAATCCGTTTAATAAATGAGTTATGTGGGTCAGGCCGGATTATCTGTTTAACAAAAAAATCGGATACAGATTTAAAATTTGACCTATTTAATAAATAGGTTGAGTTTAAATTGATGAATTTTTAACCCGATCTGCATCCAACCCGCCCCATATCCGACCCGCCCCAACCCAATTGCCAATTTGCCACCCCTAAGTGTAAGACATTCCAAATGACTGATTCATGCAGTGGTACACCCAAGGATATATTGGATGGATGTGATCTCCTATATGGTTAGGTAATTTTTTATAATAAACTATGAAAAGTTGCTTCATGCCTATGAATTTTATAAATTACACCAGATTCTACTAATAATAATATAACCAAAACTGATTTATCATAAGATAAATAGAATTATTGCGTCTCGTGGATTGAATTTTCAAGGATAGTAGAATTTTCTAGTAATTACCACTATCAATATATAGGTATATTAAAAGATGCCAATTTGACCCCCTTTGATCAAGGAAAAGAGAAAGATCATATCAAAAATTCGGCAAAGAAGACAAGGAAAAGGTCAGATTTGTAATAAAGCTAGTGGATGAAGACAAGCTTTAGTATTTACCTAGCATCAAAGGTTTCCCACTACTAACAAGAGCAGATTGGTACTGTGTTTTGATGCCATGAACAAAAGTAAACTTACTAGTTCAATCATACAAGGAGTTGATGGCAAATCAGCAAACTGTTTTCACTGAGCATCAAAATGCAAATGCAGCTAAAGGGAATGGTCAGTGTGTTGCACAATTTAAACACAACAAGAAAAATGTTTTCACTAGATTACAAGTTTAGACTTGATCTATACAATAAGAATATCATTAAACATGTAATGCCAGATATCTAATAACAAAGAATATGAAACCATTTTAAGTTGCCTTGTAAGGTTTGAGATGGAGAAACATATCGCATGCTTGAAAGGAACCAAAGGAAAGGAGACACGGAGGGAATAGGAACTAATAACGATGGTTTGAGGTTGAGCTCACCAGCCGCCCTACGTCAGTAATCTTCCTAACTTCTATTCACTTTTTTTCCTAACTTCTATTCTCTTTTTTTGTTCTAAGGTAAAAGTCTTAAAGAATATAATAATGGCTACTAGCTTATTTGTAAAGGGAAGGATAATACAAGAAATGGAGCAGGAATATTGGGCAGAGATGCCAGCACTAAGTAATAAAGATAGTGTGAGGTAACAAAATTATTAGTGTACCTAAAGTTTAGGCACCAAAAGGGGGTTAGAAGGAAAGAATAAAGTTGAAAAGAATAAAGAAGATAATTCCTATCATGATGAGATAAATTAATGCCAGGAAACCAAAAGGGCGAAATAATTGATCATGACTTCAAAGACCATGTAGATAATAGCAAAAAAGTATGAGATGATGCACGGTAAAAAAAGGATTTTGAAATAATTTACAATGCTATTTGGCAGCTGTATTCCACAATCTCAAACCATGTTTTAATAATAATAACTTTAACATGGATGACCAAAAAATATGATGAAGTATTCAATGAAATCAGTACAAAATGGTGAAAAAAACCCTAATCGAAAAATACAGACATATAGAGTTGGAGACTTGACAACCAGCATGACATATAGCAGCGGTCGCACATATCAAAAGCAAATCAAATAAAACATAAAGAGAACATTCAAGGTTACTTCATCCCAAACTGTACAAGCATAAGGATGTGGTGTAAGAATACTCATTAAAAGATGGAGCTAGAATGTACATGACATCCTGGTCATCATAGGCTCAGATAGAAACTTAGAATTATCAATAAGTAGCAGGCCAAGAAATGCATGTCGTTGCAGTCAAAAACAAACAAGGTTTTTTGAATTCATCTGCTACTAAATAGAAGGCCATGTTCTGATCATTTCTTACTCATTATCATTGGATTCAGAATTATCAAAGAGTGAAAAGACTGGCAAATAATTTGCACATTTAGCAAAGAGTACAGGATATGCTTTAGCAAGTCTGCATTAAAAATTCAAAATCCAATTAGTAAGCCAAGTTATGATGGTTTCAAAGGTTTCCGATACACATTACAGAATATACATACTCTAGAGTATATCAGTATATGTATTTATCTATTATATTATATATGCAACTGTGGTCTGCTATGCTGCTTTCAGGGCTTGAGTCATTTGAATTGCGGAAATTAGGCTTTGCAACCTTATGGAAGTGCATGAACTGTTTGGCGCTGAACTAACAATGCTCTAAACGAATAAGGTTCCGCTGATACTCTAGTTGACATATCATTTAGTCACAATTTTGTTGTTTATTATGAAGGATGCCTGCTTATACAGTTTATTCATAAACAGTAAATGTGGCAATTATTATATTTAAGCTTTGGAAATTAGTTTATACCTTTGGAGTAAACTAAACAATTTCCTGCGTGCCACATAACATTGGAAGGAGAACAGATAAAATAGCTACAGGTCAAGCCGGATTAAGGAAACCATGGTCCCAAAACCAAAGTTTGCAGATAGAAGGAACTCTTAACAATTGATATCTATAGAGAATGGTATTCATATCATTTACTAACATCAAGAATGGCCTTCAGTGATTCATTTCCAAACATGAAAAGTAAAATTTTATTGCATATAAACTTGAATGATGCAAAGAGAAACATCTCTGAAGACTTTAGAACGAAACACTAATCTATAACAAAGGGTCTTAAAGCCCGCAATCTCTAGATTCTTACCTTCTTGGTGTAGGTGCAAGGTTGGAAAACTTTGGAAAGGATTGAGACATTCTAGGATCTCGATCAAAATATAGGGTCCGAGATTTTGAAATATCAACTAGCGTAGTAAAATCTAGATTATTACCATTTTAATGCATTGATTTCAATATTCAATGATTTTAAAATAAATGATTTTAACATTCAATATTTTTTTTAAAAAAAAAAAACCTTATTGAAAAGAATAGTTGAAAACTCTCATCCGATATACCGACATCATATTGGTCACTATCTCAGGATATACCAGCCAAGCTAACAAGGGCTGAGATCTTGTATATATTGTATTCGTCAGTGCCTAGTACTCAGCTGAGATATACAAACCAATCTCTCAGCTGAGATCTCATCCAAGATGAACGCCTTGTCCATAACCAACTAAGCTCGTCCCATTCCTAGGTGTCAGCTTTATGAATTTTCATTACCTAATGTTTTCTAATCAGGGCAACCTCTGGAATTACTGCAGGATTTTTAAAATTCTTTTACAATATCATGTAGATTCTAATATTTACAATTACACCTGAAACCACATTTGACAGCATTGATTTGGTTTTTATTATTTCAATTTCCATTCAGAAGCATCTGCTTTACAGATATATCTATTTTCCAGATTCTACCACAACCATAACCATAGGGAATGAGTCCCTAATGGGCTGATGCAGTGATGGAGACATTTCTTTCCCCTTATGCAAAACATCGTTTAAATTGCATGGTGATGTGTCTGTACGTGATAATAAATGAGATCAAATAAAATAAGACAGAGTATGCCTGCCATAATCCCATCAATCTAAGCAAGAACAGCATTAGGAATTAGGACGCTAAATAGGCTGGAGAAATAAGATTTACTCAGAGCAAAAACAGAAACTTTTGCATCATGCAGAGTACAATTAATTTCAGCATATAACAAAGGATAAAGATACAGAGCACCCACCAGATCGCTGAATCTGAAGTGGCATCGGCATGACAAAGGCAAAATATTACATTTACCCCAAAAAAGTCACCGACCTCTGCGAAATGAACCAACCACCTAGTGCCATGTCGGATGGCGAAATAGCAGGCAAACCGAGCAGCATTCCTTAACATATTTCTGTAGCAGATAATAAAAGATTCTGTGGCATATATTAAAAATAAAAATGGTTTCACATATAATCACTAACCATACAGGTTTCTAAAAGCAGTCATGGAATATATTGAATGATGATGATCAGTACATAGTAAATTAATTCAATTCCAGCCAGGAAGTTCAAGATTTTAAGATATGACAAGTTCCTCATGCAATGCTGGTTACCATAGTAACAATTGGGAATTACAATAAGAAGTAAAAGAGCCCACAAATGCACGTAATTGCAATCAAACAGAGACAAAAGATCTAAGCAGAGATCCCCATTACATACCCAAGATTGAATGTGCAATGTGCAAACGTGATTTGCCAAATTCTAGAAAGTTTCAATGCCTGACACTCGGATGAAGGTTTACCACAAAAAGCAAAAACACTAATTAAACAAGGGCATTGCAATCAGATGGCAACAGACAAAAATGATGAGGCAAGTTCCCACCACAAAGCCAGGACCCAAGAAGCAACCTACAGAAGTACAACTCCAAGCTCTGATGGTTTCAAAGCATTCCTGACCCGATAATTATATAGGTAGTAATGGAGCTGCCCATCCCCAGGCCCAAACTTCAGTTCCTTCAGGAAAGACTCGTTGTGCATGACATCAAGTGCGTTGAAGACATCGTAATCCTTCTGTTTCGCCGTGATAAGTGCATCATTCATCAGCTGAAGCAAAGGAGTCTTCATAGACACGGTGTAGTAAGAATATGCAGCCTTCAACACTGAGTAATTCTGGTTATTGAGAATCGAAGATGGAAGGGTGTAAAAGCTGCAGAAGTCTGTGATTTCATGTGTCTCAGGGCTCTCAACCAAGTAACTATCCATCACATTCTCCAACGGAAGAAGCCAATGCTCGACATCATTCTCATCAAAATCAGGTGCAACTATAAACTGGCTTAAGTACTGCCTCAGCAACCGGGTCACTGCTGGCACATCACGGAGCTCCATTTTCCGGAATCCCGGGGTCACAGTGGATTCAGGCAGCTTGTAGAGCCTAATTGTCCGGCTCATGGTCATCCGGGCTCCAAGCTTGGAGAACCCAATATCAATGAGCTTCTTCGGATTCAACGACCGGTGCCAGTATCGGCAAGTCGTGATGGGTGTTGGGAGGATCACTCCGGCTGTGTACGCCGCCTGCCAGATATTCTCGAGGTGGACCCTCCTGGTTACCTCCTTGATCATCACAGGTGCAAGCCGCTTCGACCGCAGCTTCTTGTGGACACAGAGGAAGTTGATCTCCGCCATCCGAATAATGACATCCCTCACCCGGATCCTCGCAGGCACGCCAGTGATGAAAGCCACGAGCTTGTTGCTGGCCTTCACGCGGACGCCAATGTGCCAGGCCTTGTAGTAGCCAGGGGGGCGAAGAGCCCACCGGAGGAACTCCTTGGAGTAGTTGAATCGGAACATATTCTCATCGTCCTCGACGTAATTGTTGGTGAGGAGGCTGTAGACCTCGACGCAGGTCTGCTCGTCGTCCATGTCGCAGGTGGTCCACTCGTACTGTGAGGGAAGGTTGTAGGGCTCCGGCTTGACATCGGACAGTGGCGTCGGGGGCTCGATTGGGCCCTCGGGGAGGCTGGGGTCGCCGAGATCCTTGAACTGGCCCACCGGCTGGGTCTCCCAGAATCGGTGCCGCTTCCCGAGCGAGAGGGTCTCCTGGACCCTCCGGGCGAGCATCTCAATCTCACCGTCGGCCTCCGCTGCCGGCGGCTGCGGCGGAGCGGAGTCCGACGAGTGGGGATTCGGATCCTGGTTGGAATCCGGGTTAAGGTTCTGGCTCTCGGAGGAGAAGCCGGTGGACGAGCTTTCACCGACCGCCATGTCCAAACTCGGGGAGATCGGATCAAAAGGAGCTAAAAATTTAGAGCCAAATCGATGAAGCGATCGAGATAAGGACACGGGTTGATGCGATTACCTTCAGGGCGCTAGATCTCCGCGCAGGATCGAGCCATAGGGAGCTCGCGGACCGAAGCGAGGAGAGATCGAGGGATTAGGGTTTAGAGAGGGAGGGGCGGGGGGCGAGGAATCGGAGAAGTGGTGGAGAAAGCAAAGGAGCGAGCTTTTTAGAGGCTGCCTCGTCAATCCTCAGCTCTCCCGGGGAGTCTCAGTATTTTACGGGGAACAAGGATCGGCTGGACAGCACTTACACGGAACATTCTTATGGAGCAAATCAATGCCCGACACGTAGATTCCGTTCCGTGATCTGCCGGACCTTTTTAGCTCGATGGAGGGGGCGAAAACGGTGAGATTCTGGGTATGTAAGATTGCATGAAGGGCTCGTTTGGTTCGCGGGAAGTATTTTCCCTCCTAGGAATATGATTCCTGGGAATCAGATTCCTAGAAAGAGGATACCTAGGAAAGTACTTTTGACATGTTTGGTTAACCATGGGAAAGTGACTAATTTCCAAAGTGCTTATGTTTGGTTGACCATCCACTTTCCTAGGAAAGTTATGTATAATTCCTATTATGCCCTTAATAAAAATTAGGTCTTTAATGCCTCTTTAATGCTTCTTTAATGCTGAAGGGTCTTTTTGGGAAAAAATAAAAAAGGAGTGATTCCCACCTCATGGGAAAGTAACTTTTCCATGTTTCTCATGGGAAAGACTTTCCCATGAAATGTGGGAATCATATTCCCATGGGAATACAACTTTCCCATCTCTCTCCTTTGAAAACTCCAACCAAACAAGAGGCATTTCATTACTTTCCCGTTGACCACACTTTCCCCCCTCGTTTTCCTGCGAACCAAACGAGCCCGAAGTGGATTGCGCGGGCGTCATGAAAAATAATTGTTTGAGAAAATAATTTTTACGGAAAATTACTTTTCCATCCCTCTAAAGAAGATCTGATCCCAAAAAAAACTTCCGATCCACCACTAAATGGTTTTTTAATTTCCGGTCCCTGAGTTACTGTTTCCTTTAAATTATAGTACCCAAAGTGCTCCCAGGTTACGGTAAGTACCCCCATGTTGCCGGAAGCGGAAAAAAAAAATCTCCCGCGTTCTGTTTTCTATCCGAAACATGCTCTGTTTTTTCTCTACCGAAGATGCTCCCAAGTAAGCTTCCCACTTGCAGCTCTTAAGCGAAGATGCCCCTAGTAGTCCCATGGAAGATGTTTACCGAAGATGGCTTTGGAGGAAGATTTTGAAACCGAAAAAAAAGGTGACAAAATAGCCCGCAATAGAGTACGTGTTTTGTCTCTGTTCTTCTCTGTTTTGTCTTTCCCAATGGTGATTATTTGGTCAGAGAAGAGACAGGCACCCATTAGGATGGATGCTAGACGGATAGGGAGAGAGCATGTTGAGCCTTTGTATTGACCTAAAAACGTTAATAGTCCCTCTTACTCTTTACCTGTTCCCTGTTTGAGAGAACGCTAATAGTTCCTCTTTCTCTATGTAGTGAGACTCTACTCTACTATATTCCTAACTCTGTTTGCAATTCGGAATTATCTGTTCATTGCCTCCTCTTTTTTCCACTGTCATGGCTTCAGAAGACACTGCTAGCTCTATTTTTATGGCCATTTGTTGTTATGGTAGCGAAGCTGTGATTATTTCCATCTCAAAGGACACAATTCTTGATCAAATTTTTAAGAAAATAGTTGAAAGGTGGAGACATTTATCTTCTATAATGATAGAAGTTAAGTTTTATATTCCAGACAAGTCTAGAATGCTTGTTACGCTCATGAGCGATAAGAATGTTCGTAACATGTATCAAATACACGTCAACTTAAATGCCAAGGTGATCGAGATGGTTGTTTCTCATTCTCCAACTTTGATCGAAGGTGCTGCTGTGGTAATTGAGAGGTATTCCATATTTGAAATTTTAGTTTGTGCAACAGACTTTAGTAAGTTTGCTAAAATAATGTTTATCCTATTGTATAGATAGTGGCTCATCCTATTGTGCTGAAATTAGTTTGAGAGGGCAATATTTTTGAAGGGTAGCTCAAGTAATTTTGGTCAAGTTGTTGAAGAAATAAGAGCCGCAATTGAAGAGGAAGCAAGTCAAAAAAATTCGTTGGATGCTTGGAAAAATAGTATAGAGGGCGTTGGTCAGGAGTTCATGAATGTGGAAACTCTTCGTGACACTATTCACAACTATTGCATTGCAAATTGCAGAGATTTTGTGTTCGTGAAGAATGATCGTGAGCGAGTTACTGTAGAATGTGCATATGAAGGTTGCGAATGGCGTATCCATGCTTCTCGTCTTGGGAACGGTGAAAAGTTTGCAATTAAAAAAATGCACTGTAAGCACACATGTGGAGGAGGGTTGTAAGTGCGGTCTCATCCAAAGGCTTCGAAACATTGGGTTTCGAAAATTGTTAAAGATCAACTTCAAGATATGCCGTTATATTAGTCGAGTGATATTGTAAAGGATATTCGTCGATAATATGGTGTTGAATTGTCGTATCATCAAGCTTGGCGTGGTAAGGAGGTGGCTATGATGAATCTTTATGGTAATAGACGACTATCTTATGACCGGATTCGCTGGTATTGCGATGCCATTCTTCAGACCAACCTCGACAGCATTGCAGAGTATGAAACAATTGAAGGTCGATTCAGACATCTATTCATTTGTTTTCATGCTTCACTAATGGGTTTCATAAAAGGATGTCGTCCTCTGATTTTTATGGATGACACATTTATAAAGTATAAGGATGGAGGTGTACTACTTGGAGCCACTTCCAAAGGTGGAAATGATGATATGTTTCCTAGAGTTTATGGTGTTGTAGATACAGAAAGTGATGAAAATTGGGAATGGTTTTGCCGGTTTCTGAAAGAAGCTATTCATAGTTGTAGTGAGTATCGTGGTCAACAGTTCATATTTATAACGGATAGACACCAGGAGATTATTAAATCTATGCCGAAGTACTTTTCTGATTCTTACCACTCATATTGTATATGTCATGTGAAAGAAAACTTCTGGAATCAGGTTTGCATCGTCATATTATGAATAGTTTAAACTACAAAGTATCCAAGTAATATAGCATGTGGTATATCTGATTTTAATTGTCTTGGCAGGTCCTTGTCCATTATCGTATAGCTGAGAGAAAGAGGCTCATTGATTTACTAAATGCTGCTACCTATACACCAAGGCTTAGTGTATTCTAAAAGCTAATTGCAAAGCTTACATCAAAAGCCCCTGGTGCTACCACCTTTCTTCTACATGCAAAGCCTAAGCATTGGACAAATGCTGTATTTCCAGGTCCATGCTGGGGCATCATGACATCAAATGTGGCAGAGTATTTTAATAGTTGGGTCATGGAGGTTCGTCATCTCCTTGTGCCTCAGATGGTTAACCATATAAGGATTCAAATAATGCAGATGATGCACGAACGGCGTAATCGAGGATATAGCATTCAATCCCAACTTTGTCCGGATGCTGAGAAAGTGTTGCATAAAAATGCTGAAAATGGTCGGAGATTAGCTGTATTTACGTCCAACATAATGATATATGACGTAAAGGATACGAACTACTCATCCAAAGTTGACCTGCAGATGTGCAACTGCTCTTGTGGTGAGTGGCGAATCTTCCGTATGCCATGTAAGCATGCTTGTGCATGTATCGACAAGGCCGGCAGATCACTATACTAATTTACTGACAATTGCTTCCAAACTGAATTGTATAGAGTAACATATGCCGAAGCAATCAGTCCAATTCCTGACATGGAGAAGCCCCAAAGTGCCTCTGAAGAGATTCACATTCTACCCCCTATCAGAAAAACACGTCCTGGCAGGCCTAAAAAGAAGAGAAGACTTTCGCAAGTGGAGTCAGTACGTGAGTTGAAATGTGGACGATGCGGGAAGGTTGGGCATAATAGAAGGACTTGTAATGAGGTCATCAACTAAAGAATATGGAGATTATGAAGAATGTATCGAGATACCTGCAATGTATTTTCATGTTAGTCACCGCATATTAACTGGAAATCTCTTGTATTGATGTTAATGAAGTGCAAACTGAATTGTATATGTTGATTTTTTGTTAGATTTTGATTTTGGTACTTCAAACTGGAATGCAGTTAAAAAATTGTTGAAAATATGTAATGATACACAATTACCTGATGAATATATATTGACACCCATTTAATCAACAGTTGGCACACCAGTCCACACCATCTGTCACAATTACAATTTTTTAGCATGAAATGACACATAGTTGTATTTGGCGTGGAAAAGCTAAAATTGACACCTAAAATCCCGTTTCCTGGCTTGCCTACGACTTTAGCTGCTCTATGGAATTATCTGAGACTCTTAACGAGTCGACTCCCAAAGTATTAGAGTCGACTCGAACTGCCCAAAGGTCAACTCAGAACTCCGTGAGATCGACTTAGGCTTCGCTGATTTCGACTGCTCTCTGCCTTTGCTCTGTGCCACCTAAGGGGTCGACTCGCCTTTCACCGGGGTCGACTCGAACATAACTGGTAATAATGAACTTATCTATTAGAATGTTATATTACACAGAACATGAAAATTACAGTTGGACAAACATCCTTTACAACACATTTACAATCAAGTTTTACAACTCATTTCCAATCATGTGATACAACATGGAGTCTACGCTTTCTTTGTACTTGACTTCGCTCCGTACATTGACCAAAACCTATCAAAGGCAACGCAGCCGGAATGTAATAGAATACTCCCTACAGCCTAGCTCCTATATAAAGAAGGATCTTTGAATTCTTCCTGCAATGGTCTTGTGCTGCCTCGGGTAAGTGCCTCTACAAATATAAGCACGTATGCCCCGCAGTCGACACCATCAGTTCTTTGTTGTGCACATTGTCGAATTTCACGATAAGCTAATTCAGGGATACGAAATCCGACATAGTCGTTTAGCCACGTTCGCACAAAAGATGCCTGCAATAATGTGAAGAATGTAAAATTTTTAGAAGAAACCTATGATAAAGAAGAAAATTAGTAATATCATATTGTACAAGTGATACCAACATATCTAACAGTGTCGTCCACAACGTTGAAACTCCACGAGGAGTTGTAGCAATCGAAACGCTGCTCCTTTAAGTCTAGAGAAAGTAGATACCAATGCCATCCCGTATTCATCGGAATGAAGAGATATCTACACTTTTGAAGATCGGCATAATTGAATTCCTGTAGCCATGTTTGAATACTGGGCAGCAATGACTCTATGATTCTTTTGGTAACATCAGTGGTTATCCGGGAATCCAATGGTAGATACTGGAGCATAGCAGCCTGCACACAATTTATTTATTACAGCAGAGTAGGCACGCTGAATTTCAATCAAGAATGTAAAAAAAAGTCATGATGAGCAGTAAGTTAAAACCTGGATCTCGCAGCGCAAATATAAACATGGATTGTCAATAATCTCAGTATACGCTTGAGGAAGAAGCTCCAAAATGCGAAAGTACACATTGATTACCTATACATAATAAAACAACATAGCAGTGAATACCAAATTATATTCCTCCATTAGAAGTGAGGTAGATGAAAGGGAAGACCGATTTTTGCATGCTTCTTATTATTTAAAAAAATTTTAAAAAATGCAGCAGAAGGATAGAATTAATCTAATTAATTCTAAGCATGCATCAGAGATCATATCTCAAAAATAAACCTATCCAGGATCTTTAAACTATTTATGCAAAACAACATGAGCATGATTAATCATAAAATTGAAAATCAGCAACTCTAGTTAAGTTCTAAACTTAATTAATATAAAATCGTACCTTTTGAAGTAGAAGATGGATCTGAAGCTCGAGCCTCGCAGCCACACACGTGTATGTCCTCCACGGATCGTCCACGCGAAGCTCCGGTTGATCTGATCCCGCGGAAGTGCTAGCTTTCGCGAAACCCTGCTGAGGCTGATTTTGTTCTTTCTAGAATCAATCAACCTTTGATTGAACTTCTTGGAAGAAGAAGGAAGAATGGTTTATAGGGATGGAAGGGACTTGAGATCTGATCTACAATCCCTAAAAGGAAATCCCTAAAACCTAATGTGTGGAGGATAATGGAGAGGATGAAGAGGAGGCGTGGAGAAGGTGATTTCTTTTTCATCATCGCGACACAAAGGAACACTTCCTTTTATAAGCATTGCATCCCCTTCATTTTGAATTCAAACTCATGCCAACTGATCCATATCAGATGGCGGATCACAAGGTCAATTAACCATAAGATTCTTCTTATGGCTGATTTGAATTTGAATTTCAAATTCCATGCGGGTGGGAGAAGGGAAACAATCATGCGACCATAAATGACTTCTTCATTTGTGTTGCATTCCTTTAAATTCTGATTCCTAATCACGCACCTCAACCTCATCTAATTGGTCAATTAATCCACATGATAAACATTTACCTTGTGGTGTGTTTGAATTTGAATTCAAACACCATGACGCCTTCCATGGATTTATGCCATGTGTCATGCGACATGAGGGAGATTGTTTTTACCTATTCAAACATACCATGAGATCTAATCTCATGATGCCCCCCCTTTAGATGGTTGCCACTTGTCTCATGGTGCCATTAATCAAGTATTAATAATCCTAATCAAATTAGGATGGCACCATGCATTGGATGAAAAGATATTTGTCCCAATGCGTCATCACATGTTCATGTGGATTTTAAGATCCGCATGATGCAGATCAAACCCAATCCAATTTGATCAAGTCCCATCAATCAGGGAAGCCTAATCTCCTTGGGTTGAACCTAATCTAATTAGGTCAAACCCTGATTAAGTGCAATCCTCTTGGGTTGAACCCAATCCAATTAGGTCAAACCTTGATGAAGCCTAAATTGTATCCAACTCAATTTGGCTCATCCTTAGTCCAATTATTCAATCAAATTGAGTTCATTAGTAAACTAATTGCTAATAAATCCTCCAATAATTCATTAATTATCTTTCAGCAACTTTTATTTATGATAATTTGTCAATCAAATTGATCAAATTATTCCTAGATGATTCTTAATCATCCATCAGCTATTAAGATCAACCTAGAAAACTTCTATGTGTATGACCCTGTAGGTTCGAACCTAAGCCGGTAGCACAGAAACGACTTTCTGTACTAATCGATGTGACCATCTAGCAACGGTACCCAACATCCGGATAGGTCGAATATATGCGAAGCAATATTCTGGAATCCTGGACTATGGTTACCATATAATTCATCACTTTGACTCCTAATACCAGGATGA